>NC_138768.1:575070251-575658164 GCF_965119305.1 Pelophylax lessonae | reverse complement strand
GGAGGGAGAAAGAAGGGGGGAGGGGAGAGGGAGGTTGAAAGAAGGGGGGAGGGGAGAGGGAGGGAGAAAGAAGGGGAGAGGGGGGAGAGGGAGGGAGAAGGGGGAGGGAGAAAGAAGGGGAAAGGGAGGGAGAAAGAGGGAGGGGGGAGAAAGAAGGAGGGAGAAGGGGGGAGATGGAGGGAAAGAGAGGAGGGGGAGGGAGAAAGAAGGGGGAGGGGAGAGAGAAAGAAGGAGGAGGGGGGAAGGGGAGAGGGAGAAGGGGAGAGAGAGGGAGAAAGAAGGGGGGAGGGGAGAGGGAGAAGGGGAGAGGGAGGGAGAAAGAAGGGGGGAGGGAGAAGGGGAGAGGGAGAGGGAGAAGGGGGAGGGAGAAGGGGGAGGGGGAGGGGAGAGGGAGGGAGAAAGAAGGGGAGAGGGAGGGAGAAAGAAGGGGAGAGGGAGGGAGAAAGAAGGGGGGAGGGGAGAGTGAGATGGGAGAAGGGCGCAAGGAAAAGAAGAAAGGGGGAAAAAAAGAGATGAAAAAACAAAGGAAATGGGAGAGAAAAGAGGGGGGGAGGAAAGAGAATAATGGTGAAAAAAGTGGTCAGGGATGAGGAACATAAAAAGTGTTTAGGAGGGGGGAGGGAGAAAGAAGGGGGAGGGAGAAAGAAGGGAGAGGGGAGAGGGAGGGAGAAAGAAGAAGGAGGAGGGGGGAGGAAGAAGGGGAGAGGGGGGGAGAGAGGAAGGGAGATGGAGGGAAAGAGAGGAGGGGGAGGGAGAAAGAAGGGGGAGGGAGAAAGAAGGAGGGAGAAGGGGGAGGGGAGGGGGAGGGAGAAAGAAGGAGGGAGAAGGGGGAGGGGAGAGGGAGGGAGAAAGAAGGAGGGAGAAGGGGGAGGGGAGAGGGAGGGAGAAAGAAGGGGAGAGGGAGGGAGAAGGGGGAGGGGAGAGGGGGGGAGAAGGGGGAGGGAGAAAGAAGGGGAAAGGGAGGGAGAAGGGGGGGAGATGGAGGGAAAGAGAGGAGGGGGGAGGGAGAAAGAAGGGGGAGGGGAGAGAGAAAGAAGGGGGGAGGGAGAAGGGGGTAGGGGAGAGGGAGGGAGAAAGAAGGGGAGAGGGAGGGAGAAAGAAGGGGGGAGGGGAGAGTGAGATGGGAGAAGGGCGCAAGGAAAAGAAGAAAGGGGGAAAAAAAGAGACAAAAAAAACAAAGGAAATGGGAGAGAAAAGAGAGGGGGGGGGGGGAGGAAAGAGAATAATGGTGAAAAAAGTGGTCAGGGATGAGGAACATAAAAAGTGTTTACCCGTAATCTCCGTGAGTCTAAATTACATGTACAGGTGCAAGAGAGATGGTAAAGGACACCAAAAGAAAAGTCCTTGCTCAGGTGTACATTTGGTAGTATTCATTGCAAATTAAATTGAGAGAAACTGTATTTCTAATAACAAAGTCATGACATTAGAAATACAGGTACATTTCTGCAATGGCTGCCTATTTTTTTTTTCTTTTCAGGTCCTTTATATTCGGGCATGCTTTATATATTTCATACTAAATATATATTATTACGGTATTGTTTCTTGAAGGGCAGATTCTCTCTAGTATTTAATTCAATTTAATTTGCATTTAGCAATTTCAGTGAATGCTACCCAAATGTACACCTGAGCAAGGACTTTTCTTTTGGTGTCCTTTACCATCTCTGTTGCACCGGTACATGTAATTTAGACTCACGGAAATTACAAGTAAACACCTTTTATGTTCATTATCCTTGACCACTTTTCACCATCACTCCCTTCCTTCCCCTGGACGTGGGTTTCCCTGGGATCAGGGCCGCTGATAGGGGGGGACCACCAGCCCTCTTGTAGGGGGCCCGAGCACACAGGGGGGCCCACACAGAGAGGGGGATTAGTGATGGACAACGAATACAGAAATCTTCCTCCAGCACCTGAATCTGATCTGTCCCTCTCCCTGCTATCAGCTTTTATCGGCTGAGAAAGAGACAGTTGTCCTTCACTAATCCCCTCCCTTGTGTGGGCCCTCCCTCCCTCCCAGCACTGGCTCTGTTATCTCTGCTCAGGAGTTTATTTGTAACTTTGTTTCTCTCCCTCTGTCTCTCTGATCACTGAGCTCCAACTGCCCAGCCTGTAAATTTTTCTCATCTCACCTTCATTTTTATTTAACATAGTTTTTTTTTTTTAGATTTAGAAGGAATTCTGTGAGTTATGTTATATTTGTGTCTGCTAATAGTGATTTTGTTGTAATTTTAGCTAAATTTATCTTTAATATTTTCTGGGGGGGGGGCGGGGTGGTCGGCTCCGCTGAAGCTCACGCTCAGGCAGCAGGGCATCCACAAAAGTCGGCCTCAGTTGGTGGAGCGGCCACCAGTGAGCCTTGCTGGGATGAGTTCACTTGTGGCTGGGCCTCCACACAAATTGAGGCCGTGGCTTGCAGCCTACTAGGCCATGCGGCCAGCTTGGCACCTCCCTTGGAAGGGGTGGTGCTGTGGGGGCAGTTTAATTTTTGATGGAAACCATGCCGCCATTATTGTGGAGGGCACCTACCCCTTTTTGTGCTGCGGGACCATCAAGATACCCTGCCTGCGCGTCCGCGTCACGACGGGCGCCACCCCCCTTTTAGGTGGCTATTTCCTATTGTGCGAGCTTCTATGGAGGGGCTCAGAGGGCGACCCCCTTGTTTTTTTTGCGGGGTCCAGTAGGTGGTCCATTTGTGGACCCTGAGTTGGCGCCCCTCTTGCAGGATCGCAGTTGGCTGCCCTCCCCTGGTTGTTATGTTTTTTTCCAGGTGACCTTAGTATATAGTGTCCACCGCCCTCCCCTGCCTCATCCATCCATCGGATCCTGAATCTAGTTCAGCCACTGCGGACGCGAATCACCCTACTGGGTCTGCGCCCACGCACCCTGAGTGCTCAGACAGTGAGGATGTTTCCTCTGCTCCTCTAGTTGTGCATGAAAAGGCGCTGGTGCATGCACTGATTGTGTCAGAGTGTGACATTTTAAACATGGTGGAGATGCTGTGTCTGAGGCGCTGGTCCCTTTTGGCACCACAGGTCCGCAACTGTGGCGGGGGTGTTCCTCTTTGCCGCTTACTTTGACAACATTGTCACATAACAGTTGGGTTGTCTAAAACACACTCTTGTGGTCCCTAAGGATAAAAGGATAAAAATTTCTACAGGTTACCAGTTTATAGTTACAGGCGAGGGCAAGAGCTAGAATATTGCTCTCACTCCAACGATCATGGCGATACCTCACATGTGTGGTTTGAACACCATTTACATATGTGGGCGCCAAAGTGCTGAGTTTTAAAGCTTGTCTGAGAGTTCAGGAAAAAGTGAGTGAAAAGCTGAAGTTACACTCTGCAGAGCTCAGTGAGGAGAGCTGATTGGAGGGAAGGGACACACCTTCCTCTACACAGGAACAGAGATGAGGCTGTCAATCAGCTGAATATCCCTCCCCTGTCACCTTGTTTCTCTTGGTGTTAGGAGAACTTGTTAGAGGCGATTCATGTTGATAGCAGAGGAAGGTAGCAGCAGACAGAAATGACACTTAAGCCCCGTACACACGTTGCGATTGTCGGCCGAACGATCAGCCGTCTTTTGTCCGGTGCTGTCCTGTCGGTTGAAAAGTGCTAAAGACTGCACATGAATTTTGTCGGCCAACAACAGCCGACTGCAGAAGTGATGTCATGTGATGGTTAACTTTCCGTGTGTTTTTTCTTCTCTGAGCATGACCAGTCTTGCTCATCTGCTGTTGGTCGGCTGAATTCTGTACTGACTGAGGAACAATCGGCCATTCTGGTGTTGGCCAACAAAAATTTTAAAGCCTGCACACCAGATTCTGTTCGGCCGAAAAGTCGCAGTCGGTTGTCGGAAGCATCATACTAACAAGCCGACAATCGGCCGATCGGACGTTGGCCGAATATTTACGGCCGACAATCGCTACGTGTGTACGGGCCTTAAGTGCTCTTAATTGAGACAAATACACATTATATGCTTTGTTCATATTTCATGTCTGAAGCACTTTAAGCTTTATAGGTTCAGTCTACCCAAAACTGATATTTCGGTTTTTAGTCGATTTTAGAAAGTTAAACCAAATGACAGCTTCTTATACCTCTCAACTCTATATGTGATAATAAATTATTGGGTCTGCACACCTGCTGGGGCATTATTTATTTTATATTATGGAAAATGCAACGTAGGGTACTGAAACATGCAAGGTGAGAAGGGAACACCCAAAACTCTAGCCTCATGCACACTGAGCGTTTGCTCAGCTCCTCTTAGAGCCAGTTAACACTGGTGTGATGTGGGAAACCCTGCGAATCCCGTGCAGGTTCCCGCATTGCACCTGAATCACCAGCGGTTCACACTGCCCTTGGCGAACTACTGCAGGTGTCAATACAAAGTTAATGACACCCCCAGATAGGTTTGCAGATCGCAGTGCGAACTGTGAATTCGGCAGACTTGTATAAAGTATTCGAAATTTCTACTTGAGTAAAAGTACAAGTGCTCGATCAAAAAGTGAGTTGAGTAGAAGTGGAAGTGCTCGCAGAAAAAGTTACTTAAGTAGAAGTACTAAAGTATTCAACATTTTTTTTACTTAAGTATTGCAGGTAGTTTTTTTCAAAAAAATTGCTACTTAAGTACTAAAAGTAAAAAGTACCAGTAGTTTTGAAAAAAAAAAAATCTACTCAAGTACTGAAAGTAGAAGTACAAGTACTGTGTTATGTAGTTATTAAAGAAAGAAGTCAAAAGTTTGAACATCATATTGTTTTTTATTATTTCAAATGATTTATTCAAATGATTAACCTGTGTTTGTTAGTAGTTTCTTGATGCACTTTGAGCGCTGTAGCACCATTTATTTGTTTGTTTCATATTTTCTTTTTATTGGAAAGATTTGGTATAGCAGCTTTTATTATACACAGCCTTTATTTTCGTATGCGCTGATTTACACATGACATTATACACATTTTTTTGAGCTTTATGCAACCTGCCATCTACTGTTCTGGCAGTGGTAATTTGCAGCACAAAAAAAAATATCGGAGTAGAAGTATCGAAATCATTGAAAAAATGTAGTGAAGTAAAAGTAGAAGTAGGAGAAAAAAATTCTACTCTAGGAAAGTACAGATACCGCATTTCGGTACTTAAGTACAGTACTTAAGTAGTTCTGCTTCGTTACTATACATCTCTGGAATTCGGACAGGAATCGGATGGGTAGTCACGATCTGATTCTGGTGTGGACAAAAAAAAGGGTCCTGCACAAGTCTGGTCCGAATGTGATGCGTATGGCTGAATTCGCATTGCACAGACATCGCATGTGATCTACCCAGCAATGTGGTGCGAATAACATGTGATGACTGGCATCGCACCAGTGTGAACCGGTCCCTAATGCCTTTTCTCCTGGCAGGAGAAAAGCTGCTTTTAAAAAAACGCGGTAAAAGCCATGTTTTGCACAAGCAAATATACGCATTTGGCATTAATGTACTTTATTGGCCAGAATCTAAATTTATTCTATCCATCAGAATGCATTAACATGCAAATGCACCTAAACGCACCAACATGTGCTGATGCGCGTTTACGTAATAAATAACAATAAATAATTAATTAAATTCCAGCAAACCAAACTATCACTCAGTCATAGAACTTGAGTGATGACCAATAAATAATTTTTTTATTTCAAATAAGTCCCCCCTTGATACAAGGGTGACAGACCACATAATGGTGCCACGACAGGGGGGGGGGGGGGGGGGTGGGGAGCTCGCCAAGCCACTCCGAGACACTGAGGAGACTGAAGCCGTGCAGCTCTTTATATAGGGCTTAGTCCGTGACGTAGCCGCATGTGGCTCTCATGTTTCCCGCCCGGCTGCCGTGTGACTTTCCCACCTAACCTGCAAATAAACTGGCCAATCAGACTGCTACCTACATTTTCCCGCCTAAAAACCCTTTCAAACATGCCGCCACTTAAAGAAACCAGCGGCTAGTGATTTAACATGGCACGAATCCCCACACAATGTTTTAACCCCTTAGCAGCCACATTCCCATGGCGTCAGGCATTTATAATGCCCTACTAACATGGGACTGTAGACTGCATTGTTTATTATTTACCAATCTGAAAATTTAAATACTACCTTCTAATTCAAACAAATATTCTAAATAAATAACAAAATACACCACTCATGGATGGATAAAAATTGGCCGCGGCACCATTATTGGTTTAAAAATTTTGTAAACAACTTTATTAATCATCAAAGCAATAAATAAGTCTGAATGTAAATAAATAAATAACAATAAATAATTAATTTAATTCCAGCAAACCAAACTATCACTCATAGAACTCGAGTGATGACCAATAAATTATTTTTTTATTTCAAATAAGTCCCCCAACAGCCGGTTGCTGAAAGCAACTGGCCTGCCCCACAGCCGCGGACATCTCTATCATGTTTTGTAATCCCAGATTAAAAATATCTAGGCCCACATCTGACAGATGTACACCATCCTGTCTATATAGACCAGGGAGTCCCCCTTCCAATTCAACGTGACAGAAAGAAAACCCCCCGATGAGTGGCATAAATTTTTCCATGGACCTGTTCAGTCTCCTTTTAATCCTTTCCAGAGGCTTACCTTCCCTGGAGGATGTCCAAATGAAACGTGACACTATTTCTGAAAAAACAATGTGAGTACCCGGGAGCATAGAACTCAACCATTGCAATTCAAATTTCATATTTAAAAGCAAGAAGCAAATCCAAGGTTTTTCGCCCACCAACATCATTGCCACCCAGATGAATTATCAAAACAGATGGAGTTGGCCAAATTTGTAACAAGTTGAAAATATAAATAAATAAGTTTGACCATTGAAGACCTCTAATGCCTCTCCATAAGACCCGAAACTCATCTGTAGGGAAAGATAAATTGGTTGAATAAACTCTGCGTGCTGCTCGTTTGTGAGCCCAGTAAATAACAGAGTGTCCAATTATCCAAATGTATGACCTGCAATCTAATTAGAGAGATAAGTTAGGGCGAACATATAACTGAAACCTATTAGAATATCATCTACCCAATTTTTTTATGGTCTCAACATCCAGACCCAATTTAGCAGCTTCTGTGGCGGCTCCAATACGAAAAGAATGATGGGAAAATTTAAAGAAAGCTAAGCCTAAGAAGGAGATGCATCTCTTAAATACAGCGGAAAACTGAGATTTTGTTAGGGGGGCACCATCAATATGAATTAAAAAATTGCCATTCAATGATGGTCTGGCAGCTAAAAACCTAGTAATAGATAAAACCGGGCAAATTACGGAGTCGCCACAAGCATTTAAAGTGAGCCATTGGCCTAAACCTAACTGATCCGTTTTTAGATCTACTAATAAAAACTAAAACCTTACCATTACGAACTATTACTTCATTAAATTTTAAACCTGACACACTTTGCTTATTTGGAGGTAACAATTCAGATATACGAAGCGTCGCAAAGAAACTTATCACAAAAGCTGCATGGAATAGCAGCGCCTCATAATCTGAATAACAGATTACCTGTGCAGCTGTGCATAGCTTAGACAGAACATCTGGCGAAATTGGCCTTCGCTCATCTGTTTTGAAATTACCTTTCTTAAACCCCTTAAATGCCTGACGAACTGAAAAATAGCTGTTGCAAGCCGGCAAATTATGCAACTTCAAAAAGAAGGAAACCCCAGCCAACGTTTTATTATTATGGCTAAAAGAAAAAAGGTTTTGCATAAGGGAGCATAAAAAAGCCAACACAGATTGTTCGCATGGCGAATATGTTAGAAAACCTGCATCTGTATTAAATTCCAGCCACCCTTGCCATGCAGTCACGTAATCGGCCCATGTTTTGGGAGCCAGTGAGTTCTTAACAGCCGATGAAATTAACCCTAAATTAGCTCCCATAGATGCCCTGGAAACCAATCCTGTCGGCTTCTGGTAACAGCATTCTGAAACGTTCCGTCTGGAAGCGAGATAATGCGTCAGCAATGGTGTTTTTTTTCCCTGGAACAAATTTCGCCTTGACCCAGATGTTCAATCTCAAGCATACCAGCACCAGGTGGCGTAGAAATTTAATAACGAAAAGGGACTTAGAGGAGAGGCAATTCACCGCAAATATCACCCTTTTATTATCCGTATGTATAATAATTCTTTTATTTGTAAAATGCTCTCCCCAAAGCTCCAATGCCACCACCACAGGAAACAGTTCTAATAAAACAATATTTTTGGTTGCTTTCCTGTCTATCCAAGCCTGAGGCCATGCCCCGCAGCACCAATGCGTTTGAAAAATGGCTGCAAAGCATAGCGACCCAGCTGCATCCGTGTAAATTTAAATCCGTGAAGGATGTAAAATCTTCCTGAAAGAAAGATTTCCCATTGTAGTCTTCCAAAAAGACGGACCAAACCAGCAAATCCTCCTTCAGATCCGTAGTTAAACGAATATGCGAATATGGAGATTTAAAACCAGACATGGCCATAGCCAACCTCCTGGAAAAAATCCTGCCCATAGGCATGATTCTTGTTGCAAAAGCTAACAAGCCTAGAAAAGACTGCAGCTCCTTCAAGAGAATCTTTTTCCTACGCAAAAAGACAGCAATAGATGACTGAATCTGTCAATCTTACTCATTGGAAGTCTACACTGAAAAATCCCAGAATCAATGGTGACACCCAAAAACTCTATAATCTGTGTAGGGTGTACTGTTTTCTCTTCTGCCAGAGGAATACCAAAGAAGGAAGCGAGGGAAAACAATATTTTCATAAGATTTGCGCAGAGAGCCCAGGAGGACCGATGAAAAGAAAATCGTCCAAATAATGGACGATGCCCTCAAAACCAGCCTCCCTGCTGACCACCCAATGGATAAAAGTGGAAAAAATTTTAAAATAAAAACATGACAAAGAAAAGCCCATAGGAAGGCACATATCAAAAAAGAAAAAACCATCAAAACAAAAACCCAAGGAATTGAACAACCTTGGAGAAATGGGAAGCAATCTGAATGCCGACTGAATGTCTGCCTTAGCCATCAATGCACCACGGCCAAAACCTCTGAAATCCTTACAGCATCATCCAGAGTGGCGTACTGCACTGACGCCACTGAAAGGTCAATATCGTCATTCAGAGAGCTCCCAGAAGGAAATGATAGATGGTGAATGAGTCTAAAAGAGTTAGGTTCCTTCTTTGGTACTAAACCTAATGGTGAGATCCTAAAATCTTTGAAAGGAGGAGCCGTGAAAGGGCCCGCAACCCTGCCAGCAGAAATTTCTCTCAAGATTTTCTCTCTAACAACCTCAGGGAACTGCAGCACTGACTTTAGATTATTGACCATGGCGCACCCAGAACCAGAAAAGGCAGGCAGCTCAAAACCATAACCAAAACCCTCAATTAGCATTTGAGCTTTCTCCTGATCTGGATACTGTGTTTGCCAATGCAGCATGTTTTCCAGTCTCACTGGAGTGAGCGCTTTTGGAAAACTCTCTCCATGTCTGCATACCGGACGTTCTTTTAAAACATTTTACCACCGGGTGAGACCTGGCGCAAAAAGAACATTCATGTTTGTATCTACAGGCATGGAGCCATTTACACTGTGACTCATTGTATGCAAAGCACACTCCTTTTTTATACGCTAGGTTGGGGATGGGGGAGCTGGGGGGCTGCTTAGAGAAAGTAGGTCTAGAAGGGACAATAAGATTCAGCCATAGACCCACATCTTTCATGCCCCATTTTAAATTTGGGTACACTGCAATTTTTTGATGAAAAGATTCGTCATAGCGGAACCAACCTAAACCGCCAAAAATTCTATAATCCTCCAGGATATTTTCTAAGTGTTGAAATAAACCTGAACACTTATTAGGATATTTTTCACCCATTACTGAGGAAAAAATACAAAACGCCTGCAACCAGTTAAAAAAGGATCTGGTTACAGGGCGTCTCCTATCAACATCCTCACCTTTTTTCTCCTCCTTATTTAAAAAATCCTTACTGTTATTAGGAAGTAAAGATAACAAATCTAAATATTCACCTTTCCAAATCTTTTCTTTAATAGAATTAGAAAGGTGAAACCCAAGTGGGGAGATTTCACAGGGCAAGACCTCTCTTTAAAAGACCTCAGGGACAGAAGAAATAGGCACAGAAGGAATAGGCAAAGGAGTGGAAGGCTGCATCTGACCCAAGTTTATACTAGGAACTCCAGACCTATTATCAGATCATACTGAAGCAAGAGAAGGAAAGCCATGACTAAGAGATTCAGAGATGTTTGATAGACTGCAATATCTGCTCCAACATATTACCTTTGGCTAACTCACCTGCCTGCCTACCCACTGCTGTAGCCTGTGGTAACTGCCTGTCACAAGTGAGGTCCTCTGCCACTGGACTTCCTTCTGTGAATCCTGGATGGGGGGGCGTGCTCCCAGGGGTCAGCCTGGATGGCCTGAACCCCCGTGCCGCTGCCGCCGCTGAGGGCATAGCCCTGCTGTCCGTATCTGTGGAGGGAAGAACACCAGACCTACAAGGGGGAGGGGCTTTGCCTGGGTCCTGCAGCGTCCTACTCCTCCTCCTCCGGGAGCCGACGGTCCCATGGCATCAGGCATTTATAATGCCCTACTAACATGGGCGTTTTTACACTAAACGCACGTAGTTTTTGTTCTGCCCAGTGTGCATGAGGCCATTGGTAAACAGGAATGGAGTATTGCCTATAACCAATATATCCCTTTTGGATGGACTGCTCCTTTAACCACTTGCCGACTGCCAGCAGTACGTATACTGCGGCAAGTTGGCTCTGTCCTGCAAAACGACATAAGTGTACAACGTTTTGTGGGACTGCTAGTGAGGGCACGAGCGATTGGCTACAGGGGGAGCCAATCAGCGGATCCAGTGGCCGTGATTGCCGCTGGGCACTTGCGATCTCTCCCCGAAGAGACAGAACAGCGGTCTGCCGATGTAAACACAGCAGACCGCTGTTCTGTCAGTTATGAACACAGGGATCCTGCGTTTCTCTTACTTAGGAACACAGTGTTCTCTGTGTTCATCCAGCAAACCCATCCCCTACACAGTTAGAAAGCACCCCCTAGGGACACATTTAACCCTTTGATCGCCCCTGGTGTAAACCCCTTCCCTGCCAGTGTCATTATTACAGTAATAGTGCATATTTTTAGCACTGATTACTGTAGTAATGTCACTGGTTCCCCAAAAAGTGTCAAAAATGTCAGTTAGGGGTCTGATCTGTCTGCCGCAATGTCACAGTCCTGCTAAAAATCACCGCTATTGCTAGTAAAAAATAAATAAATATAAATTACATAAATCTTTCCCCTAGTTTGTAGACGCGATAACTTTTTCGCAAACCAATCAATATACACTCATTGGGATTTTTTTTACCAAAAATATGTAGCAGAGTACACTTTGGCCTAAAATGATGAAAAAATGTGATTTTTAAATTTTTTTATTGGGAATGTTTTATAGCAGAATTTTTAGAATTGTCGCTCTTTTTTAGTTTATAACACAAAATCGAAAAACCTCAGAGGTGATCAAATACCACCAAAAGAAGCTCTATTTGTGGGAAAAAAGGGACATCAATTTTATTCGGGTACAGCGTCGCACGACCGCGCAATTGTTAGTTAAAGTGACACAATGCCGTATCGCAAAAAATGGCCTGGTCATTAAGGGGGCAAATCCTTCCAGTCCAGAAGTGGTTAAATCTGCTTCACCCCAAACACAGATATCAGTGTTGGGGCATCCAAGACATATAGGAAAACAGCTCCTCCTTCTGTAAGTAAATTCGTTTAGGAAAACAAGCCAATGTAATTACTTACTTCACCACCTCATGACTAACCGTGCATACACAGCACTCATTATTTGCAGGAATCTGTGGAATGTGCTAGCTGAAAAAAAATAAAAAAGGCATAACATTTTTCATTGGTTGATATGGTAAGATTATTATGTTACCTAAGCAGGAATAGATTAAAAATGACCGTTACCAGCTACACATTATTAAAATAACAGAATATAAAATGAATCAAACTTTAGATACCTGGGAACGCATACCCAAATAAATCTATGTATTGGGAATATTTGTTTATGGTTTTCTAAAAAAAAATAATGAAGTTTTCTATGTTAATTAGAGAAGTAGAGATACATGAGGAAAAGCAAACCGGAATTAATCTTCTGTGCACTATAAGCATCCTAATGCCTGGTATGTGCTGATCCTGTACTAGAGGTCTCTTTCCTCTATTTATGCATTACTTGTATTGACGCGAACGTATTCAAGCACGCCATTTTCCTGGGTTGCAATAAGGAAGACCTCTTGAGCCCTGACAGCCATCTGCTAAGGTAGGTGTGTTATTGGTTGTCAGGATGCAGGAAGTAGTCTTTGAGAGTTAAAGCAAATATAAATAATAGCCACTACGGCAACACAACTGTTTTTGGTACTTGTTAGCAATTAATTTTCCATCTCCAAAGTATTTACTACAGTTTAGGAAAACACTGATGTGACTTAATCTGTTTATTAAACTAATGATTTGCTAGTTTCCCTGTTTACACAGTGAACAATTCATCTTTGTAAATGCTGTGTGACATTTTATTTTACATGAGGTTCTCGTAATGACTAGGGATGGCAGATGGCAGGAGGAACATTACTTTGACAAAGACGAGTATGAAAAACAGAGTCACCCTCCAGGTCACCCAGGCTACGCATTAAATCAATATAACTGGCACTCTCCCTTGGCATAGGTGTGCACAGTCAGACACGTGTGTGTGTGTATGTATATATACTGTACATATATATATATATATATATATATATATATATACATACACACACATACAGTATATACAGTATATATACATAGAAACATTGATCTCCCCACAGGCGTAGTGCGATAATATTAATGCGCAGGGCCGGATCTTGACTGTCTGATGTGGAGGTGCAGTAAAAGAATGTAAGGGGGGCAGAAGATGGGAGGATAGCAGGGCAGCATACAAGGGGTCAGCAGTTTGTAGGGCAGTATACAGTGGCTATTACTTTGTAGGACAGTGTACAGGATGTCAGCAGCGCCGAGGGCAATGTACAGGGGTCAGCAAAGCCCAGGATAGGGGTCAACTGAGCCATAGACAGGGTTCAGCAGGGCAAAGGACAGTAGTCACCACTGGCAGGAGAGAGGGCAGGGTTCACCCCTGTCTGGGCACTGGGCAGAACTGTTTTTCCCATCCCTGCATGGTACACTGCCTGAACACAGGCCCTAAGACCTCACCCCCCCCCCCCCGATTCCCTTACACACAGCCACGATCTGCACATTGTCTAGCTGACTACTATGTTGCAATTTTGACCTATGATATTGCATGGCCAGAATGGCATCTCTACTGCAGTAGCCAGCTATACACTGTGCAGATCGTAGCTGTGTGTAAGGGATTTAAGCTACAGTACATGCTGTGTGGAGAGGAGGAGATCTTAATGCCTGTGCAGGGATGGGAGTTGACCGGCACAGTGTCAGGGGTATTGGAGGGTACAAACTAAATATGGGGGAGGGGCGCAGCCCACCCCCTAGATCCAGCCATGGTGCATTGGGTGATTAGGGTGTGCCCAGACAAACCTAGAAGTCCAACTGAATTCAGCGTCCTTGTAAGACACTTCTTGATGGATTCCACTGGTGACTTTGTGGCTTAACCCATTCACCAGGCTTTATCTTGGAGCTACCTGTAACCTATAACGACAGATCCCTAATGGGTAACTGGTGGACAGTGGATAAAATGTCATTGTTTTACGTACACCTCTTGTTATATCCATGCATGCACTGACCCTTTATTGTTATTTATATTAGGAAATCTATGGTCACAGCACACACTATTATTTTAGAACATCAAATAATCAATATTTTTGACAATTCAATATAAGTTTACTTGAAAAATCCCTTTTGAGTGAGCGCTGCTTGTCTGCTGGCCATCGCTTTCCACACCTTCCTGGATTCCCTGCATGCTTTGCTGCTTCTCCCAGTGGCGTGGCTATTAGGGAGTGCGGTACATGCGGACTACACCTGGGTGACACCAGGGGTGGGCTGAATCAGGCTGCTCTGATGCCCTATAAAAGCCTGCACCGCTTACTCCGCAAATATGCACGGCTGGGGGAAAACCCGCGGCTCCATCCAGCTGCTCCTCTCCTCCCCCTCCTCCAATGACCGCTTGATCCTCTGCAGGTGCGGGTGACAGCTGGCTGGGGAGTTGCAGCTGTCCTGGAAGGAGGGGATCCCCACACTGCTGCGTTCACCTCTAGCATGCCTGAGCATGACACATCCCTTCTCCCGCCCCTCTCTCCCTGCCTGTGAGCTCCGTTTTTGAAAGCCAAAAGCCACATTGACAGAGAAGGTGCTGACTGAGCCATCCAAGTGAGTAAGCACTGACCAGACCCTGCTCAGCTCTCTCTCTGTCAAGGTCTTACCTTGCCTTCCTGTTGGCAGCCATCTTGGCCATGTGCAGACTGCTGTTTCTTATAAACTCTGTTTGCATCATCACTTGTCTGCTGCCTGGGCGTCGCTCAGTGATGATGTTGTGATGTTGCACATCTGACTATTTAAATCACCTGATGGCTTTCAGACCTTGCCCTTGTGTTTGTGCTCCAAGGTGCACCACTGCTAGCAGTCCTTTGGTCTCTGTGGTTTCTCAGTGCATGACTTGGCTGACGGCCTTCCTGGCTCTGGATCCTGCATCGGCAGACGACCCCGCATCAGACGATGACCCGGCTTCAGCAGACTACCCGCTTCTGGACTCTATCTCGGCTTGGATGACTACCTGCTTCTGAACTTGACCCCGGCTGTTCCTGATTTTGCTCCTCTCTCTTGCTGTGCAATTATTATTGTTGCATAAAAAAATCGCTTTATTTTACTTGCATCTCCATGTGGTCTGGTTTCCTGGCACCCTGACACTCCCTCTCTCTTTCCCTGACACTCCCTCTCTCTTTCCCTGCCCCTCCTCTATCTCTTTCCCTGCCCCTCCTCTATCTCTTTCCCTGCCCCTCCTCTCTCTCTTCCTCCCCCCTCTCTCTCTCCCCCTGCCCCCCTCTCTCTAGCATGTCTGAGAATGACACATCCCATCTCTGGCCCCTCTCTCCCTGCCTGTGAGCTCCATCTGTGTAGCTGACAACCACATGAGTCACTGAGCTCCCAGGACCATTCAAGTAAGCACTGGCCAGACCCTGCCTCTCTCTCTCTCTCCCTGCCCCCTCTCTCTCACCCTGCCTCTCTCTCTCTCTCTCTCTCTCTCTCTCTCTCTCCATGCCCCTCTCTCTCCTGCACCATCTCTCTCTCCCTGACCCCTTCTCTCTCCCTTTCCCTGCCACACACTCTCTCTCTACCTGCCTCCCCTTTTTTCCTTCTCTCTTTCTGCCCTCCTCTCTCTCCCTGCTCCCCCTCTCTTTCTCTACCCCCTTTTTCCCCCTGCCCTCTCTCGCCCCTGCCTCATTTCTCTCTCTCTCCCTCCCTGCCCCCCTCTCTCCCTCCCTGCCCCCTCTCTCTCTCTACTCCTGCCCCCTCTCTTTGCCCCCTCTTACTCTCTCTCCTTGCCCCCTCACACTCTCTCCTTCTGCCCCCTCTCCCCCTGACCCCTCTCTCTGCCTTCTCCCCCCTCTCTCTGCCTTCACCCCCCCTCTCTCTGCCTTCTCCCCCCCTCTCTCCCTGCCCTCTCTCTCTCTCTCTCTTCCTGCTCCCCTCTCTCTCTTCTGCCCCCTCTCTCTCCTGCCCACATCTTTCTCCCTGCCTCTTTTCTCTTTTCCTACACCCTCTCTCTCCCTGCTCTCCCCCTCTCTCTCTCTCTCTGCCCTCTTTCTCTCCCCCCTTCTCTCCCATAGGTTGCAGAAATTATTGGGGGGGGGGGTGACACTGGGTTTTATCGCACCAGGTGACACCAACCCTAGTGACACCACTGGCTTCTCCTCTGCTGTTTACAATCACTTTCTAAGGATTACAAATCCCATGGTACCTTGCTGCTTGCAAGCAGAGATTCCTGGACCTGACTCGACCTCCTGGAACTCCTCCTCTCTGCATCTCTGTAATTCAGAAGGCAGGCTTTGTGAAATGTGTGACAAAGCAGTGCCTACTCACATGGTATAGTAAATATGTGTCACAGAGCTCAAAGAGGTAAATGTGTGGGTTCTTAACAACATGTAGCACTACGCCCAAAGGAGCCAGCTAGTGTGATGGGTCCTCTGTTCTCTGCCACGGCTTCTTAACCCACTCTGTCCCCACTGACACACCTAAATATATCTGAGCAAGTACCAAGGACCTTGGTTAGCTTAAACATATACACTGCTCAAAAAAATTAAAGCAACACTTTGAAAACACATCAGATCTCAATTGGGAAAATTATTATGCTCGATATCTATACTGACATGGACTGGGTAATGTGTTCGGAATAAAAGGATGCAACATCGTTTGATGGAAATGAAAATTATCAACCTACAGAGAGCTGAATTCAAAGACACCCCAAAAATCAAAGTGAAAATATAATCAAGCAGGCTAGTCTATTTTGCTGAAATTTTATTGCAGCAACTCAAATTGGTACTCAGTACTTTATGTTGCCCCCACATGCTTGTATGCATGCCTGACAATGTGGGAGCATGCGCCTAATGAGGCGACGGTTGGTGTCCTGGGGCATTTCCTCCCAGATCTGGACCAGGGCATCACTCTTGCCACATGAGACCGGGCATTGTCGTGCACCAAGAGGAACCCAGGACCCACTGCACCAGTGTATGGTCTGACAATGGGTCCAAGGATTTTATCCTGATACATAATGGCAGTCAGGATGCCATTGTCTAGCCTGTATAGGTCTGCGTGTCCCTCCATGGATATACCTCCCCAGACAATCACTGACTTACAGGCAGCATAAATGTTCTCCAAAGCTTCTCCAGACCCTTTTGCGTCTGTCAAATGTGCTCAGGTTGAACCTGCTCTTATCTGTGAAAAGTACAGGGTACCATTGCTGACCTGCCAATTCTGGTGTTCAATGACAAATACCTATCGAGCTCCATGATGCCGGGCAGTGAGCCGGGCAGTGAGCACAGAGCCCACTAGAGGACGCCGGGCCCCAAGTCTGTTTCTGATTGTCTGGCCAGAGATATTAACACCAGTGACCTACTTGAGGTCATTTTGTAGGGCTCTGGCAGTGCTCATTCTGTTCCTCCTTGCACAAAGGCGCAGATGCTGGTCCAGCTGGTGGGTTAAGTAGCTTCTATGGCCCTGTTCAGCTCTCCTAGAATAACTGCCTGTCTCCTGGAATCTCCTCCATGCTCTTGAGACTGTGCTGGGAGACACAGCAAACCTTCTGACAATGGCACATATTGATGTGCCATGCTGGAGGATTTGGACTGCCTGTGCAACCTCTAAAGGGTCCAGGTATTGCCTCATGTTACCAGTAGGGACACTGACCCTATCCAAATGCAAAACTAGAGAAAAACAGTCAGACAAGATATGAAAGGAAAAAAATGTTAGATGCCATTACCTGTAAAAGCATTCCTGTTTTGGAGGTTGTCTCATTGTTGCCCATCTAATGCACCTGTTGTTAATTTCATAAACACCAAAGCAGCTGAAACTGATTACAAACCCCCTCTGCTACTTAACTGACCAGATCAATACCCCAGGAGTTTTATTGACTTAATGCTAAACTCTGATTAAAAAGTGTTCCATTCATTTTTTGAGCAGTGTATATTTGTATAATACCACCACAGTAAACCTATCGTCCACAAACGGTTGTCTGACTTTCCACGAAGGTGCATATCATGATTTTGCTTCTGATCATGCACGTTTTTCTCTTCCTCTCTGCCCCCCTCTTACTCTCTCTCCCTGCCCCCTCACATTCTCTCCTCCTGCCCCCTCTCTCCCTGACCCCTCACTTTGCCTTCTCTCTCTCCCCCCTCTCTACCTGTCTTCTTTCTCTCTTTCTACCCCTGCCCTCTATCTCTTCCCCCTCTTCCTGCCCCTCTCTCACAAAGAGAGAGAGCAGCAGTGACGGGTCTTTATTACTGGAAGCTCCTGCAACTAAAGTTTTGACAGTTGATATTGTGCCCTCTGGGACTCTTTTGTCTTTAATGCATCTTTCGTGGAGAGAGTGTGTGATTGTCCCTTTTGCCACGTATTTGTTGGAATCCTTGTGACGGTGACACCGGAGACAGAACGCAGTGGTGCTAATGACAGGCCTATTGAAGTCATACGTCTGGTGAGTTTGCATTGGATGTGGGTCAGAAGGAGTGGCGCACTGGAAGTTTGTGCTTTTTTTTCCATCATGGGTTCACTTCACCTGTCTGCTTTGCAAAAGTGTCATACCTTACTACACTAGGAGTTCTATAATCTTTTATGTTTTCCCCATGCTCTGAGTTTGGGAGAGACTGCAACACTCACTATCAGGAGCAGGCCTCTTGGCTGAATGGTCTGCACAGGTATTTTCATGGAATCTGAGAACTTCTGATACATACAATTTGCAGTTCTTGGTGAGTGACTTTCTTGTGTTTTTTGAACAACAGAACAGAGTTGGGCTTTACAGACTTATTCTGGGTTTCATTACCTGATTGTGGAACCTTTTAGTACTAATTTTTGTGTTATTTGGTTTCTATAGCGCTGCAATTTTTTCTGTTATTTTATCTGCGGGAGTGTGTTTTCTTTTATTGCTAGCAGCTTCTTATTAGTAATCTGTGCTGATCTTATTTTTACTTATTCATCACCTGTAAAACCATTCCTGTTTTGGAGGTTGTCTCATTGTTGCCCATCAAGTCCACCTGTTGTTAATTTCATAAACACCAAAGCAGCTGAAGCTGATTACAAACCCCCTCTGCTACTTAACTGACCAGATCAATATCCCAGGAGTTTTATTGACTTGATGCTACTCTGATTAAAAAGTGTTCCTTTAATTTTTTGAGCAGTGCCTATTTGTATAATACCACCACTGTAAACCTATCGTCCACAAACGGTCGTCCAATTTTCCACGAATGTGCATACCATGATGTAACCGACAATGGTATTAACTTTTACAAAAATTCTTGAACAACAAAGGCAAACATTCTTTCTTATGTATGATTTCTATGTTTGTTGCCACCTTCTTCCGGGTTGTTCTTTGCTTCTGATTATGCACATTTTTCCTCTATTCGATTATTTTCAAATGATTACTGTACGCATTGAGCAAAAATCAGATTGTGTCCACGTACGATAAAAATGTTATTGGCTGTCGAAAGCACTATACTAACGATCAGATAATCGACCAATCATCATATCAATGAACAGGTTAAAGAATACATTAGATTAGCTGACCTGAATATTAGACTCACCTATGGCCTCACCAGAGAGAGCCCCTCTGCCCAGTACCGATGAAGAGAGAGCCACACTGCTGGCCACACCACCAGAGAGAGCGCCACACTGCTGGCCAGCACCACCATAGAGAGAAAGACTGAGCCACTGCCAGGGTATAGAAATGCTACACTACTGACCAGAGTCACCCTGGGCAACCTAGAGTGAGTGTTGAGCAAAAATCAGATTGTGTCCACATACGATAAACATTTTAGAGTTTGCTCCTTCAATTTTTTTTCTGTCTGAACAGTCGGAATCGGCTGTTGAAAGCACTTTACTACCGATCAGATAATCGGCCGATCATTGTATTAATGAACAGGTTAAAGAATATATTAGATTAGCCGTCCTGAATATTAGACTCACCTATGGCCTCAACAGAGAGAGCCCCTCTGCCCAGTACCAATGAAGAGAGAGCCACACCGCTGGCCAGCACCACCAGAGAGAGAAAGACTGAGCCACTGCCAGGGTATAGACGTGCTACACTACTGACCAGAGTCACCCTGGGCAACCTAGAGTAAGTGACCGTCCAGCCAAAGGGATTGCTGCTGCAGTTTCGCTGGGCCTGGTGAGAGGGCCTGTAAACCATTATCCATTACTGCACCTAGGTACTGAGCTGCTGGCCCGAAAATAGGGGGGGGGGGGGTAACACCATGTTTTATTGCACCAGGTGACGCCAACCCTAGTGACACCAACTGTCTGAGGGTGCTCTGATCCGGTCACATGATCTCCCCAGCATTTTCAGGGGAGAAGAGAGATCGCAGAAATTCCTGTGCCGTGACGTCACTCATAGGTTTGCTATGGGGCATCCCTCCTTTCCCCTGATGCCACAACTGGGAACCGCTCACGTGACCGGAGCACCCTGAGAATTGGGTAGGTAATAGGTACTGTATAAGCATTTTCTTTTTATAGGGTAGTTAGAAGAGGGTTGGATGGGTCCTGTTTAAGTATTTTATATGTTCTCTTCCTGGGTTATAATCCTTTTTATCTAATACAAAACTGCTTCCCTTGATGGTAGGTCTAATAACTTTTTCTTTCTTACTTCCAATTACATGCTTACTTAGTTAACCTCCTCTGTCTCTTTCCAAACCTTTATCCTTAGATTCCTGATGTCATAGTCCACTATCTGTCTAGAAATTTCAACATAGTGGATAGATGCTGTTTAGGTGTTAAGCATTAATATATATATATATATATATATATATATATATATATATATATATATATATATATATATATATATATATCTCACAAAAGTGAGTACACCCCTCACATTTTTGTAAATATTTTATTATATCTTTTCATGTAATAACACTGAAGAATGGGTGAACTCGGTCTCAGGCTCCTTGGAGGTGTAGTTGGGCGGTCCCCATGGAGAGCCTATGTTACGGGGGTTGGTCAGACATTGGCCTAGTCCTGTGTGATGTGCTATTATGCTGGTACTACTGTTAGATTCTGGTGCTATATGGTCGGATGGTTGGGTAGGGAGGGAGGGGGGGGGCGGGTTTGGGTTGGTTATTTTTCTGTTGATTCCATTTTTTGCTGTTTTATTATGATGGTTGTTTGGATGGTATGTACTCCTGATTTGTATCTGCTATCATTTATTATTTGATGTACCTGTTATTCGTTGTCACTGGTCTGGAATTACTGTTTGTGTGTTTTTTATTTTATGCAAATACCAATAAAATACCTTTAAAAAAAAAAATAACACTGAAGAAATTACACTTTGCTACAATGTAAAGTAGTGAGTGTCCAGCTTGTATAACAGTGTACATTTGCTGTCCCCTCAAAAACTCAACACAACAAACCATTAATGTCTAAACCGCTGGCAACAAAAGTAAGTACACCCCTTAGTGAAATGTCCAAATTGGGCCCAAAGTGTCAATATTTTGTGTGGCCTCCATTATTTTCCAGCACTGCCTTAACCCTCTTGGGTATGGAGTTCATCAGAGCTTCACAGGTTGCCACTGGAGTCCTCTTCCACTCCTTCATGATGACATAAGGAAGCTGGTGGATGTTAGAGACCTTGCGCTCCTCCACCTTCAGTTTGAGGATGCCTCACAGATGCTAACTAGGGTGTAGGTCTGGAGACATGCTTGGCCAGTTCATCACCTTTACCCTCAGCTCCTTTAGCAAGGCAGTGGTCGTCTTGGAGGTGTGTTTGGGGTCGTTATCATGTTGGAATACTGCCCTGCGGTCCAGTCTCCAAAGGGAAGGGATCATGCTCTGCTTCAGTATGTCACAGTACATGTTGACATTCATGGTTCCTTCATTGAACTGTAGCTCCCCAGTGCTGGCAGCACTCTTGCAGCCCCAGACCATGACACTCCCACCACCATGCTTGACTGTAGGCAAGACACACTTGTCTTTGTACTACTCACCTGGTTGCCACCACACACACATTTGACACCATCTGAACCTAATAAGTTTATCTTGGTCTCATTAGACCACATGACATGGTTCCTGCAATTCATGTCCTTAGTCTGCTTGTCTTCAGCAAACTGTTTTCGGGCTTTCTTGTGCATCATCTGTAGAAGAGGCTTCCTTCTGGGACGACAGCCATGCAGACTAATTTGATGCAGTGTGTGGCGTATGGTCTGAGCGCTGACAGGCTGACCTCCCACCCCTTCAACCTCTGCAGCAATGCTGGCAGCACTCATACGTCTATTCCCCAAAGACAACTTCTGGATATGACGCTGAGCACGTGCACTCAATTTCTTTGGTCGACTGTGGCGAGGCCTGTTCTGAGTGGAACCTGTCCTGTTAAACCGCTGTATGGTCTTGGCCACCGTGCTGCAATTCAGTTTCAGGGTTCTGGCAATCTTCCTCTAGCCTAGATCATCTTTATGTAGAGCAACAATTCTTTTTTTCAGATCCTCAGAGAGTTCTTTGCCATGAGGAGCCATGTTGAAATTTTAGTGACCAGTATGAAAGAGTGAGAGCGATAACACTAAATTTAACACACCTGCTCCCCATTCACACCTGAGACCTTGTAGCACTAACGAGTCACATGACACCGGTGAGGGAAAATGGCTAATTGGGCCCAATTTGTGAGGGGAGTGCTCAAATGTTGCCACCGGTGTTGAGATATTTTGGAGGGGACAGCAAATTTACACTGTTATACAAGCTGTACACTCACTACTTTAAATTGTAGCAAAGTTTAATTTCTTCTGTGTTGTCCTATAAAAAGATATAATAAAATATTTACAAAAATGTGAGGGGTGTACTCACTTTTGTGAGATACTGTGTATATATATTTATTCATTTTCTTTTTCCAATCAAGTTTATTAAAAAAATAAGGGTTAATCTAATGATGACAATACATCACACATGTAAAGGTATCAAGAAATAATGAAAGAACAGAGGCAATAGTCAATCGCATGTAAATAAAGGGTTACAGTGAGTATGAAATTACCTGAGTACAGAAAAATAAGATAATGTAACATATTGGATTAGTAGAAAGGACAAAAAATGATTATTGTTCACTATAAAATCAATTACATAGCAGTTGTAATAATAAATAACAGTTACATCCATCCATATTCTAACAAAAGGAAAAAACATTTATACAGTATATAGTCAATTGATCTTAGATCGTAGACCTTAGACAGGGTGCCCTTCAAAGTAGGGTAAAGTATTTGAACAACAGAGGAGTCGAGACTATACTAGATCACCTGGAGAGTCTTGGTGACCTTCATGAGGGTTTCTGTGTTACTATACACTTTGCATAGTTACCATTGTCCATGGTCTGTGCCGATTTGGCCCTACTCAAGAATTCCCTTGTCAGTACCAACTGCTACAGTTTTTGAGCAATCTTTTTCATGGTCTCGAGTCTGAACTTAGCACATGTGACAACATGTGTAATTTTTTATATGGTGTGTTTGGTGGAGGTAGTGTCCTATTAATAATAATAATTGATAAATAAATTAAATAATTTATTTTGACAAATAAAATAAATATAATTCATTGATGTGGTTTTTTTCATGGATGCCAATTTTATTTATAAAATGTACTTCTAGTAATATTACCTGAATATTACCTGGATCGTGCAAGTACCTTCTTTTACACAGGTTCTTTCCATGTTTTTTTTTTCTATGCTGCATACTGGTACATTGATCCACGTCTAACTTAGACGAGTTAATGCACTAGACTGGTGGTCTGTTCTTACCACCATTGCACCTCACCTAATTAGTGATTGCTGTGCCCCACTAGCTTTATTTTCTCTTGATGACACCTTAGACTGGGATATAAGGCTGTGAATGGGTTCCTCAAGAGAGCAGCATAGTTGCTCGTAGTCTGTTGAGTACTTGAAGGAACACCACTCTCTCCAGAACTTATGAAAAGCGTATGTTGTTATCAGCAGCTATGGCAATGGACTCTTCCATGTCACATAGAGTGTTAACTCTATACAGACAATCTTTGATCGTTGGAATGTAGATTGTTTTCCAGGAGGAAGGAATCAAGGACCTAGCTGCATTTCACAA
Organism: Pelophylax lessonae; assembly: GCF_965119305.1. Lineage (NCBI taxonomy): Eukaryota > Metazoa > Chordata > Amphibia > Anura > Ranidae > Pelophylax > Pelophylax lessonae. Next base: position 575,634,400 of record NC_138768.1, on the reverse strand, counting down.
ATGTCTCACCAGAGAACATTTGTATTTGCAGGGAGCTAAATTTGAGATGTGTAGGAGACAGCATTCAGGGGATAATTTTATTGATGTACCTGCGATTTTGTAAATAAAGTTAAAGATCTGAGACCAGAAGGTCAAGATCCTAGGACACTGCCACCAGATGTGGAATAGCGTTCCCAGAAATTGGCCTAATCTCTAGCACAGGTCAGATGATAGAGGGGACCAATGTTTTATTTTGTCTGGAGTAAGGTAGCATTGTGTATGCATTTTTTGGAACCTTGTACTGATTGGGCATTTGTGTGCTAGGATGCAGGCTTTACTGCATTGATGATTAGAAATGTCAACAATTAAGGCAGCCTACCACCCCTCTTTAAACCTGTCCTCTGGCAGAGTAAGTTTTCTGTAGCCAAGAGTAAGATGTGGAGGTCGCCATTTTACACTCTTTACCAGCCAAGCATGTCTGTTCTAGCATTGTAAGTGTTCTGCTGAAAGCCTGTTTCCAGCGTGAGTCTGTGATATAGTTGTGTAATTGTAAGTAGGTCCAAAAAGTTGGAAATTGTTGAGATTTATGTAAAGTGAGCTTGGTTTAAATTCACCATTGGTGAAGGATTGTGCAGCTATCACAGGTTTGTCCTTAAGGGTTCTGGTGAACTATGGGTTATATGGGTTTCCTATCAAGGGTGGTAAAGGGCCTGGTGTACTGGAGATCTTGTATGGTGCTGCTATTTTGTGGAAAATCCATAGTGTGGTCCCAAAAAGAGGACGATTTTTTAACTGAGCTGGATATGGGGACCAGGGGATCCAGGGGGAAAGCTGCACCTTCATTGAAGTAACATCAGACTCAAGTTGGACCCAGTCTTTGCTAGAACCATGAAAATGCCAATCTATAATTCTGGTGAAGTGTGTCCCAAACTAATATTTTTGAAAGTCTGGTAATCCCATCTCTCCAGCTGCCTTGGGTCTTGTGATTAATTGGTGCCTAATTCTAGGTGGCTTATATGCCCACACAAATTGAACTTGTAAAGATCTTAATTTACGGAAAAAGCTGTTTGGGATACTGATTGGTAAGGCATATAGTAGATATAGTAACTTGGGAAGGACTGACATTTTTAAAAGGGTGGCACGGCCTAACTAAGAGAAAAATGTCATGTTCCAAGAGTTTAGATCTTTGTCATATGATTTTAGTAAAGGCATGAAATTTCTATCGTATAATGTACTAACAGAAGAAGTTAACCAGACCCCAAGATATTTTAGGGCTAAAGGTTCCCATTTGAAAGGACAATTCGCTTTTAGCAAAGCTATTGTGTCTTGTGGTAAGGTAAGGTTTAAGGCCTCTTTTTTGGAATAATTGATTTTGAGGTTTGAGACATAGTCATAGATGTCAAAGGCTCTCATCAACTTGGGTATTGTAGTGTGAGGGCAGGTCAAGAAAAATCATCAGCATATGCAACTGTTTTGTAGGTTTTGTTACCCACCCTTAGACCTTGGATGGATGGATCTGCATTGATTGATCTGAGGAACGGTTCCAATGTTAAAAATGAATAGGGGAGGAGATAAGGAGCAGCCCTTGCTTGTGCCATTCTGTATGTGGACTGAGTCTGATAGGGAGTCATCGTTTTTTATGTTGGCCCTCTATACAATGTCTCTATCCATCCCAACATTTTCGTTGCAATGCCCATGTGTTTACATGTTGCCATCATAAAGTCCCAAACTACTTGATTAAAGGCCTTCTCTGCCTTAGTAGATAGGAGAAGACCCTCAACCTTTCGCAAATGGGTATAGTAGATTAAGTTTAGGGCTTTGGTGACATTATCTTTGACTTCCCTGCCTGGCATAAACCCTGCTTGGTCAGAGCCTATGTTACCGGGTCATAGTGGTTGAAGACATGTTGCAAGAATCTTAGCTAGTACTTTTAAATCAAAGTTGAGTAACAATATTTGCCTATAATTGGCACATTCCATTGGTTCTTTGTTAGGTTTAGGTATAACCGCAATATGGGCTTGTAAAAATGCCCTGTGGGTGGTATTCGTTTCTGTCAAAGAGTTAAGAGCTTGGAGAAGTGGTGTCTTGAGTAAGTCTGAGAACATCTTGTAATACTGCAAAGAGAACCTATCAGGGCCTGGACTCTTGCCAAGTTTCAGGTCTTTAATTGCCTGGAGTAGTTCTTCCTCCTGAATAGGGCTTTCTAATTTTTGAGAATGAACCTCTTTCAAAGGGGGAAGTTGGCTTTGAGTTAAGTAATCTTTCATTAAAGATGCCCTGTCTCCGTTTAGTCCCTTGGGTTTGTGCTGAGGTGGTAGGTTATAGAAGTCTGTATAAAAACTGTGCAACTGACCTGCAATTTTTATCAGTAGTATGTTCTATCACCCCCTGTTTACCCCTAATTCCAGCTATATTAGTAAGAGACTTTGGCCTCTCGTAGGGCTCTAGCCAGAAATTTTCCACTTTTATCTCCAAACTCATAATAAATTCCCTTCTTGAGGAACAGGAGCCATTTGGCTTTGGAAACAAGAAGCTGTTGCAAGTCCCTATGTAGGTCAAGCAATGCTGTCGCTGTCTGGACAGGGTCTGTTTATGTACAGATTTGAGGTTGGCAATTTTGTTACATAATTATGATATTTTTGCTTCTCTCTTTTTTTCACTGTGTGCCTAATTTAATGAGTTTCCCTCTTATTACACTTTTATAAGCTTCCCATCTTATTTGGGAAGCATCTTCTGTAGTGTTGAGGTGAAAGTAGGAGGTTATATGCTGGGTTACCAGATCATATGTGGTAGGGTCAGTGAGAAGAGACGCATTGAGTCTCCAGTTAGGTCTGGGTGCAGAGCAATTTAGAGTGAGAGAAATTAGCGCATGGTCTGAAATAGTTTGTGAGCCTATGGAGGCCTCCTGTACACCTATTAGGTCTCTTTGGGAGATAAACAAGAAGTCATTACGGGACTAACATTCATGTGGCATGGAATAGTGTGTATAATCTCTACCTGTTGGGTGTAAAGAGTGCAAGGAATTTACGACCATAAGGGAGTGTAGTAGTGTTTTGAGATTCTTTAGGAGTCTTGTATTTATCACTGGACTTTCATGAGGAGATATCCTGTAATGGGTTGAGAGGCGTCATAGTCAACACTCAAGATAATACAACCTGACGCAAACCCTGATAGCTCTTTAAGAATCCGTCTGCAAAAGGAAATAAGGACTTTGCTGGAAAAGTAAATGTTAGCCAACATTTTAGGTTTCCCTACATAATTCCCATTAAGGAATAAGTATCTTCTCTTAGAGTCTGCCAGCTGTTGTGTCACATTGATGGGAGTCTCTTTGCTTATGATGGTAGTAACGCCCTTTGTTTAAGATTTAGTGTTTGTAGCATGGTAAGCTACTGGAAACAATGGGGAAATACGTTTAGGGATCTGTCCAGTTTTAAAATGGGTTTCTTTTTGCAAGAAGATCAAGAGTGCCTTACTCTTTATTTTTAATTCACTCAATAAGGTCGCTCATTTTTGGGAATATTTAGCCCTTGTATGTTCTGTGATATCACCGTAGAGCGTTTGCCTAGAGCACTGTATGCAATGTTCGTTGTGTCACTGTGAACAACAGAAAGGAAGAATAAATCTGCTTCTGATCTAAAAAGTTTAGAAGAAAAAAAAAGAAAGGAAGAAGGAAGACAGGAGATAAAGAATAAAGAAATAGAAGGGGCAGCCGTCCCTTCAAATAGGCTTAGGGAGGAAGTTCAAGGGGGAATCTGACTTAACCACTTCTGGACTGGAAGATTTTTCCCCCTTAACGACTAGGCCATTTTTTGTGATTCGGCACTGCGTTACTTTAACTGACAATTGCGCGGACGTGCGACGCTGTACCCAAATAAAATTGATGTTCTTTTTTTCCCACAAATAGAGCCTTCTTTTGGTGGTCTTTGATCACCTCTGCGATTTTTATTTTTTGCGTTTAAACAAAAGAGTGACAATTCTGAAAAAAAAAAAAACAATATTTTTCACTTTCTGCTATATAACATTCCCATTTAAAAAAAAATTAAAAATCAATTTTTTTCATAATTTTCGGCAAATGTTTATTCTGCTACATATTTTTGCTAAAAAAAAAAACCCCAATAAGTGTATTTTGATTGGTTGGCGCAAAAAGTTATTGCTTCTAAAAACTAGGGGAAAGATTTATGTCATTTTTGTTTCTTTTTTATTTTTTACTAGTAATGGCGGCGATAAGCGATTTTTAGCGGGACTGCGACATTGCAGCGGACAGATCAGACACCTAACTAACATTTTTGACACTTTGGGGGGGGGGGGGGGTAGTGACATTACTACAGTAATCATAATAAAACAAACCTTAGTGCTGCGCTAAATAATATCATATAAAAAAATCAAAAATTAATGAATAATAACTACTAAAAACTCAGTTGTGACAAATGTGTGCTATACTATAAATAACATGTGAATTAATAATACTTGTGATATAATCAGATGCTTCTTTAACCTCTTTCTGACCAGCCGCCGCAGATATACTGCAGCATGCTAGCTCCCACAGGCAAATCACCGTACATGCACGGCGCTCGCTCCGGGGAGGCTAGGGGGCGAGTGCCCGCGCGCTCCCGCCCCCGCTCATCAGCCGGGAAGCCAGTGCGTGTGTCAGGTGGCTCTGATTGCTGCTTGACACCGGTGATCTCTCCCTGCTGACAGAGAAGGACGGTCAGCTGATGTAAACACAGCCATCCGTTCTTCTTCCTGGGATGATCACAGAGACTATGTGATCCTGCTATATAGGATTGCATGTCTCTATGATCATCTCACAAGTCCAACCCCCCCCCCCCCCACAGTTAGAATCACTCCCCTAGGCTTACATTTAACCCCTTGATCACCAACAGTATTAACCAAACGAGCCAGTCCCCCGTCCACCCAGCTGCGATGACGTAACACGTAGTCTCCACCCTCAAGGATTCTGGTCTAAAAGCAGCAGAGGAAGTTACGAGGAGGGCCTGTATCTGGGCGTCGAGGTCTGAGGGGCCTATGTGCACCGACAAGCTCAATGGTGGTGTCAGTAGGCCACTCTAATATGTTATTAAAGAACTTCTGGAACGCATGTGGTATTTGTTGAGGCACAACCATTTCCGATACCCCTCTTATTCTCAAACTGTTCCTTCTGCCGTAGTGTCAAGGTCTTTTAAATGTCTGCTGATGTCTTTAGTGTTTAGAATGCATGGCATATACCTGTTCTATCCGTTTAATGGCTTTCTCCCTCTGTCTACCAACCTGATCAGCCGATGAAAGCTGCTCTATCAGGACAAGGATGTCTGCTTTTAGGTCAGTTATTGCTTCAAAGAAAGTAGATTTAATAAATGTCATAGCAGCAAAAGACGGTAGCAGATTGGCTGTGGAATCTCCTCTTACCATGTCTTTTGAGGTGGACTGCAAGATCTCACTGTTCTCCTTGTCCCTCTGTGCTTGTTCCATCTTGTTTCCTGACATGCTGCTGCGAGAGGAGAGCTTAGAATGGAAGATGTCCAAGATATTCCTCACTGCTGAGGAGTTAGCTGGTCTATGCTGCCATGCGTGGGAAGTGTGGTGGGTCACTGCCCATTTTGTGGAGCCTGGAAAGAGCTTGCTGAGAGGCTCTATAGCCGAGGAACTCCTTTAGTGTGCAACCATCCTTGTTGTGCACCAAGCCACGCCCCTCTAATTATATTTTAACCCACTAGGAATATGTTTAGTATTTGCCCCTATCTCATTGGCTTTCTGTGTCGGGCCTGCTAAGGATGCATAATAAATCCTAAAGTAGCACACCTTTACTGGTTGAAGATGGTTAGGACCCTAAGTTGGCCCAGTGGGCTAGTATTTCAATTTAGGGCTTATTCCTTGACTTTTTGTGGGGTTAACAAAAAAAAAATCAGTGCCAGTCAAGTTAAGAAGTTTACAAGGTTTATTATAGGACCAATAAACTCAGGGAGCGAGAGATTAGATCAAAAAAGGTAGACTGAATCTCTACTCACAGTTAATACAGAAAAGGGAACTTTAAGTCAAACCGGCACTCTATTCTCTACTATGAAGAAGAGCTTCTGTGCAGCACATATACCTGTTGGATGAGTCACTAGAACTTCTTGAATGTTCTCTGGCAGTAGCTTCCCAGTGCTCCACAACTAGGACATTTGGAAGCTTCAGGCTCCAGGCTTGATTATTTTTGTAGAACAGCACACCCTTCCCAGGCAGCAGGACTGGGATGAAAGAAACACAGCAGCACACACTTATTCATTAGGCAGAGCCTGGAAGGCAAGAGAGCATTCCATAATCACCCAATATTTATATCCTCTCCTAGCATGCATCACTAACATTAAACTTCCTAGTGGTTGGCCAGGAAGACATAAATGATCATACTGCAGGTTATTAGATGTACAAATGTGTTCAAATCAACAAAAGCATTAAACTTAATATTCTGAGTGCATATTTGTGTCCAAGATCCAATGCTTTTGTAGCCCTGGTCCACAGTGCAGGCAGATGGGCTGCATGGTTTTGGCCGTCAGTCTCCTTTTTTCTGCTGCTGTCCCTGCGTGTGCTTATAGAGGGACCTAGTTGACATATATAAGTTTTTTTTTTTTTTAAAGAGGATTCTGCATCTGATCAAACAGCAAACTACTCTTAGGCACCCCAGCTGTGACAACACTGCCATAGCAAATAGTTTCTGTGTGGAGTGCAAGTAAGGACTTGATGAGACTTGTGTGAAAGCCCATCAGCGCATCAAGCATACCATGGATCATGATGTCAAAGTCAAAGCTGTGGTTAATTGTTCAGCATGTAAGAATAAGAGCTGATAGAGGGACAGGCACAGCTGTGAAGAGGAGACTATCATTGCAGAGCTGTATACAGCCAGTTTTATGCCCATCCATAACTCAGGAAGAATACACAGAGGGAGAGGATGTGGACTGCTGGGAATGCTGGGAGGAATGGAGAATTGTGGGGGGTGTAGCTTCTATATGTGCTAAGCCTGCTTTGGAAACTGATAGAAAGAATTACAGATCCCAGAGGCACCGGAGCTCTAGAGTAAAGGGAGGAGGATTGTTTTGGGCAGAGAAAGGGACATGAGGAGGACATTCTGAATGGTGGACTGTGCATGTGGTTGCTTGCAGGCTCCTTACCACTGCATCTGGGATAGAGAGAGGTGCAGCAGCTGACATTTCTTAATACCAGGGAACGCCACTGACACTAACTGAGCCTGCTGTCTGATTGTCAGGCAGAATGATGCAGCCACTGCAGGGGGAACAGAGAGTCATCACCTGTTACCACAGAAGTTGGTAGGAGGCTGCTAACCCCCCCCCCCCCACACTGCATTTTGGTAAAGAGGTACCCCTTTGCCATTGTGGGTCACAGTGCTGACACCTTTACCTGTGTTTGGAGGAACTTTATCCTAAGCGCTCCAACACCATATTTGGACCCCAATGTGCTGGTCAGTGGGGAGAGAGGGTTTGTAATAGATTATCGGACTCAGATTATGATTGGGGCATAACTTTCTTGAGGTAGGGTTACCACTAGTATAGGGTTAAGGGGGTACTCTCTGTTCCACTTTGTTTGTTGTCAACAATATATTATCTTTTTTATTGTTTTTTTTCCCCCTATTTGTTGTGCCATTACTGCTGTTCCTTTCCTTTGGCTATTGGGGTACTGTCTACATATATTTGCATTAAATACCCCCCATCTTCAGCCCAGGTATGTCAGAGTGTTTGGTGCTACTTTCAGGGTCATGGCCACATGAAAACAGGGGACCCAGGAAAAAGTGCCTCCTTCAAGGGTTTTTTCTTTTCCCATTAGATTGGAAGAGCTTAAATTAAATACTCCACAGCTACCATTCCCTTTTTATTGTCTTCCTGACCCCTTCATATTCTCTTTATTCCATATTCCCTTCCCTGGTATAACTTACTTACTGGAGGGCTACTCCTGTGTGGGGAAAAAACATGTACAACGTTTTTTTATGTTGATCTCCTGACTGTTGGTTCCAAATACTAGGACCTTGTAAAGGATTCTGGAACCAATTTCACAGTGGACATTACCAGAGACATGCTCTCTTTTTCAGATTGTACACGGAGCTGAGATGGAATTGAAGTGATTCTAAACCTTAGCTTTTTTTTAAATGATAAACTTGTCATACTTACCTGCTCTGGGCAGTGGTTCTGCCAGAGTTGTATCAAGTACTCAAAACCCATACTTGAGTAAAGGTACAAGTGCTCGATCAAAAAGTGACTTGAGTAGAAGTGGAAGTGCTCGATCAAAAAGTGACTTGAGTAGAAGTACTAAAGTATTCAACATTTTTTGTACTTAAGTATTGCAAGTAGTTTTTTTTTTTAATTTTGCTACTCAAGTACTGAAAGTAAAAGTAGCAGTAGTTTTTTAAAAAAAATTTGCTACTCAAGTACTGAAAGTAAAAGTACTGTGTTATGTAGTTATTAAAGAAAGAAGTCAAAAGTTTATTAAAGTTAAAGTTAATAAAGAAAGAATTTAAAAGTACACATGACATTATACACATTTTTTGAGCTTCATGAAACCTGCCATCTACTGTTCTGGCAGTGGTAATTTTTATAATTGTAACGAGTAACTATGCAGCACAAAAAAAAATATCGTAGTAGAAGTATTGAAATCATCGAAAAAATGTAGTGAAGTAAAAGTGGAAGTAGGAGAAAAAAATTCTACTCTAGGAAAGTACAGATACCGCCTTTCGGTACTTAAGTACAGTAGTGAAGTAGTTCTACTTAGTTACTATACATCTCTGGGTTCTGCACAAAGCAGCCCCGATCTCTTCTTCTGGGGTCCGCTGATGGCACTCCTGGCGTCTCTTCTTCAGTTAGTGCCCCCATAGGAACAGCTACCTATGGGGGCGCTCATGCCGGCTCCCTTCGGATTACCTCTGCCTGTGTCCATAGATACAGGCGAATGGGCTCGACCCCGCCCTCATTAAGAAGCTGCTATCAATCTTCCTTGTGAGGAGGGAGGGAGCAGAGAGAATTGCTGCTCTCAGGCAAAGCGATGGATTGAGATCAGGCTCAGCTAAGTATAGGGGGAGGGAGCTCCTGCTGCTGTGTCTCAGCCAATGAGAAGGCAGAGACCTAGGAGAGCCGTAGCTCTTCTGAACATGCATCAAGATGGGGCTCAGGTAAGTATGGGGGGGGGGGATGCACATAGAAGGCTTTTTACCTTTAGGCATTGGAATGCATAAAGGTAAAAAATCTTCAGCCTTTACAACCACTTTAGGGTAAAAACAATATGGCTTTAGATCCACTTTAATTAACTCCTGTGTGCATGTGCAAAATTTACACAGTTGCAAGGGAAAGTGAGGAAAGTTCTGCTTTAAAGTGTTGAAAAGGTACAGATGTCCTTAACCCCTCCTGGTGTTGTCATTGTAGATAAACCACCAGATGGCTGACTTCTATGGGGATAGGGAGGTGCAGTGAATGTGAGTGATATAATATGAGGTTGCTTAGGTGTAATGTTTTTGCACTTTTAAATGATGTAGTAGCTAAAATGCTCTTAAATGCTATAGTGCTACAGACCTAACCACTTACCAGGTTTGCTGTGGCTTTATCTTTCGAAGCCTGTAGTTGAACTGCAATCCATCTGTCAAAAATAACTTTCCCCCAGTTCCTCTCTTAGGGTGGCTCCATCCCCTTGCAGGGTCCTATAGAGCCACCTCTGCTTGTGCACTCCTGCCCAATGTTTCTAAATAGCATGCATCCACACATTCATAAGTCTACAACATGCCATTCCCCTGCTTCTCCCTCTTCTTGACTCCTAACAGATGGACAGACAGCAACTTCTGCCTGCACTATCCAATTCACTAATCTCCTGTGTGACATGAAAACAGCACAGGAGACTAGTGAAGCACAGAGTATGCGGAATATGCAGCGGAATGCTTCACTCCTTGGACTGAGTAGATTTATTTAAAAAAAAAAAAAAAAAATAATAACTTTTACTAGTGAAGAATAGAATGACCATGTAGTTCACCTAGTGGCCACAAGGTGTCACACCCAGTCAAACCATGTTGCTTGCCGGATGCTGGGATCTTACTCTCCTATCTGTCCCTCGTGGCACTGAGAAGAATAAGGATATAGATAAGGGACAATGGCAGTTCATTGAGGCACATAGTTCTTGTTCTATTGAGTGGATCTGCTTCATGGAAGATGGAAGAGATGCAATAAGGAAATGTTCCCCCATCCCGCTTCTACTTCCAGAGGGAAGCATAAGCACACCTCCCAAATTTTTGGGATGGGAACAAGTCACACCTATAAGCAAAAGTACGTAGGCAGAGGACACACCCCTTGTCACGCCCCTTAAAGGAGAAGGATACCAAAAAAATGATTAGTTAAACCCACAAGTGCTTTTTTTTTTAACCACTACTACTCTTTTATACTGACTTCTGAAATTTACAAATGCAGCAATTTAGAAAGGTTTAGCGCTGTGAAATACTTTTTGATGAAAAAAAGTGCATGTTATATACAACTATATAGATCAGACCAAAATGAGGGACAGATGTGGAGGACAGAGGGACTTTGTTCCAAATCAGGGACAGTCCCTCAAAATCAGGGACAGTTGGGAGCTATGGACTAAGGGCTGTCCCCCTACCTGTGGGAGGTAAGGAGAGCTGCATTCCTCTGCTGCAGGGATGCTTGGACTAATGAACTCTTAAAGGTGGGCACAGGTCTCTCTAGAAGAACTAATTTATGCAACGCTGTTATATGTTTTTTTTCTTTAAATAAGTTGCAGGAGCATGGCAGAATCTATGGAGTTATTTTAGTAAAAGGTTACAGTATCTCAAAAAAAGTGAGCACAGTACAGCCCTCACATTTTTGTAAATATTTTATTATATCTTGTGACAACACCGAAGAAATGACACTTTGCTACAATGTAAAGTAGTGAGTGTACAGTTTGTATAACAGTGTAAATTTGCTGTCCCTCAAAATAACTCAACACACAGCCATTATTGTCTAAACCGCTGGCAACAAAAGTGAGTACACCCCTAAGTGAAAATGTCCAAACTGGGCTCAAAGTGTCAATATTTTGTGTGGCCACTATTATTTTCCAACACTGCCTCAACCCTCTTGGGCATGGAGTTCATCAGAGCTTCACAGGTTGCCACTGGAGTCCTCTTCCACTCCTTCATGACGACATAAGGAAGCTGGTGGATGTTAGAGACCTTGCACTCCTCCACCTTCCGTTTGAGGATGTCTCACAGATGCTCAATAGGGTTTAGGTCTACAAACATGCTTGGCCGGTCCATCACCTTTACCTTCAGCTTCTTTAGCAATGCAGTGGTTGTCTTGGAGGTGTGTTTGGGGTCGTTATCATGTTGGAATACTACCCTGCAGCTCAGTCTCCAAAAGGAGGGGATCATGCTCTGCTTCAGTATGTCACAGTATATGTTGGCATTCATGGTTCCCTCAATGAACTGTAGTTCCCCAGTGCCAGTAGCACTCATGCAGCCCCAGACTATGACACTCCCACCACCATGCTTGACTGTAGGCAAGACACATTTGTCTTTGTACTCCTCACTTGGTTGCCGCCACACACGCTTGACACCATCTGAACCAAATAAGTTTATCTTGGTCTCATCAGACCACAGGACATGGTTCCAGTAATCCATGGCCTTAGTCTGCTTATCTTCAGCTCTTCAGCAAACTGTTTGAGGGCTTTCTTGTGCATCATCTTTAGAAAAGGCTTCCTTCTGGGACGATAGCCATGCAGACTAATTCGATGCAGTGTGCGGCGTATGGTCTGAGCACTGACAGGCTGATCCCCCCACCCCTTCAACCTCTGCAACAATTCTGGCAGCACTCATATATTTCCCAAAGACAACCTCTGGATATGAGGCTGAGCATGTGCACTCAATTTCTTTGGTCGACCATGGCGAGGCCTGTTCTGAGTGGAACCTGTCCTGTTAAACAGCTGTATGGTCTTGGCCACCGTGCCACAGCTCAGTTTTAGGGTATTACCAATCTTCTTATAACCTAGGCCATCTTTATGTAGTGCAACAATTCTTTTTACAGATCCTCAGAGAGTTCTTTGCCATGAGGTGCCATGTTGAACTTCCAGTGACCAGTATGAGAGAGTGAGAGTGATAACACCAAATTGAATACACCTGCTCCCCATTCACACCTGAGACCTTGTAACATTAACGAGTCAGATGACATCGGAGAGGGGCCCAATTTGGACATTTCGACTTAGAGGTGTACTCACTTTTGTTGACAGTGGTTTAGACATTAATGGCTGTGTGTTGAGTTATTTTGAGGGAACAGCAAATTTTCAATGTTATACAAGCTGTACACTCACTACTTTACATTGTAGCAAAGTGTAATTTCTTCAGTGTTGTCACATGAAAAGATATAATAAAATGTTTACAAAAATGTGAGGGGTGTACTCACTTTTGTGAGATACTGTGAATGCAAGAACTGTCTAGACCAGGGGTCCCAAACCTGGGGCACTCCAGCTGTTGCGGAACTACAAGTCCCATCATGCCTCTGTCTATGGGAGTCATGCTTGTAACTTTCAGCCTTGCAATGCCTTATGGGAATTGTAGTTCTGCAACAACTTGAGGGCCACCAGTTTGAGACACCTGGTCTACACATTGCCTTGTTCTTCTGGCCATAGGGGACCCTGGATAGTAGGCTTGTGCCCTTTTGGCTCTGGTGAAGAGGTTTTACCTCGAAACGTGTTAGCCTATTGGATTGTCACCTCCTGCCTCATATGTTGATGCACTATGGACTAAATAACATGGTACCATGCAATGCACTTTGACGGTTAACCATGTGCTGGGCTTTTATTCAGTTGCGATTTTGTGAGTATAATACTTACCACTTTTCTTAAATACCTTTATGGTTTTAGGACAATGCACTAGGTTGGTGCACCCTTTCTTTCTTCTTCTTGTGGTTCCAGAGTGTGGGGGGATCTTAGCTGCTGAAGCAAAGAGTTGGATTTGCCACTCTAGCTTTAGGCGTTAGTAAAGTTGTGTAAAAAAAATAAAAATTAGCCCCCCTCAAGTTAAAGACATTATGTGCTAGAATGCACTGCATGGTAGCTTATTATGAAAGACTTACCTGTAAAACAGATCCCTCCGGCAGCGTGCTGTCACCACTGACAGTGCTTCCATCTTCATCCAGTCTTCCTTCTGCATTCCTCGGCTCTGCCTGTTTGGCTCTGGCATGCACAATGGAGTCATGGCTGCGGCTCAGTGCTCTGAATGGACGGGATAGCAGTGCGCATGTGCCAGTCCTTTCACCTGCTGCTACAGATGTGAATTTCTCCTAAAAGGTGCACGTTTAGGAAATATTCACTGTACCTTCAGTTAAGCTATATTTTAGGCTTACCAATAGGTACAACTGAAAAAGCAGACTTTACTTCCACTTTAAGCACATATAGAATAGGTTGTCTTTAGGGAATCTAAAATTAAAAATCCTCATAAAGTGGACCCTAGGGGCCCCATGCTTAGGCACTCTCATGGGCTGCAGGCACCACCTTAGCCGGACTTGAAGGGATTTACAATGTACGTGCACCAATGCTCCACTACACAAGATGTCACACACAGGATCCATGGGCCTTGTTGGTCTAAACTTGGTGCCGAAGTGTGAAGGACACTCCCTTCTATGTGGAACTGAGAGAGTGAAACCTGTTGCGACACCTCCCCCTCTCAATGGGATCCATCAAGCTGTCCAGAGGAAAGATTGACAAGGCTACTGGCAATGGACTGCTTGAACTAGGGTTTCTTACAGTTGGGGCCTGGCATATTGAGTATGGGGCGTGGAAGGAGAGTTCTGGCTGACATGGCTGTGATGTTTTGGAATTATCATGGACATCACCTGGTGGGCATAGCAGATGCTGGTTGGTTCTTATTTCGGCAGCCTGCAGAGAGAGAGGAACACCTAAAGATGTAGGGACAGAATGGTGGACAACAACTCCGGGTAATAGAGCAAACCAAGGCTGCGGTGATGCTTCTCCTCCATACCATTGCCTTGTGAACTGTGGTATGACTTCCTCTTTTGCTTTGGGGTTTTGTGGACCTCCGACATGGGAGAACATTTTACTCCCTCACCCTCTAAAGGCTTAGAGAATGGGATGTACTTTTTGTTTCAACCAATTTAATTCTGATAATAACAATTTTGATAAGATATTGACGCTTTACCTTATTAAATTATTTTTCCGTGTAAGAAATTCTTTAGAAATATACTATATACTGTAACTCAATCCACCAAATATTTCTCCTATTTTTATCTGATTGGCAAATACTGTGATTTATGTTATCAGACTATATACATCCTTTCTTTTGTACCCTGATAATAATCTATTTTTAATACAATGTTTGATGTACAATTTTCTTTTGTACCACCATTTTGTTCCAAATAAAAAGTTTGTAAACAAAATGAAATAAAAGAATGGGATGTATTTCGGGTAGTAGCCAGAGTTATTCTCTTCCATGAGGCTGCGTCTTGTCAGCATGAGCCTTGGGTCATGGCTGTCTTCAGGGGGCTGTCATCTCCCCCTGGGAAGTGGAGGAGAAGATCACTCCTCTGGGACCCGTCAGAGGAGGTATGTGGTACCTGGAAAATTTGCCCACTAAAGAGGAGATGGTGATGATGTCTGAAGGTGACCCCGGGAAAGAGACTGCCATCTCCTTTCATGACCAGCCAGCACCAGAGTGCCCCTGATAACCAGCTAGTGCTGGCTGCCTTTCCCTGACTGACAAGAGACTGGAGGTTTCTAAGACCACCCTCACCACCTCTACTGAGGCCCAAACCCCTCTATTTAGGGACTGAAAAGAGTCCAGAGAGCACTCAATACTTACTTGCCTCCAGAGAAGGGCCAAGAAGGGAAATTGCCTTGGCTGGCCTTGTTGCATAGATCTCTGAACCATTGGGTAGCCCTTAAGTATTGTTGGGACTTCCTGTACATTTAAAAGGGTGTACCCACCCATGCTGATCACAAATGGAAGGCTTTCAAATAACGTTTTGTGTGGGACTACCTGGGTGTGCCCAAAACACAGAAATAAAAGTGTCAAGAGAATCACCACATGGGAAACTTTGAACAATGCTATAGGGAATTTAGGTATAACAGACACATCTTAAAAACCGGGGGAATCTGACCTCATTCGAAAATCGCTGTTGAAAAGACCCTTATTTGAAAAACGCCCTGTTTCTGATCTCTACTCCTCTTTTGTGAGTTCCAATAAACTCTCTCATATGGTGAAATGGGAAGCAGAACTAGGCAGGACCCTAGACCAGGCGGCTTGGAACAATATTTGGCTTGCCTCCTCTAAATGCTCTTAGAACATCCTGGCCCAGGAAAATGTATATAAACTGCTCTCTTGATGGTACAAGACCTCCGACTGTTTATCTCAGTTCGTTTTTAGTGAGTCTCTGATGTGTTTTCAGGGCTGCAGAGTGTGGGGCACCCTAGTTCACATCTGGTGGACTTGCCCTAAAGCAATCTTCTGGACCCAAGAGGGACTACCACTTTACCAATTAAAAATCAGCCAACTAGTTGTACCATGAAGCTTTAACTTTTCCCATTTCACTGACCTTCTATTATCCGTTTTTGTTTGTTTTTCTTATGAGCACTTGGCTTGTTTCCTTGCCTGTCCAGGTTACTGTATCTTTGTACTGTGTTATTGTGCTGTACAAAAAACGAAAAACTTTCAATAAAGCCTTTGCAAAATAAATTGTAAATGAGGATGATATTGATCAAATTGTGTTGCACATATTTTCAGCTTTTATATAAAGACTTCTACTACTACCAAAGTACTGTATTTTCTGGCGTAAAAGACTACTTTTGAACCTCAAAAAAATCCCCCAAAATTGGGGGGTCGTCTTATACGCCGAGTATAATATCTCCAAGGTAACCTAAGTATAAGTATTACCAGTAGATGTAATCTTTCAAGACGCTGGCTGTGCGGGAATCCTGTACCGGTATACCGTATGTACCGTAGCTTCGGCTACATACAGTGTGCCGCGCTGAGCCAATCAGGGAGAGCGATATTCTATTATTGAATGCAAAGCCTGCTCGGATTGGCGGAGTAACATCAGCCCGCCTCTCTGACTCTGCCAATCCGAGCAGGCTTTGCATTCAATAATAGAATACATCGCTCACTGTGATTGGCTCAGCGCGGTGTACTATATGTAGCCGAAGGTACGGTATACCGGTACAGGATTCCCGCACAACCAGCGTCTTGAGATTACATCTACTGGTAATACTTAGGGTACCTTGGAGATATTATGAGAGATTACATGTATTACAGTACTTGGGGTACCTTGGAGATCTATGAGAAATCTGATGTTTTTCAACGGTGTTGCCTTGCTTCGGAAGGGGGGTAGTCTTATACCGCGAGTATAGCCCAAAACCTATGTTTTAACTTGAAAATTAGGGGGGTCGTCTTATACGCTGGAAAATACGGTATCAAAAAAACCTGAGTAATTAGAGTACATCTCAATACAGATGATCTCCTCCGTTTTCATCCAGCTACTGGACCCCAGCGTATTATGCATAAAATACACTGCGGTTGCAATTTTTTATTTGTCAAAAAAAGTTTGTATCACATGCTTGTTAATGTATAGTGTTTGGTTCAAATGAATTGAATCACCCTAAATTTTAAAAATTCTATTTTCTCCATTTGGTGTGCAGTTGAACAAGACTAAATTTCAACTAGACTAGACTAGACTAGATTTCAAAATTTTTTGTCTTCCTGATTTGTTAATGCCTATACTGTGACTAGTATGGAATACCACATTAAATGAGAGGGGAAGTAAGAGCGCTTTGACCAATGTCAAGGCTTTAAATTAAAAAAAAAAAAGCAATATAACATAAAAAGACACCACAAAATAAATGAAAACCCCAAAATACTAACAAAAGCTGTTTTCTTTAAAAAAATCTTGCAGCAAAAAAGAAAAAAAAAAAAAAAAAAAAAAGCTTTCTATGGACAGGACAGCAGTAGTGACCACTGACCTTATTCAATGACAAAACAACAGAACAAAATCCAAGACGAAAAAAGCACCCAATATTAAGAGCAAAATGGCACCAAAAGGGTTCACTGCATGAAGAGCTAGCAATCAGAATTACAGTACAGATTCCTAACTTAAGCCCCGTACACACGTACCGATCGTCGGCCAAACGATCGGCCGTTTTTTGTCCAGGGCTGTCGTGTCTGTTGAAAACTGCAAAAGACTGCACACGAATTTTGTTGGCCAACAGCAGCCGACTGCAGAAGTGATGTCATGTGATGGTTAACTTTCCTTGTCTTTTTTCTTTTCTGAGCATGCCCAGTCTTGCAAATCTGCTGTCTGTCGGCCGAAATCTGTACTGACTGGCGAACAATCAGCCGTTCTGGTGTTGGCCAACAAAAGTTTTAATGTCTGCACGACAGATTCTGTTCGGCCGAAAATGCGCTGTCGGAAGCATCATACTAACAAGCCTACAATCGGCCGATCGGTCGTCGGCCGAATATTTGCGGCCGACAATCGGTACGTGTGTACGGGGCATTACCCTAATCTACTAATATGTAGTTTGTCAGCCTTCTCTACCGCAGCTTTCTTTTTTATAGTGGAGAGGTTGGCTTATGCTAAAGTCCACATATTAGCCCTTCTAACCCTGCTGGCCATAGTTCAAAGGCCATGCAATGCAATATTTAAAATAATTTCTCCTGGGCGAATCTGCACAAAAATTAAAACCTGAAAACCCATGGTAGGCGAAGCTGAATCTTCCCCCTAATCCTGCTTTGTCCAGTGCTTGGGAGGTTCTCAGGGAGGAATTCAATTGGTGTTTTTGGTCTGGCAGCCCTCAACTGCCACTTTATTAGGTACACCTGTTCAATTGCTTGTTAACACAAATTTCTAATCAACCAATCACATGGCAGCAACTCAGTGCATCTAGATGTGGTGAAGACGACTTGCTGAAGTTGAAACAGAACATCAGAATAGGGGTGAAATGGGATGTTGGTGCCAGACGGGCTGGTCTGAGTATTTAAAAAACTGCTGATCTACTGGAATTGTCAAGCACAACCATCTCTAGGGTTTAAAGAGAATGGTCTGAAAATATCTAGTGAGTGGCAGTTGTGTAGGTGATAATGCCTTGTTGGTGTCAGAGGTCAGAAGAGAATGGGCAGACTGGTTCAAGATGATAGAAAGGCAACAGTAAAGCCTCTTTCACACACGGAGTCCGTCAGGCAGACTCCGTTTTTCTCAGTGGGGGATCGATCCGCCGATCACCTGCTGAGCAGGCGGATGAAAGCTGGTTTCCATCCGTCCGGTTTTGACGGATCGGATGTCAGTGGACAGGTCTCTGCTGACATCTGATGCCCCATAGAGATGCATGGGGCGTCCGTTCAGATCCGCCAAAATAACTGACAGGCGGATCTGAACGGACTCCCTGTGTGAAAGGGGCCTAAGTCAAATAACTACTCGTTACAACCAAGATATGCAGAATACCATCTCTGAACGCACGACACATTGAACCTTGAAGCAGATGGCCTACAGCAGCAGAAGATCACACTAGGTGCCACTCCTGTCCGCTAAGAACAGAAAGATAAGGCTACAATTTGCACAGGCTCACCAAAATTGTAAAATAGAAAATTGGAAAAATGTTGCCTGGTCTGAGGAGTCTCAATTTGAGACAGAATTTGGTGTAAACAACATAAAAGCATGGATCCATCCTGCCTTGTATCAACAGTTCAGGCTGATGGTGGTGGTGTAATGGTGTGGGGGATAGTTTCTTGGCACACTTTGGGCCCCTTAGTACCAACTGAGCATCATTTAAACACCACAGCCTATCTGAGTATTGCTGCTGACCATGTCCATCCGTGACTACTCTTCTGATGGCTACTTCCAGCAGGATAATGTACCATGTCACAAAGCTCAAACCATCTCAAACTGGTTTCTTGAACATGACAATGAGGTCACTGTACTCCAATGTCCTCCACAGTCACCAGATCTACATACAATAGAGCACCTTTGTGATGTGGTGGAATGGGAGATTTGCATCATAGATGTACAGCCAACAAATCTGCAGCAACTGCGTGATGCTATCATGTCAATATGGAACAAAAACTCGGAGGAATGTTTCCAACACCTTGCTGAATCTATGTGACAAATTAAGGCAGTTCTGAAGGCAAAAGGGGGTCCAACCAGGTACTAGCAGGGTGTACCTAATAAAGTGGCCGGTGAGTGTATATAGAACTTTCAACTACAGTACCACATCCTCCAACACAGGAGGATGCCAACAAGCACATACGTCTGCCAACAGTCCAGAGCTGCCCTGCCCCGGACCCCAATTATGTTGTCACTTGGTTGCTGCCCAACCTGAAACATTCTGGGGCAATCCTGGCTACCGGGGCCTATTCAGCTCTTAAAGCGGTAGTATACGCATTTTTACTTTTACCTACAGGTACTGTAAGCCTTATTATAGGCTTACCTGTAGGTACAATTAAAATCTCCTAAACCTGCACGGTTTAGGAGATATTTGCCCTGCATGCAGCCGCAGGCGCTAGCGGCGCATGCGCTCTGAAGGTCCGGCGGACCTTCAGAGTTCCTTGCCAGGCACTTGCCGGAAAGTGACTCCCGCGCGTATCCGCGGCTGTGACGTCATCGCGGCTCCGGCCACTCACAGCGCCGGAGCCGCCGAACCCGGAAGAGACGCCAAGGGAGCATGTCAGCCCCCACAGCGGTGTCTGGGGGTCCATGTCAGGGCCTCGTTTTAAGGTAAGTATTTCATAATGAGCTAGTATGCGATGCATACTGGCTCATTAATCTTTTGTCCTGCAGGGTTTGTCTTTTTTGGGGTTTTTTTTAGGCAGTATACAACCGCTTTAAATGCACAAACAAACCCCAGCATTTAAAGCCACACAGTTGACTCTTTTACAATAATCCTATTATCATGCTATCATGTAATGCGTTAGGGCAGATGTTGGTTGTCCAAAGCATGACAGGCGGTGTGGAAGTAAGTGAGACCACTCTGTTTTATTGCCTAATCCAGTCCCCATAGTACTATGAAGTCTTTAACAGGTGGTAATCCGAGTTACCTGGCTGAAGGTGTGAATTGTTGTCAAATCACCCAGATAATATAACATTATTTGTGGGTGGCCCATGGTTTTGAATGCCCCCAGGTCTGTTTAGGGATGGTTGTCGGCTCTATCCAAAACTTGCCCCTCCCTGTCCTCGAAAGGATCTTCCCTATCTTAACCACTTAAGCCCCGGAAGATTTTACCCCCTTCCTGACCAGGCCCTATTTTGTGATTCGGCACTGAGTGACTTTAACGGACAATTGCGCGGTCGTGCGACGCTGTACCCAAATGAAATTGACGTCCTTTTTTTCCCACAAACAGAGCTCTCTTTTGGTGGTATTTGATCACCTGTGCGATTTTTTATCATGCGCTATAAACAAAAAAAGAGTGACAATTTTGCAAAAATAACAATATTTTTCACATTTTTTTATATGAAATTCACCCCCAAAAAAAAAATATAAAAATCAAAATTTTTTAACATTTTAGGCCAATTTGCTTTCTGCTACATATGTTTGGTAAAAAAAAAATCGCAATAAGCGTATTTTGATTGGTTTGCGCAAAAGTTATTGCGTTTACTAATTAAGGGAAAGATTTTTGTCATTTTTATTGTTTTTTTTTTCAACGAGTAATGGCGTCGATCTTCGATTTTTTTGCGGGACTGCGACATTGCGGCGGATAGATCGGACCCCTGACTGACATTTTTGACACTTTTGGGGGTACCAGTGACATTACTACAGTAATCAGTGCTATACATATGCACTGTTACTGTAAAAATGACACTGGCAGGGAAGGGGTTGACTTTATTGGAGAAGGAGGGGTTAAGTGCGTCCCTAGGGGTGTGCTTCTAACTGTAAAGGGATGTGGCTGTTTGTGTAACTACAGAGATATACGATCCTACATAGCAGGACCGTATGATCTCTGCACTTACACAGGGGAGAATGACAGACGGCTTTGTTTACATTAGCCGCCTACCTTTCTCCCTCTGTACCGGATGATCGCGAGTGACCGGCGGACATCGGGTCCGCCGGTCAAACGCGCGGATACGTTAGGGAGCGAGCGGGGGCGGCAGTGCGCCTCCGGCGGCGAGCGCTCGCCCCCTATTGGCTCGCAGGTGAGTGACGTACCCATACGTCACTTTGCCTGCACCGGGCTGACCGCCGCAGTATATGTACTTGCGGCGGTCGGCAAGCGGTTAAAGCGGAGTTCCGGCCTGAAAAAAAAAATTTAGATAAAAATACCCCCGGGACAGTCAGGGCTAGTGCATTTCAGAATGGATAGCCTCTGAACTGTCTCAGGTTGCACTTACCTTTTATTAGAAATACTTACCTTGAAAATTTCTTGTCCAGCGCTGCCATCTCAGGTGTGGGCAGCTGAAGCCAGGGTGTCCTCTTCGGTCCCAGAATGCCCTGCACCGGCCCCGCTCGTCAGTTCCGGCGCAGGCCTGGCATGCCCAGAAGCTGTTTAGCAGGGAATTACGCGCCTGTGCCGGAACTGAGGAGCGGGGCCGGTGCAGGCACATTGACTCCCGGGATCGATGACATTCCGCTCCCAGGAGTCAACGCAAGCAGGAAGTGACAGCGGGCCATGGCTGCAGAGGGAGGAAGAGGAAGTAAGGTAAGTATTTTTTCTTTAAAAACAAGGTAAGTGAATAATAAAAAAAAAAAAGAATTATCCAATTGTTTTACAGGTAATATAGAGCAAGCGGACAGTGAAAGAAAAATTTTCAGGGTTGAACTCCGCTTTAAAGAACTATTACACTAATGTACAATGTACTAATGGCTGGAATACACGATAAGAAAATCGGCTGAAAATTTCCGTTCAGCAAGCGATCGGCCGATATTCTACTCGTTAATGTCCAACCATCAATGAGCGATATCGATATTGAGAACGAAAAATACAGTTTGAAAAACACGAAAAATTGTCTCGTTTGCGAAAGAACAATATTCTATACGTTGGTGTTGAGGTCGTTCAGTTTAAATCTGTATAACCTCATCACGCACGAACACTGTTTCGATGGTCGGCGGGCAACGGTCGGGCGATATTCGGACCGTGTATGTTGGCAACGTTTTCGACCGACAAATACTTTTTCAAAAGTCGGTGGTCGAATGATCGGGCGATATTCTAATCGCGTATTCACACCATTAGAGTAGTGTTACAGAAAGATGAAAGTCTCAGATAACTATAGATCCTACATGTTCTTTCATTTGGGCACTATCAGCCTAGGCAGACTACTATCTCCAGTGTTCCAGCATGTCTTTAGCTCTGAACTAATGTATGCAATCAAAAGACAGCCCTAAAACACTTAACCCTCTCAGTGCATTGCTCTTCTGCACACTACAAAAAAACACGCTTCTTAGTAGACAGGAAAGCACAAGTCTGCCTGTACAGTGTAGGAGATATCTAGGCTTCCATGTTAAAGCATAGGGCACTATAGGGTTAACGGTAGTGAACATTTGCATCCTGCTGCCTGAAAGCATTTGGGTTTCCGGAGATTCTGAGTACAATTCCTCTTTCCAGCAACATGGCTGCCTGCTTATAGGTAACGTTCCTTTAACTGCATATATTCTTTGCTGCTTCTATACCTTCAACAATGAGGTTTGTGTCCTTCTAATGGTCTGCTTGCATTGTTAGAGAAAGGCATAACTGTGTGAAGGTCACTTGTAAGCGTATGAGTTCCAGAAGGTACAAGGCTGAGATGTCAGGGTATAGCTTCAGGCTTGTGTTCTCCATAAAAGGAAAAGTTAGGAATGTTTCTTTGTGTGAACAGACAAAACATCTAGCGCTGCATTGTAACTAGAAGTCTTCTTTCTTTTTGTATTTATTTTTTTTGCGGTAGCTTGTTTTTGATTGATTTCTATATACAGCTGCATGAACATTTTGTAAACCACTAACGAAAATGGGCGCAATATCAGAATTGTTTTTTATAGCAATTAAAGCGGTTGTGTTTTTTTTTTTTTTTTTTTACCCTGCAAGGTAAAGTCATAATGTGCTAGTATGCATTGCAATAAAAGTCCGCAAAGGAAGCTTACTTTCGACTTCAATTACATTTCACCTTTTAGAGATCGCATGTAATTCAGAGCGCACTGCTCCTTCATTACATGCAATCTCATGTGCGGATGCGAGTTCTCAGCGCATCCGCAGCGAATTCTCAGCGCATCCGCAGCAAACTCGCACATGAGGCTTTTTTTGAGCCGCCTCAGAATCGGATCGCATGGTGGTTCACACTTGTGCGATCCGATTCTGTGCGAACTTGCAGATCGCACTGCGATATGCGATCGCAACTGGGGGATGTCAACTTTTAATTGACACCCCCTGCGTATCGCATATGGCAGTGTGAACTGCCAGATGTGCGGATGCGATGCAGGAACTCGCTGTATATTCGCAGCGTTCCTGCATCGCACAAGTGTGAACCGGCTCTTTTTTTTTAAAGGTATTTTATTGAACAAACAAAACAATACAGAACAGAGAAATAAGCAGAACCATGTCAGTTGAGGAGCCAAAAAAAGACACACACAAGACTCCATTTCACAACAAAAGCCATGACAAAAATAACATACATAGCTGTCAGCCGTACCATTAGTACAAAACCCTAGTCAGAGACTGAAGAAGCAGTCCGGTCAGAGTCCACCCAAAAAGACCAAATTTTCCGGAACTTCTTGGGGCAGCCTCTGGCCTCATACGTCATTTTATACAGAGGCAATGCCTGATTAATGAGAGCAATCCATAATGGAACGTCAGGGGGAGCAGTAGACTTCCATCTAGTAGCTATAGTCTTCCTAGCATAAAAGAATGTCAAGCGGAGAAACAATTTAGTACGAGCAGGGACGTCCTCGTCATCCACATAACCCAGCAGACAACGAAGGGGGCTACAAATATTGGATAACTGAGAGATATCTGCAACAAAAGCTGTGACTTCCGACCAAAAGGCCCGGACAGGCGGACAGTCCCAGAACATATGAAAAAATGAACCATCAGCAGCATTACACTTGGAGCATAACGGAGAAGGCAATGTACCCATTTTGTGCAGGAGTACTGGGGTATAGTACGCCCTGTAAAGAAGCTTCAATTGGATAACCCTATCCCTAGAGGAGATAACAACAGGTATTTGTTCCGGAAGGACGTCTTGCCACACCTCATCCGACAATTCCGGAATATCCTCCCGCCACTGAGACTCAACCACCGCGAGCCGTTTGGAGTGAGAATGTAAAAGTCGAGTATAATATGTAGAGACCAGCCTCTCATGTGAAGAGTCAGAAAGAAGGTTTTCCAAGGGGGCCGGTTCAAGCGAGACATCACGGAGGCCAAACTGTGCGGCCGCCGTGTGTCTCAATTGCAAGTATCGGTAGTAAGCCGTGGAGGGCAGACCAAAGGTAGATTGCATGTCCGCAAAGGACCTGAAGGTTCCCCGGACATACAAATGAGAAATAGATTTCACCCCTAAGCGGGACCAGAAAAGGCCATCATCCCGACTAAAGAACTCCTTCAGCCGCGGATTGCTCCAAAGGGGGGCATTGGGAGAATGCAGCTCCGGAGGGTCGGAACCATCCAAGGCCGCAGCCGCGAAAATCCGCAGGGTGACAGAAACAAGAGCAGTGTTCGGTCTGCCCATAACGGACCTTCGATGTACCAAGTTTTGCAGTGACTCATAGGAGGTGAAAATAGCCGCTTCCAATGAAGCCGCAGCATTAGCATCCTCCGGGTGGAACCACCAATGAGCGTGGGCCAATTGAGACGCGAAGTAGTATAGACGCAAGTTAGGCGCAGCCAGCCCGCCCGCGAGAACCGGCAGCTGCAGAGCATCCCTGGCCACACGCGCCGCCCGACCCCCCCAAATAAAGGAAGTCAGGAGCGAGTCAATGGCCTGAAAGCGGCGCTTAGGGACATATACCGGGGAATGGCTGAGCACATACAAAAAACGGGGGAGAAAAATCATTTTAAAAATATTAATCCGGCCTAGCACCGTGAGGGGAAGCGTAGACCAAAGCCGCAGTGAGGACCTAAGACGGGCAACCAGGGGATCCAGGTTGTTGGAAAAGAATCGAGACAAGGGGAGCTGAATCTCAATCCCCAAATATCGAAACCGATCCACAACCTGGAGGGGACAAGAGGCAAGGGAAGGGGGCAGAGCCTGGGGATCCAGGGGGAACAGCGTGGACTTACTCCAATTCACCCTGAAACCAGAGAAGTGACCAAAGCGTTCGATAACATTCAACAGAATAGGGAGGGAGCGATAGGGATCCGCCAGATATATCAACATATCGTCCGCGTACAGGGAGACCTTTTCTTCCAAGCCATTGATCACAAAGCCCGCAATACCCTCACAAAGGCGGATCTGCGCAGCCAAGGGCTCAATGGCCAGGGCAAACAACAGCGGAGATAGCGGACACCCCTGCCTGGTGCCCCGAAAAATGGGAAAGGGGTCCGACACAAAACCGTTCACCCGAAGACGAGCACGAGGTAGATAATACAGAAGGCGGACCCAATTTATAAATCCGGGCCCAAAGCCAAATTTCGCCAACACTTCCAATAAATAAGGCCATTCCACGGAGTCGAAAGCCTTATGAGTGTCCAGGGTCACAACGACCCTGGACCCCACAGAGGCATGAGTCGTCTGAAGGTTAGTAAAAAGTCTACGCAGATTGATCGATGTAGAACGGCCAGGAATAAATCCCGACTGATCCGCACCCACCAAGTCCGTGACAACCGTATTCAGGCGCCTCGCGAGGACTTTGGCGAGAATCTTGACATCAGTATTAATAAGCGAGATCGGGCGGTATGACTCACAGAGAAGGGGGTCTTTACGTGGCTTGGGGATGAGCACAATGAGAGCTTCTGTCATAGAGGGTGGCAGACGTCCCTCCTTCAGAGCACAATTGAACACAGTCAGTAAATGGGGGACCAGCAATTCTCTATAGTGCAAGTACCATTCGATAGGAAAACCATCCAGGCCAGGTGTCTTATTGTGTGCGAAAGTGGCTAGGGCCTTGTTTATCTCATCCGCAGTCAGGGGCGAATCCAGAAAACTAGATTGGCCGGCCGACAACTTAGGCAAAGTAATATCATATAAGAAATCATCAAGTTCAACAATGGTATAATGAGCTCTAGATTGGTACAAGGAGGAATAAAAAGCAACAAAACTGGCCAGAACATCGGGGGTTTGTTCCACAATGACACCGGCGTGGCTGGTAATCCGAGGGATGACACAGGGCTGGTATTCCGGCCTAGCCAAATAAGCCAAGAGGCGACTGTTCTTATCGCCCAGTTCAAAAATGCGCTGATTTTGATAAAGGAGTTTCTTCTGTGTACGCTCCACAACCACCAGATCCAAGTCCCGAGCCCTGGCCCGCCAAGAGGCATGGTGCTGGGGAGTAGGGTCATCAGTATATTGTCGTTCAGCCGCATGCAGCGCCAGTTCGGCGTCAACCAACTTAGTCTGGCGAGCCTTCCTGGCACCGCCCACGGCAGACGAAAAGGTACCTCTCATGGTCGCCTTAAAGGCCTCCCAGGTCAACAATTCAGATCCAGCTTGTTTATTGAGTGCCCAATATGAATTCATCTCCGCCAACCCCTGGTCAGTCACTGCCTGGTCCGCCAGCCACAGGGGGCTGAGCCTCCAGAGTTTATAATTAGGGGGGGACCCCAAGGCGAGATCCACCAGTAAAGGGGAGTGATCCGATACTGCGCGGGGCAGATACCTGATACCCGAAAGAAGACTTAGCAGTTCCCGAGGGAGCAGGCAGAGATCAATGCGGGACAATGTATTATGGGAGCTGGAATAACAGGAATACTCAGTAATCCCCCCATGTTTCCATCTCCAGGCGTCCAGGAGATCCAATTTGTCCAAGTAGGAGCATAAAGGAGTTGGTGCGGAGGAGACAGCTCCAGACCTGTCCAGAGCAGCATCGAGGACCGTATTAAAGTCACCCGCCATAATAAGGGGACCCTCAGCCATTTCCAAGACCAGACCCAGCATACGGTCAAAAAACTGTCTAGTAAACGGTGGAGGGACATAAACGTTAACCAGGGTATAGGGCTTACCCAGAAATTCGAAGACAAGAATAATAAAACACCCCGAAGGGTCAGTCTTCAAATGCTTGATGGTGACAGGGGCTGATTTTGCAATTAGAATCGAAGTACCTCGAGCATACGAGGAATACGTAGAGTGTAGCGCGTACGCCACATGTGCCCTCTTTAGGGCCATCACCCTGGACCCCTGGAGATGGGTTTCCTGCAATAAAACAATGTGTGGGCTATGACGTTTTAAATATTCGAAAACCAGAGAACGCTTGACTTTAGAATTTAGCCCCCTGACGTTCCAAGAGACTAAACGGAGAGTAGACATAGAGAGATGTTAAAAATCAGCGTTGGTGACCGGGGGGGTCCCAAAAAAGGGGGAGGCCCCCCCCCGAGCACCAAGACCTCACAATATGGCAGGCAAAACCACTGGCAGGCAATATGCATAGGAGGAGAAGGCACAGACAAGAACCTAAATATTATCAAGTACAGCAAGGCAGAAATGAAAATCGTAGCACCTAGGCGTAAAAAAAATCCCTGATAAGAGTCCAAGAAGACATGACGGAGTAAACGCAAATCAAAAAAAGGGGGGAGAGACCCCCACAATCCCAGATAAACACAAAAACAGTAGTAACCCAACACCCGTCCCACCCTAACCCACCCGGCCCTCAGTCCCCAACAGTTGAGAGCTTGAAATCCCATAACCAAAAAACAGTGTAGTTCAGGGAAACGTGGATCTGCTCGTCCTAAAGCAGACAGGAATGGTAGCAAAAAAGGAAAAAAGGGGGTGAAGGGGAGCAACCATCCCCAAAAATGCCCTTCCAGAGGAACAAGGAGGGTCCCCCCATTCAGGAGGACACCCGACAATCACAAAAAAGAGTTGTAAGAAGGATCATAGAGTATAACGGTGCATCCCAACGACATCCAGGAGGAAGAAAGGGAAACCTAGCAGCAGTAGCAAGACACAGGCCAGCGATCACCGACGAGGAGACCTATGATCCTGGGAGGGAGGGGAGCGGCGTCCCAGGGAATCCACCCACTGCGCAGCGTCCTGAGGATCCTGAAAAAAGTGGGCTTTACCTTGATAGATGACCCTCAAACGAGCCGGGTACAGGATACTATACGGCAATTGTAAATCCCGCAGTCTCCTCTTAACTGCCATGAAGGAGGCCCGCTGTTTCTGGGTCGCAGCAGAGAAGTCCGGGAAGATAGATACAGCGTGGTTATTATACAGGATTCGGCCCTTGTCCCTAGAGGCCCGGAGCACAGCCTCCCTATCACGGAAGTGCAGGAGCTTGATGAGAAGAGGACGGGGTGGGGCCCCGGGCGGCAAGGGGCGCAATGGCACTCTATGCGCCCTTTCAATGGCAAACAAGGGGGAGAAAACTTCCTTCCCAAAAGTATCGATAAGCCAATGTTCCATGAATGATTCAGGATTTTTACCCTCCGATCCCTCCGGAAAGCCCAAAAAACGCAAATTATTGCGCCTGAGGCGGTCCTCCATGTCCGTTAGCTTGTCTGTAGTAGCGACATGGCCCCTCTGTAACTCTGACACAGTGGACTGCATGGGGCGGTGGGCATCTTCCATGTCACTAATACGCTGCTCCGCGTTGCCCACCCTGTGGCGAAGGTTGTGCACATCCTGTTTGAGAAACGACATGTCCATCTGTACAGACTCAATCTGTGAGGCAAGCGAGGTCTGACAGTGCTGGATAGCGTCCATTATGGCAGACAGGGTAGGTTCGGGCCTATCCACAGATAGAGCAGGCTCCGAGGGTACGGGGGAGCCCAGGGGAGGAGAGAGAGCATCACTTACAGTCACCGCCAGCCGAGACGATCCAGGAGAGATCGCCTCCCCCTCCACAGAGGCCGATGCCATCCACACAGCCGAGGAGCGAGCGATCTGGGAGGAAGGGCCCGCAGCACGCGCCGGGCCGGCGCCATCTTGGGATCGTGGCAGCGTGAGGTCCGGCGGGCGGACACCGAGTGCTTCTGGACCGGGAGGACCGATTTTGACCATCGCCGCGGGTGCACCGGGATATCAGGAGACAGGAGACGTCGGAATCAGGTGAGTAGGATGTCGGGTTCCAGCAGGATCACGGAAGGATCAGGGCAGATAGGACAGAGCTCCGGAGCCGCGCTGCTTTCACATCCGAGTTCCGGCCACGCCCCCCGAACCGGCTCTTAATGTGTTAGAATATTATAAAGAGAAATAAAGCCAAACATTTTTAGGCTGTACGTTTCTTCTTGGTCACAGCAGTACATTTACAATGTACTCCACTGACCAGTTCCCTGTCTTCATTGTGTGGCCAGAAGCTGTTGGTGATAGTGCCATCGCAGTGCTGGGGGCAGACAAGTAAATGCATCACCAGCATATATGCCGGCTGTATATACAGTATATGCAATGGACAGTGGGAAGGGGTTGTATAACAAAATTCTGATTGGTCACTTTGGGCAGTAACAGCCTCTGTGTCAAATTTTTTTTAAGTTTTATTAAAGTCTCAATGCAGTTTTTATATTCAGTATTACTAAGTTTTGCTTGAATCTGTGCCAAAACACGGTGAGTAGCAAAACAAGGTAACTAGAACAAGATGTATCTTTGTTTTTTTTTTTTTTTTATTCACGGTGAATAGACAATTATGAAGCCTCAACACATAAATAAACATACCTGCACTGTTTTGGCACCACAACTCGTCACAACACACAGAGCATTCACTTATGTGTGTTATATAAATGTGCTAAAGTGTGTCTGTGTGCCATTCAAATTGAGAGGAAATGCACATATACTATACACTACCTTGCATTAGGGCTGCACGATATTGGGAAAAGTACATTGCGATATTCGTTTTTCAACGATGTATATCGCGATATTTAACTGGGTGGAATGCAGAAGACACTGACAGTGTGGATTAGGCAGGGTCGGGACTCACAGTGGTGGTAGGAGGTAGAAGAATCCCCCCCGAGTCCCGACTTCTCCCTGCCTAATGCTGTAGAGCAGCTGCTAAAAGAGTTCTATGCAAGGGGGGATTGCTGAACAAGGTGAGAGAGTTGCAGTCTGCTGTGGA
Source organism: Pelophylax lessonae (assembly GCF_965119305.1). Classification (NCBI taxonomy): domain Eukaryota; kingdom Metazoa; phylum Chordata; class Amphibia; order Anura; family Ranidae; genus Pelophylax; species Pelophylax lessonae. The sequence goes on along the minus strand of NC_138768.1, from coordinate 575,604,313 downwards.
TCTGTGTCCCCCTGTGCAGCCAAGATGGCGGTCGGCACAGCTTGCTGAGGGATACGAGTACACTGGGGCAGGGCCGGACTGGGTATGAAAACCAGCCCTGGAAAAATGACATACCAGCCCCATAGCATTGCATCATTTTCAGCGCAACGTCCCTCCCCCTAATACAATGCTGACCCTCCCTCCCCCCTAATACAATGCTGTTCCCCCGGCCCCTCCCCCTTATAAAATGCTGACCCCCCCTCCCCCTAATACAATGCTGTTTCCCCCCCTAGCCCTAATACAGTACAGACCCCTCAGCAAGCCCCCCTCCCAGTACAGACCCCTCAGCAAGCCCCCCTCTCAGTACAGACCCCTCAGCAAGCCCCCCTCTCAGTACAGCCCCCCCCATCAAGCCCCCCTCCCAGTACAGCCCCCCCCAGCAAGCCCCACTCCCAGTACAGACCCCTCAGCAAGCCCCCCTCCCAGTACAGACCCCTCAGCACGCCCCCCTCCCAGTACAGACCCCTTAGTAAGCCCCCCTCCCAGTACAGACCCCTTAGTAAGCCCCCCATACCAGTACAGACCCCTAAGCAAGCCCCCCTCCCAGTACTGACCCCTCAGCAAGCCCCCCTCCCAGTACAGACCCCTTAGTAAGCCCCCCCCTCCCAGTACAGACCCCTTAGTAAGCCCCCCCCTCCCAGTACAGACCCCTTAGTAAGCCCCCCTCCCAGTACAGACCCCTTAGTAAGCCCCCCTACCAGTACAGACCCCTCAGTAAGCCACCCTTCCCAGTACAGACCCCTTAGTAAGCCCCCCTCCCACTACAGACCCCTTAGTAAGCCCCTCTCCCAGTACAGACAGACCCCTTAGTAAGCCCCCCTCCCAGTACAGACCCCTTAGTAAGCCCCCCTCCCAGTACAGACCCCTTAGTAAGCCCCTCCCACTACAGACCCCTTAGTAAGCCCCTCCCACTACAGACCCCCTTAGTAAGCCCCCCCTCCCAGTACTGACAGACCCCTCAGTAAGCCCCCTCACCTGCGATCACATCACATGCTGGCGCATGACGTCTTGTCTGTTTCACAGGAGGAGGGACCATCCTTGTCGGCGCCGTGACAGACATTCCTCAGCAGCCGCGCCAGACACAGTCAGTCAGCTCGCGCACCGCCCGGCAATCCGTCGCGCAGGGGCAGCCGCCTCGTGACGTCACGCCGCTCACAGCGGCTGACGTAGAAGAGACGGAGCCCAGCGGGGGGCGGGGCAGTGCAGGCCTCCAGCGGCCAACCATCATCAGCGGCGACCGGCGAGCAGCCCCAATCAATGCAGCGGCCGCCAATGCTTAAAGCGGCGCTGCGGGCGGCCTTGTCTCAAAGTGGTCCCAGGGCCGGCGGCCCACCGGGAGATTTCCCGGTATCCCGATAGGCCAGTCCGGCCCTGCACTGGGGTCCTTTTTGTAAAGATTAGGAGGTCTGTGTATGGCTTTGGGGGCACCCGGGGATGGAGGCAAGTCCCGAATGAGTGCGGAGTAAGTAGGCCTTATCGGGAACCACGAGCGCGCTCCGATCTAGGCAAGGCCGCGGCTTCTGTGCCTGTGTAGGCCTCAACTCTGCGCTCCTCAGAACGGAGTCTTTCCTCCGCAATACCGGGCAGTATTGGTCTCTGGTGCCACGATGGGTCTCCCCAAGCTGTTTTTTCTCCCTGAAAAGGGGAGATTTAGGAGGATTGCTGAGGATTTTGTACGGCAGTATCGGAGCTCTCACAAGCCGCGTCCGTCCTGCACGTCTTCCGGCCGCGCCCCTTGCCTAATGCTAAATATCGTGTCTTCGGCGATATGAATATCGCCCACGCCCGCAGAACGATAGTCGATATCATATCGACTATCATTCAGCCCTACCTTGCATTGTGTGAAAGTACCAGCATTGACCCTGCAGCAACCAGCAACAATAGACCCCTCCCGCAACAGTAGATCCCTCCCAGCAACAATTAACCCCTCAGCAACATAAGACAACCCCAGCAAACATAGACCCCTCCTTCAGCAATAGACCCCCCCCCCCCAGAACGATAGATTACCCAGCAGCCAGCATCAATGGACCCTCTAGCATACTGTAGCACCCTTGCCATTACATTCATTCAGTGCTGGAGGTGCCGGAACTGGATTCCCCCACATTCCCACTGAAAAAAGTCCTGTGTGAACCCATTTACAAAATACAAAGCCTTCCCTGAATGGACAGCGGAGAGGAAGGCAGAGCTGCTGCTGTGTAAGATAACAGCACGTCTCCTGTCAGAGCCCTGGAAGTTTAGTGATATATGTCCTCGCAGCACTAAAACTGTTAGTTATAAATGATAGAGATAAGTTCACGAGGTGGCATGCCCCTTGTTGGCCTTAACCCATAGTAGGCCAGCACATTTCTAAAGTAGCTGAATTCCTGGAGTGTAGATTTAAAGTGATACTAAAGTCTCTTTTTTTTTTTTTTTTTAATAATTTTTTTATTTCTATAAAAATAACAAACATATTTACCTCCTCTGTGCAGTGGTTTTGCACAGAGCAGCCCAGATCCTCCTCTCTCTTCTCAGGTCCCTTTTCAGTTCTCCTAGCCCCTCCCTCCTGTTGATTGCCCTCACAACAAGCAGCTTGCTATGGGGGCACCCGAGCCGAGCTGCAGCTCAGTGTGTCCATTCAGACATGGAACGGCAGTTCGGCTCTGCCCCCTATCTCCTTATTGGCTCACTGACTTTGATTGACAGCCGCGGGAGCAAATGGCGCCACGGCTGTATCTCAGCAAATTAGGAGGGAGAGTCCCAGGGCGGCTGAGGGGCTCATGGACATCGATAGACAGAGAGGGGACACAGGTAAGTATTAGGGGGTGCTGCTACACTCAGAAGGCTTTTTATCTTAATGCATAGAAGAATGTATTATGATAAATAATGACTTTTATAAATCCTGACTTTAAAACTCCTTTTAACTCCCCAGGATTTACCAAAAAAAAAGTGAAATAAAAGTGTTGAGTGGGCTGATGTTTTACGTATTAGAAGTCTGATAGTGCAACTGGTTATATGTGCATAATTACTGCTTGATTTTCCCAACAGAGATCTACACTCGCAGCATACATTTTCATTTTATAACATCCGTATTCTAATAGCAATATAAAACAATAGTTATGGGATAGTAGCCCGGATCCCTTTACATCTTAAATTACATGACTATTTATAAATAAGACACCACACCATCTGTTTATGGATAAAATAAAATTAGGCCGCGGCCGTTTATTTTTTGTATTAATAATAAATATCAAATCAAACAATATAAAATCCAACATTCAAAATATATAAATACTGAAACACAACAAACCCGATCACCACGATCCAGGCTGTACATAAAGAATAGGATTTAAAATATTATCCAAACACACAATCACATTAAATAGTCCCCCTTTGCATAAAACAAAGGTGACCCACGAATAATAAATCTGTCCGCGACTGCCAAGGGAGGGGGAGAAAATAACGAAGTCCTTCTTCTACCTTCTTGAGGTGGTCTGAGGGATTAGGCGGCAGCGGAGCCCCTTAAATAGCCCTTAGAGCGGCACTTTAGGCGGTAAAAAAGAGCGGGAAGCTGGGGTGAGAGCCCCAATCTCCCCAGATACAAGGGGGGATTTGGGCGGGAAGCTTGAATAAAAATAGAAATCTCCCCAGATACCTGACTTTGAGTGGGAAGACAAGGGCAAACTCAAGACCTCAGGTCAAAAGTTCAAGCCACCTCAATACCTCAAAGGCCCTATACCTATTAAACTGCTAGCTAAGCCTAGAGAACAGTGGCGGCTGGTGCTCAAAATTTTTGGGGGGCGCAAAAACAAAAATGTAATAGGTATTGCTTCGCGGCAAAAAACGAGGTAAAAAAATTGCATGACTTTGAGGTCATGGTACAGGCATGGCACATGTGATGGTATAGGCATGGCACAGATGGTACAGGCATGGCACAGGTGATGGAATAGGCATGGCACAGATGGTATAGGCATGGAACAGGTGGTAGAATAGGCATGGCACAGGTTATGGTATAGGCATGGCACAGGTGATGGTATAGGCATGGCACAGGTGATGGTATAGGCATGGCGCAGGTGATGGAATAGGCATTGCACAGGTGATGGTACAGGCATGGCACAGGTGATGGAATAGGCATGGCACAGATGGTATAGGCATGGCACAGGTGATGGAATAGGCATGGCACAGATGGTACAGGCATGGCACAGGTGATGGTACAGGCATGGCACAGGTGATGAAATAGGCATTGCACAGGTGATGGTACAGGCATTGCACAGGTGATGGTACAGGCATGGCACAGGTGATGGAATAGGCATGGCACAGATGGTATAGGCATGGCACAGGTGATGGAATAGGCATGGCACAGATGGTACAGGCATGGCACAGGTGGTGGAATAGGCATGGCACAGATGGTACAGGCATGGCACAGGTGATGGTAAGGTCATGGCACAGGTGATGGTAAGGTCATGGCACAGGTGGTGGTAAGGTCATGGCACAGGTGGTGGAATAGGCATGGCACAGATGGTACAGGCATGGCGCAGGTGGTGGAATAGGCATGGCACAGGCATGGCGCAGGTGGTGGAATAGGCATGGCACAGGCATGGCGCAGGTGGTGGAATAGGCATGGCACAGGCATGGCGCAGGTGGTGGAATAGGCATGGCACAGATGGTACAGGCATGGCACAGGTGATGGTAAGGTCATGGCACAGGTGATGGTAAGGTCATGGCACAGGTGGTGGAATAGGCATGGCACAGATGGTACAGGCATGGCGCAGGTGGTGGAATAGGCATGGCACAGGCATGGCGCAGGTGGTGGAATAGGCATGGCACAGGCATGGCGCTGGTGGTGGAATGGGCATGGCACAGGCATGGCGCAGGTGGTGGAATAGGCATGGCACAGATGGTACAGGCATGGCACAGGTGGTGGAATAGGCATGGCACAGATGGTACAGGCATGGCACAGGTGATGGTAAGGTCATGGCACAGGTGGTGGTAAGGTCATGGCACAGGTGGTGGTATAGGCATGGCACAGATGGTACAGGCATGGCGCAGGTGGTGGAATAGGCATGGCACAGGCATGGCGCAGGTGGTGGAATAGGCATGGCACAGGCATGGCGCAGGTGGTGGAATAGGCACTTACCTGGCGACGGCTCAGCTCCCGGCGGCGGCTTCTCCCCTCCTCGCGACTCCAACGTCCGTCCCCTTCTGCTCGGCTCCCGGCGGCGGCTTCTCCCCTCCTCGCGACTCCTCTTCTTCGCGGGCTGCGGCGGGAAAGTGACCGGGCGGTGACGGTGAGTGACTGATGCACGCACCGGCACCGCCCCCAACGAGGTCACCATGGATGTCCTGAATCATGATTGGTCCAGGCTGGAGTCTGGACCAATCATGATCCAAGACATCACAAAAGGGGGTGGTGTAGCGCATTGCTCTGCGCTACAGTTACGCCCCAGAAGGCCACCAATTGGCGCCTCTGCTGGTGGAAAACCCCACCCCCCATCGGCACCAATGCGGCGGACGCCGAAAGAGGGGTGGTGGAGCGCAGAGCTCTGCGCTACAGTTACGCCCCAGAAGGCCGTCTATCGGCGCCTCTGCGGGTGGAAAACCCCACCCCCACTGGCACCAATGAGACGGGCGCCCCTTGTGGGCAAAAATTTTTTTTTTTTTTTTTTTTTTTTTAAATCTTTTTTTTTTCTTTTTCTTTTTTTTGGGGGGGGGGGGCGGCGCCCCTGCGCCCCCTATGGGCCGGCCGCCACTGCTAGAGAACCTAATTCTATCTGCCCTGACACTATCCCATGAGGAAAGTGGGCATTTATGCCCCTTTCCTTTCATTTTTGACAATATAGTATAAGCTTACCTGAAAATCTCCTTTCATGCTGCAAGTGCTGTCTGTCTGCAGGCCATCTCTTTCTTCAATTTCCTAGACCCCCACGTGCTTTGCAGCTTATCCTCTGCTGTTTACTTTCAGTGCCTAAGGACTACATATCCCATGGTACCTTGCTGCCTGCAGGCAGTGATTCCTGTACTGACTTCACCTCCATAAACGCCTCCTCTCAGCAGGCAGGCTCTGTGATATGTGTGACACAACAGTGCATACTCACAGGGAAGTAAATGTGTGGGGATCTTCACAAGTACGTTTACAAACTTTAAGATCATATTGATAGTAGTAGGCTAGAAACAATTGAAATACAATGTTGAAATTAATTAGGTATTTGAAATTTTGGCTATAGAGACGCTTAACATTGAGTATTGGGTAAGAGCTGGTTCACACATATGCGATGTCTACATCGCATGTGATTTGCAGCGCACTGCTCTGCAAATCACATGCGATGCCTGTGTGATGCAAATTCTGCCATGCATCGCATTCAACTCAATCTCGCACAGGACCCTTTTTTTGGTTTGCACCAGAATTGGATCGCATGAGTGTTCCCACCTATGTGATCCGATTCATGTCCGAACTGACAGCTCGCACTGCGACATGCAAACTGATCTGGGGGTGTTAGTAACTTTATATTGACACCCCCAGTGATTCGCATATGGCAGTGTGAACTGCCTGCAAGTTGAGTGCGATGTGGGAACTTGCAGTGGATTTGCAGGATTCCTGCATCGCATATATGTGAACCGGGACTAAGAGTTCAATAGCTGCACAGTGTTTAACCACTTTGCCGACCGCCGCACGACAATTTACTGCGGCAGTCAGCCGCTCCTTGGCAAACCGACGTAGGGCTACGTCGCTCGCCCAGGAGCCTGTAGGGCTCCCGCCCCCGCTGGTTCACAGGGATCCACATGTGTGTGACCGGCGGCTCCGATGTCCGCCGGCCACTCGCAATCTCCCTGATGTAAGTACAGAGACTATATGATCCTGCTATGTAGGATCGTATGTCTCTGTGGTTACATCACAAGCCATGCCCCCCCCCCCCCCCAGTTAGAATCACGCCCCTAGGGATACATTTAACCCACCGATCACCAATAAAGTTAACCCCTTCCCTGCCAGTGTCATTTTTACAGTAACAGTGCATATATATAGCACTGATTACTGTAGTTATGTCACTGGTACTTCCAAAAGTGTCAAAAATGTCAGTCAGGGGTCCGATCTGTCCGCCGCAATATCGCAGTCCCGGAAAAAAAAAAAAAAAATCGCAGATCGCCGCCATTACTAGTTAAGAAAAAAAAAACAATAAAAATTACATAAATCTTTCCCGTAGTTAGTAAACACAATAACTTTTGTGCAAACCAATCAAAATACGCTTATTGCGATTTTTTTTTTTTTACCAAAACTATGTAGCAGAAAACAAATTGGCCTAAAATGTTAAAAAACTCTGATTTTTACATTTTTTTTGAGAATTTCATATAAAAAATGTGAAAAATATTGTTATTTTTTCAAAATTGTCGCTCTTTTTTTTGTTTATAGCGCAAAAAATTAAAATCGCACAGGTGATCAAATACCACCAAAAGAAAGCTCTGTTTGTGGGGGGAAAAAAAGGACATCAATTTCATTTAGGTACAACGTCGCACGACCATGCAATTGTCCGTTAAAATCACGCAGTGCCGAATCGCAAAATAGGGCCTGGTCTTTGAGCAGCCAAATCCTCGGGGCTTAAGTGGTTAACCGTTTGCCGACCACCGCAAGTACATATACTGCGGCGGTCAGACCCGTGCAGGCAAAGTGACGTACGTCACTCGCCTGCGAGCCAATAAGGGGCGAGCGCACGCCACCGGAGGCGCGCTCCCGCCCCCGCTTGCTCCCTAACATCCCCGCGCGTGTGACCGGCGGACCCGTTGTCCGCCGGTCACTCGCGATCGTCCGGAACAGAGGGAGAAAGGCAGGCGGCTGATGTAAACAAAGCCGCCTGTCATTCTCCCCTGTGTAAGTGCAGAGATCATACGGTCCTGCTATGTAGGATCGTATATCTCTGTAGTTACACAAACAGCCACATCCCTTTACAGTTAGAAGCACGCCCCTAGGGACACACTTAACCCCTTCCCTGCCAGTGTAATTTTTACAATAACAGTGCATATGTATAGCACTGATTACTGTAGTAATGTCACTGGTACCCCCAAAAGTGTCAAAAATGTCAGTCAGGGGTCCGATCTGTCCGCTGCAATGTCGCAGTCCCGCAAAAAAAAAAAATCACAGATTGCCACCATTACTCGTTAAAAAAAAAAAAAAAAAACAAACCATAAAAATGACAATCTTTCCCTTAGTTTGTAAACGCAATAACTTTTGCGCAAACCAATCAAAATACACTTATTGCGATTTTTTTTTTTTTTTTTACCAAAACTATGTAGCAGAAAACAAATTGGCCTAAAATGTTAAAAAATTTTGATTTTTACATTTTTTTTTTTTGGGGAATTTCATATAAAAAATGTGAAAAATATTTATTTTTGCAAAATTGTCGCTCTTTTTTTGTTTATAGCGCATGATCAAAAAATCGCACAGGTGATCAAATACCACCAAAAGAAAGCTCTATTTGTGGGAAAAAAAGGACGTCCATTTGATTTGGGTACAGCGTCGCACGACCGAGCAATTGTCCGTTAAAGTCACACAGTGCCGAATCGCAAAATAGGGCCTATTCAGGAAGGGGGTAAAATCTTCCGGGGCTTAAGTGGTTAAACTGTGGATTACTTGTTTGATTTTTGGAAAACAGAGCTCATGTAGATCATTAAAAATTTACATCTATGGTAAATAATTACTTATCCTTGTTGTCTGGTTGCATATTTCCAAGTATATTTAGGTCCTGCTGACCAAGCTGAGAATTTATAAATGAAGCGTTACCGAAGTGAATTCAGCTTTAAAGTTGTTCTAAAGGCAGACATTTTTTTACTGTAACCACTTCCCGCCAACCTGCTGCATATATGCGGCCTCTTGGCAGGTAGGCTTTAATGCCAAGCGGGCACATATATGATAAACACTTAACTATGCTAAGAATGTGCTCCCAGCACAGTAATGAATGGGTACCGGAAAGCTCCCTATCCATATTTGCCAATCAGGAGCTTTCTGATCATGTGAATAGATCACATAATCCGATCACATAATCAGAATGCCTGGCTTCTGCCATTTAGATCCTCCTAAAGTGGCTGTAAAGCTTAAACATTTTTTACCTTAATGCATTCCTTGCATTAAGGTAAAAAATGTTTAGGTGTCAGTACCCCCCTTACTCCCCCTTTTACTTGCCTAAGCCATCATTGGATCCAGCGCCGTGCACGTCTGCAGCTCTTCTCTCCCCTCACTTCTGGGCCATTGGCTCCCAGTGCTGTCAATCAAAGCCAGTGACGAGGGAGCAGGGGGGATGCACAAAGCAGGTAAGTTATGACATGTTTGCTGTTTTTTTAAAATTTACCTTTACAATCACTTTAAAGAACCGAGAAGTGGCGACGAAAAGGGGTTAATACATTCTCCGCATTAAGGTAAAAAAATGTGTGGCTTGCCTTGGGGGCACTTGGTGGAGATGGTGTGGGGGGGTGGGGGAGTGCCAGTGAAGGATCTGAGAAGAGGAGGTCGGCGGCTGCTTTGTGCAAAACCACACTGCACAGAGCAGAGAAGCATAGAATTTTTATTTAAAAAAAAAAAAAAAAAGTTTGCCTTTCAAAACTTTGAAGATAACAATACCAACAGCGAAATAAGGAATATTGTGTAAAAAAAAAATAATAGTGTTAATAACACTGTGTATGCAGCGTTATCCCTAAAGGAGTTGTTGTTATTTTAAAGTATAACTAAAAGGCAAAACTTTTTTTTTTTTTGTTTTGGATAGAATGGAGAGGGATTCGAATGCTTGTCAGTTTTTATTGCTGTCTGTGTCCCCGATAAGGAGATTCACCTTCTTTGTTTCTCCTGTTTAACATTATCATTGAAAGTTAAAGTAAATGAAAATCCCACATTTTTGGTTGTCCCCAGAAAAGTATTACCAGGGAAATCTTCCAATGGGGACACTAGTTCTGGTGACCTAGGGGTTCCCAAAGGAATTCCCCTAATTCGCAGGGATTTCCTCTCACTTCCTGTTTGGTTATGGGACAGGAAGTGAAGGAAAATCTCTGCAATGGCACACAGATGGTGGAAAAAATGTGAAAGGTTTTATAACCCTCCCATGCTCTATCCAAAATAGGAAAAAAGTTTTGCCTTTAGTTCTACTTTAATTTGGGTTCGCTGTTCTGTGCCTCGACTTTAAGAACAACCTCAGCCCCTCGTACACACCAGGTTAGGCAAATAGACACTCAAATACTGCCAAGAACACAAAGATAAATATTCTTTACACCGCTATAATTTAGTATAGGTAAGTGGACAACAGTCTGGTTAGTAATACAGCGCGTTGTATTATAATGATTTACCATGGTAGGCAATATGTACATATATGAACAGTTAGAATGTAAATTAAACACAATTCTCTATACAGTGTGATCACTAGCTTGTAGAGGTTGAGTATAGAGCTCAATATACAGTAATTGAATGAACTTATACCCGATAACCTGCTAATCAGCATAAGCAATTGTACACCACCACATTAACGGCAAGTATAAATAGTGTTGAGGAGAGATGCACTGGCGCACACTGCCCTGCACTCCTCCAGCCGCTACATGTATGTTGTGTCTGTTAACGTGAAAAAAAGAAATGGAAAATTTCCTATCAAATACTGTAATTTTCCCTTACTGATGGACTCCATGCCAGCATACGTATGGGTTAACAGCACCTCCACTCCTCTCCTATAGGACCCCACTCCCATAAATCTTTGCTCTGAGCCAGTGGCTGCGTTCTGTAACTAGCCTACTCATGACTCTGGGAGGGAACTCCGGCTGCCATGGAGTCCATCAGGAAAGGAAAATTACGGTAAGTATTTGATAGGAAATTTTCAGTTTTACTGACAGACTCCATGACAGCATACGTATGGGAAATAACTAGCCATACACAGCTGGATGGGCAATTGCACAACCAAAGAAAAGGGTTTAATTGACACTGTCAACCAACTGGATTTGTAAACCAAAAATTAACAGAAAATAAAGAGGCCGGCTCTACACAATAATGAGCCATAAATGTATTGATCGGGGACCACAAGGTCCCCTTCCGATTACATTGGGAACCACATGCTGCAAAGCCACCCAGGATGTGGGCACACTCCTGGTTGAGTGAGCGGTCACCATCCCCAAAGGAGCCAAGCCCTCGGCTCTGTTAGTCTGTGGATAGCCCAGCCAATCCATGCCACAATCGTCCTAGATGAGGCACGTTTCCCTTTGTCCTTTCCGGCAAAAAGAATGAACAGGCGTTCTGAAGCCTGAAGGAAGCTCTAGCTTGTAGATATAACTTCACAATATCTGAGAGATTCCTTGAACCAAAGGAAGGCACTGCTGACAGTCAAACTCAGGATTCCCTGTTTACTAGACATGCGCTTTAATCAACTAAGACACAGGGCGACCTCTCCCACGTCTAAAGGATGCAAGTTAGTACTCCAAAGGTTGGCAGAACAATTTCTTGGTTCCCATGAAAGTCTGATGTACCCTTGGGAATTGAGTCAATCATAGGTAAAAGCATCGCTCTAACTGGAAGAGTGTTAAGAAAAGTTCTCCATGACCAGTGGATCAATCTTTGAGGCTTTTTATGCCGAGGTGATAGCCAGGAGAAAGGCGAACATGACAGAGAGGCATTTAATGGAGACTGCAATTCCGGAGAGGGAATGGTGTACAAGAGGGAGATTCCATTTTGAAAACCTCCGCTTACTCTGAGGTCTGAACCTAGTTGCTCCCTTGAAGAATTGTTGGACAGGAAAAGATGCCTAGACCTGGAAACACCTGTGAAGGCTGATAAACCTGACACTTGTACTCCTGAAGGAGCTGATTGATAGAGCCAGATCTAAATCCGACTGGCAGCAGACATGAATTGCACAGACTTTGACCAGATTCTCCTGTAAACGTTGTTTGTGTTCACTCTCCTAGCATTCAAGAGAGAGAGATGACTCTGGGGGAGCAGCAGAGGACCTCTAATCTCAAGAACCAGACCGTCAGATGTAACCGTGCTGGACATGGATGTAGAAATGCACCCAGTGACGGAAGGTCTGGCCTGATGAGAAGGGGCACTGGGTTCCGGTAGCTGAACAGTGCTAGCAAGGGGAATCATGGCCTAATTGGCCAATAAGGCATCACTGCCACTACCTCCACAACTTCTGTTCATAGATGACCAGGACTTGAAACGCACAGGACCCGCTGCATTTCCAATGATCCGTCAGGCCATCTGCGCCTGAAAAACTTCCACGTGTAGAGACCATTCCTTGTTGTCCAACTGGACTCTGGAAAAAAGTCTGTTAGAAAATTCTGGACTCTGGGGAAATAAGCCTCTAAGATGTAGGCTCCCCTTGTCTTTTAATGTAGGAGACCGCCGTAGTTTGGACTAGGCTAAGAGCACTGACCATAGTTTCAGAATGTTCAACACATTCTTGTGAAATTGACAGCACCGCCTGCCTTAAGCCATTCCCGGCAGGCAGCAAGTGCCCTCCCCCCCCATCCCATATTGGTGGTATCAAATGTGATGGTGAACCAGGAAATGGGGCAACGGAATAGCAAAATGAGCCATTGCAGCCACCAGGGGACTCTCATGACTGTGGTTATGTGAATGACTTGAAACAAGGGTGTTATTGCAGAGCATATACCTGTGATGATTGCACACCGCATTTAAGGAAACTGCTGCAAGCTTCCCACAGTGCAATCCCAATATCAACAGTATTGACCGCTGATTGAATTTCTCCATTGTAATGACACCAGCCCCGCCCATAGCGAGCATTTGCTGAGTCCCTTGGCAGGATTAACCTAGAGACCCCAGGCCAGAAGAGAGAGCTGCGGCTTGGAACGCAAATGCACTCCAGCCGCCATAGGCTGGAAGACACTAGAGCCAGGGAAGAAAAACAAACAAACACACACAACTGCTGCCATGGAATATGCAAAATAAAAGTATACATAACCGCACAAGGCATCCCCCACTACCATGCCTGGATCCAGAAGACTTTGCTGCATGGGCCCAAGGCATTTATGGCCACCTGCTAATAGCAAGGCTCTAATGCCCCATACACACGTGCAGATTATCTGCAGACTTTTGTCTGCAGACTTACCTTTTCTATGTAGTGCAAGGGCCTGCCGGATTGCATACAAATTGAAAGTGTTTAGGTTTTACCTCATATTATATGGTTTTGGTAAGTCTGCAGACAAAAATCTGCAGATAATCTGCACGTGTGTATGGGGCATTAGGCCATACTGCCGCTTTGCCTGCAAATGGCCAAGCTTAAGCTCTTCATGGCACCGCATCCATCGCCCTTTTCCACCCCGCTAAAAGCTGGGGATTGCTGGAGACTCCACATGGCACCAAATCCATCTTCCTTTTCCACCCCGCTAATAGCTGAGGACTGCTGGGGACTCCTTGTGGCACCAAATCCATCGCCTTTCTCCACCCTGCTAATAGCTAGGGACTGCTGGAGACACTACACGTCTTCCGGGGCACAGCTTGCCAAACAACCAGGCCTCGATCGTGGACTCTTCATCCAAGGTAGGACTTCAACCATTCTGGTCCTTAGGAGGAGGAAAAAAAAGGAATGCGGCCTCTGGCTCAGAGCAAAGATTTATGGGAGTGGGATCCTATAGGGGAGGAGTGGAGATGGGGTTAACCCATATGTATGCTCCCATGGAGTCTGTCAGGAAAAATATAGTTAGTATTGCAATGTGGTGTATCTTGTGCTCGGCATCTAGAGACATTGAGGACACAGGAGACATGTATCTGCATCAAAACAGTGTATCCAATGTAAAACCCAATCATCATCTTTTAGTTTTGAATACAGGAAGTAGGGAATACTTACAGACCCAGCCAGGTTATGGTCTGTGTCCCATTGGGGAGATTTCTCTTCACACTATGCCCCAGAGATGGGAAGGAGACTTTCTACACCCAGTAGGAAGTAAGAGGAGATCTTTCAAAGAGTGAGGGGATATTTCCTCTTAGACAGTTGTCACAAGCATAGGTTAACCCATTGAAAGATGGGAAGATTGACCCTCACCTATTGCCTCTGTGACGGCCTAAAAAGTTTGGACATCCCATCACTGTCTGTACTGGACACAATGGCCCCAATTACTAAAGCAGTAAAGTAGAGCATCTTAACTTTGTAAGGGAATTTTCACTTAGCTTAGTGAATAAAGTGAAGCTGTGCCATCGTCAATATTCCAATCCTGTGCAAGAAAAATCAGGTTAAAATTTTTCCTTGCACGGGACTGGGTATTCTTTGCAAAGTCCATTGTTCCCCATATTTTCTAAGCGAAAATTCACTTTGAAAAGTGAACATGCTATTCTCCTTTAGTAAATCAGGGTATATAAAAAGGAAAAGCACAGTTCCCCATCCAGCCACCCTATGAAGTGGCTGCACCCTTGTGGGCTTTCCCTGTTTAACAGTAAGGCTATAGCCAGCTGGGGGGGGGGGGGGTTATGTGTACTCCATCAAATCACTAAGCTATGTTTTGATTAGTTACCTTCTTGTCTTTTCTTTTTCAATAATTTTTATTGAGAGTTTTATGCATTAACATCAGAACAATAACAAAGAGTGCCACGTAGGGGCAAGGCCATCACTGCAACAAGCTGTAACAGTACCCAGGGCAAACAAAAAGAAAACAGTGGTTACACACTCAACCTACAAACTAAGACACAGAAGATATGCTACACAAGCGTAACTCCCTGAGCAGGTAAAAGAGCACATATTTGCAGTCATAGGCCCTCGTACGGGAGCCCCCAGTGATAAGTAGAAAAAATACAAAAAAGACAAAGGAAAAAGGTAAGAGGAAGAGAGAAAAGAAGAAGTAGGAAAAAGGGAAAAAGAGTGGACCCAGCTCCGCGCCCCGCCCCCCCCCACCCCAAAGACCTCTCTCAAGCCGGCCCCGTCAGATAGTTGAGCCATAGCTCCCAAACCCTGTCGATGTTACGCATCCTGTACCTTCTTGTCTTTTAAATCCTTTTTTTGTTATGTGATGGTTTATTGTCTGGTATTGGACACCTGTGTGTGCAGATCTTTATTTGTCATAGGTGTAGCGCCCTGCCCTAGGAGGAATCATTTTTGTTTTTGGCTCTGCTGTACTCAGCTGAGCAGCACACTATTTACTAGGTCTGGTCAGGTTTCCCTAAGGTTGGTGGTTGATTACTCCTACCTGCCTGTGGAATAAGCTTCCAGAAATATAGTAGCCACTGAGTATTGAATTTTTTTGACCTTAGTCAATCCTTGAGGGTGGAGGTCCCAGAAGGTGTGGCTGTGGAGAAGATAAATGTTTGGGGGACCTGCTCAGAGGGGTCTTTTCTAGGGTCTCTGCCCCTGGGAGGCAAACCTGTGCTACTGAAGAACTGTTAGACCTCAGCATATACTTGAGGGCTTGAAAGAAATCTGCTGGAGGACACTACATTAGGAAGCTGGGCTGGAGAAGGACCCCTATCACTAAAGAGTGTTGCAGAAAAGCTGGTTGGGGAGCTGTCTCTGGATATTGTAAGACCTTATGCCTAGAGTTTCAGGTGTGCCTGTGCTTTGAAGGATAGATGCTAGAGGTTGCTCTCAGACTAGATGACTGTCCCCTCTACCTCCAGCAATACTTATGGCTGCTGAAGGACTTTGCTTAAGAATCTGTCCTCCTGCACCTGTTTTTTTTTGTAATATCCTGCACCCTCATCCCTTTTTCTTCAAGCATACCACCCAACTTTTTGGGATGGGAACGAGGGACACCTATAAGCATAAGTATGTAGGCATAGGACACATACCCTTACCACGCATCCTTAAAGGAGGATTATACATACAAAAACACTAGTTAAACCCACCAGTGCGTTTTTTTACCACTACTATTTCTTTATCCAGTTAGACAACAGAGCAATTTTTTTTTATTTGTCGCATTCATGTAAAAATCTTAATTTCTGGCAATAAAATGACTTAAACCCACAGAACATTATACTGTATATTTTCTGAAATTAGAGGCCCTGTAGAATACAAAGGTGATAATTGCAAAATGTTATTTAATATAATATTTGCGCAACGGTTTCTTAAACACAAACTTTTAGGAAAAATATAATAAAATTTAATTTTAGTGCAAAATTACACCATATAATACCCATTATTGGTTAAAAAAAAAAAAAAGAAGATGAGGTTTATAGTTAACTAGGAGCTCTTGTGCTAGAATTATTCTTCTTACTCTGATGTTCATGGTGATATGTCACACGTGTGGTGCGTCCGCAGTTTGCGTATGCTTGTGGTTGCAGGTGTGTGGGGCAACAGGGGTTTTGGCAATTTTTTCTTTTTAATTTTAATATTTCTTTTATGATTTTTTTTTTTTTTCACTTTTTTCTTTTATTTTCTATTTATTTTTACTTGATTGCTATCAGGGGTTTAATTGACTCCAATGTATCCCCTGCCCTTCACACCATCTAAAAAAGCACAGATTGGCTTGGTTAGATGTGTCCCCTGGCTGTACTGACTAGGAAATGGTGGATCTGAAACCGGAAGTGACATCACTTCCGGTTTCATTGTTTGCATGTGAGATCAAAGCATGGATTTGCCATGGTCTCACTGCGATCTCTCTCCCCTAGCCGACAGTTGTGTTCACGGCTCCGATAAGAGTGGGAGAGCCTGTGTACTGTAGCTATCAGATTGCGATTAAAGGTTCACGTACGTCCAAAGAGCTGAACTAGTTAAATTGGCTTTTGAAATGTACAAATGCAACAAATTATAAATTGGATGAAAGGTTTAGCACTGGGAAACTGGGAAACACTTCTTAAAAGATAAATAGAGCATTTGATATAAAACTATATAGATCAGAGCAAAATGAGGGACGAATGAGGAGGAAAGTGAGACACAGGGACTTTGTTCCAAATTAGGGACAGTCCCTCAAAACAAAATCAGAGACACTTAGGAGCTATGTTAAAGTACTGCAATAAAAATTTAAAACCACTTGCTGCCAAATCACATACCTGTACGTCATTTGGCTTCAAGTGGTTGTACCAGAGTGACCTCAGTACTGTTTTTTAGAGCTGAAAGTCGGCTCTCTTGTAACAACAACCAATGCAGCTAAGCAGCCGCTCCACTGTTATTACAAGCAGCGAAAGGGGACATCCCCCCCTTCCGCTGCTCCCCCGGGCTCTCCTGCCCCTCCGGGAGACCTAAGCGACCACCTGGCACTCGTAGACCGCCGGCTGGCTAAAGACCCAAACAATGCTGGAATGGCTTTGATTGGGTCTCAGATATTGTAACCCTGGAAGTGATGTCATGAATCACTTCCAGTTTACTCGGGAGCCAACAGCGCCAGTTTTAAAAAATCCAAAGTATTCAAAAACGCAGCTCTTGGCAATCTGTATACTTTTAAGTGCAGAGAAGGGGTCTTATAGATCCCTCCATAAAGAGTACCTGTCTCTGCCCATTACTGTCACAAGGGATGTTCACATTCCTTTTGACAGCAATAAAAGTGATAAAAAAAAAATAAAAAATTAAAGGGACAGTGTAAAAGTAAAAAAAAAAATTAAATAAAACAAGAAAAAAAAAATAACCTTTTAAAGCGCCTCATCCCTCCGTGCTCATGCGCAGAAGCAACACATACGTAGGTCGCACCCCAAATGTAAACAGTGTTCAAACCACACGTGAGGTATCCCTGCATTCCTTAGAGCGAGAGCAATAACTCTAGTGCATGACCTCCTTTAATTCTAAACTGGTAACTGTTAAATAAAAAAATAGTAACATTTTAAACAGTCGCATATGGAGATTTTTAAGTACCGTAGTTTGTCGCCATTCCACGAGTGTGCGCAATTTTAAAGCATGACATGTTAGGTATCTATGTACTCAGTGTAACATCACCTTTCACATTATAGATAAAAGTAGGCTAATGTTACTGTGTTTTTTTTTTTTTTTATTCAATAAAGTTTATTTCCCCCAAAAAATTTTTTGAAAGACCGCTGCACAAATACAGTGTGAAATAAAATATTGCAACGATCGCCATTTTATTCTCTAGGGTCTCTGCTAAAAAATATTTCTATATTGTTTTGGGGTTCTAAGTCATTTTCTAGCAACAAGTTTTTAACTTGTAAGCAACAAGCGTCAGAAAAAGGCATAGTCTTCAAGGGGTTACATTTTGGCATGGGGTTCCCCTTAAAATCCATACCAGACCCGAAGGGCCTGGTATGCATTGCGGGGGGGGGGGGACCCCACGATGATTTTTTTCATAATTTTTTTTCATAATTTCTTCCCAGCCCGCTCCTTAGCAACCATCTCAATTTGATAAATTACCGCATTAAAAAAAATGTGGTAATTGCTGCTCAATCAAACAAGCGTTCATTATTTAATGCAAGATTCTTAGTGAATTGCACTTTCAAAACTGATTTGACGAAAAAGCTACTTTACCGCATTTTATTTGCTGTTATTTAACTCTTATTAATAAACATAAAAGAGGGATGCGGCTCAACCTTACATAAGGACAGGAGAGAACTAGTTCCCATAAACCTGGCCAAAAAACCGTCACTCTCAATAAAGAGTGTTCACCTCTAGCCTAATTATGCATCTCATATAAAGAGGATAACCTCAAGAGTTGCATTACAGAGGGAATACCGCTATAGTGAATAAATATAAATACTTTATTGATTTTAGCAAAAAATACAAAAAAACATACCAAATTGTAAGGATCTACAAAACACCTCCACCAATCTAAAGCTGGATACACACTATACAACTTTTGTTGGTAGATTTCCTTTAGATTTACCTTCACCTATGTAGTGCACAGGCCTGCCCGATTGCATATAAATTGAAAGTGTTTAGGTCTGACCTCATATTATATGGCTTTGGTAAATCTAAAGCAGAAACTCTAAAGAAAATTGTATAATGTTTATACAGCTTAATTAAAAATCCAGGCAGGCAGCTGCATCATTCATACGCCCAAAAACAATTATTTAATTAAAGTAATCTCAGCCAAGGATTAAAGTTTCAAAATGATATTGAACAGAATATAAAGTAATAATGGTAATCCTGATTGAAGATTGTTTGGTTGAGGGGTATTGGCAGTCCATCAAAAAAACGGCCGGATGGAGGTACAGGGGACAATTGTGTTGAAGGGAAACAATAAACGTTCCTCAAGCCAAAGTAATGGTTAGTCGGCTTCTAGTTGCACATTAGCAGATGTGAAAGCACTACACAGAAGGATCCATAGCAGGAGATGAAGTGTAATTGCAGGTAAGATCACTGAAGAAACACACACACACACACATGAGGATGCTGCGCAGGGATCGGGGGGGACTCTTAATGAATAGACCCCAATGTATCTTGGAATAATTATTGCTTCTCGTACTTGTAAAGCTTAGGATCTTTTGCAGAGATCAGTGAATGCATTAATATTAAAAAAACCTTCTGCCTTTAGAATCACTTGAATTACACTGTATCTGAGCACCACAAACCAAAAGCGCTATTTAATTCATTTTTTTTTTTTTTTTTTTTCATTTCAATTGCACCCATATATCCATGTCTCCATGCTTTATTGTGCTGAGAAGTCACTTAAAAAAAAAAAACCTTTGCATTTCTAGCTGTTGCCATCTTGAGTTGGATGATTCATGCAAGATTTACTTTCTGCAATACCTCTGCCCTTAGCTCAGGCACGCAGGCAGTAAGGTGTGCCTTGCTGAGAAAACTCCTCCTCCCCTCCTGAAGGCTTCTGGGACATCATTTGCCTAGGGATTGAAACTAGGAAGTAACCAGGACTTTTTTTCAGGGGGAATGAGGGGGAACGCAGTTCCGGCACCTCCAGCACTGATGGTATGCAGTGGCAAGGGGGGGGGGGGGGGTGTACTGAAGGGTCCAATGATGTCAGCTGCTGGGGAATCTATTGTTGCGGGGGGATCTACTGTTGCTGGCTGCTTGAGGGTCTGTTAATGCTGGCTGCTGAAGGATCTGTTGTTGCTGGGGGATCTATTGTTGAGAGAGGGTCTATTGTCACTAATGGGGTCTGTTGTTCCTGGGGTGGATCTGTTGTTTCGAGGCGGTATTTTGTTGCACCTGCTCTATTGTTGCTGGGGTATCTGTTAATGTTGGGGGTGTCCATTTATTGCGTGTGGGGCTATTGTTGCTGGCTGCATGGGATCCATTTGACTCATTTTCTTATTATAATTATCTAATTTCATACAGATTGCTTAGTACCACAAAATGATACTGTTTTCTCTAAAAGAGGTGGTACTGGAAGTGGGTAAGGGGTGGAAACAAGGGTACGGTGCTTGAAGGTTGGAAGAGGCAGAGACAAGGGGTTACTTGGGAGAGGGGAGTTCTTGCACTCCCCTCTCTGCACTCCTGTTCCTTTAAAACAAGTAAATATGATATGCTTTCCTATCTATTTACCAATGCTAGCCACATAAGGATTCAAAGTAGTCAATGTTAATTGAGAGAGTCTAGTTCCACTTTATTTCAGTGACTATAATTCTAGCCCTTTGGTTTATAGGATACCTTTGCTTCGAATTAGCGTACGCATTTAATAACAGTGGGAAAAGTGGGCACCTTGCCATGTAACAAGGGCTACTATATAATTTGATTTGCCTGGTATGTAAGATCAGATAATATGTCCTTACATTTTTAAGGCAGAGACCAAATCAGTTATACACTACTAACAGACATTTAACATCACGATCAGTAGTGCTCACTGGCCTATATCACTGGCCTATATAGGTTATAACAGTGTTTCTCAACTCCAGTCCTCAGGGCACACGAAGGCCCCTTTCACACTATCCGTCCGTCGGACGGATTCCGTTTTTCTCAGCGGGGGATCGAGTCGCCGATCCCCCGCTAAGCAGGAGGATGACAGCTGTGTCTCCGCGCTGTGTGCGGAGACACAGCTGTCAGTTCCCCATGCATCTCTATGGGGGAAATCGGATGGGAACGGACCGTCGGTCCGTTCTCATCCAATCCGCTGGACGGATGGAAAATAGGGTTTCCATCCGTCCAGATTTGACGGATCGTATCGGATGTCAGCGGACATGTCTCCGTTGACATCCGATCCCCCATAGAGATGCATGGGGGGGCCGTTCAGATCCGCCAAAAAAATGGACAGGTGGATCTAGGGCTGAACGATAGTCGATATGATATCGACAATCGTTCTGCGGGCGTGAGCGATATTCATATCGCCGAAGACACGATATTTAGTATAGGCAGGGAGAAGTCGGGACTCGGCGAGGGGAGGAGGAGGACTCGCAGTGATTACATCCGTCCCATGTTCCGTGAAGCTCCATTCTCTGCCCATAGATAAGCTCCGCACAAAGGGGGGCAGTGTGGGGGATGTAGTTCTTCGCTCCCCTGTTCCTCCACTGGTTGGCGCCTACAAAGACTACATCTCCCAGCATCCCTTGTGCCTTATCAGCTGCCCCTGCACACAGACAGACAGCTCCAGCGGTGTCCTATCACACCGGAGGGGGATGATGTCACCTGCATGCAGAGACATTTCAAATAGATCTCTGCGTATGAGGAGCCTGGGCAGGATTCATGAGGGACCCGGCATGGTCAGGTGAGAGAGACCCTCCCTATGCTAGGAATGGCTGTGCTGGAGAACACGGACAGTACACACTGCAGGGGATGCTGGGGAGACACTCAACCAGCTTATGGGCTTGACAGCTATGTGGGGAAACTGCTAATACTTGGTGCGGGGTGCATGGAGGGTGTTCCATTGAGAAGAGCAGCTTGCTGGGTGGCTGGAGCCTCCCATGGATCTGCAGTCACTGGTCTCACTGGACACAATGGGGGCAACTACTGCCTTCCTTTCATTCTCCTCCATTCATACTGTCATCCCACTGGAAGCACGGCGCAGAAGGCTGTGCTGCTGCCTGCATGCCCTGCTGCAATACTTCATGATTTCCATCCATTCTCAATATCGCAATATATATATATATATATAGTTGGAAAAAAAATACCGCAATATATTTTTTTTCCAATATCGTGCAGGCCTAGGTGGATCTGAACGGTCCGCCTGTGTGAAAGGGGCCTTACAGGCCAGGTTTGCAAGAAAACTGAAATACATCACAGGTGATATAATTTGCTGCTCAGTGATTGCAGTATTCTAGTCTGCATCTCCCCAAGGTAATACTTAAAATCTGGCCTGTTAGTGTTCCCTGAGGACCGGAGTTGAGAAACACTCGGTTATAACACTTGAATCTCATTTGCATAATGAAGAGTAAATACGTAGCTCCAGTAGCCAAGTGAAATGCATGCTTCCAGCTCACATTATTGGAAGGAAAACATATGACATCACTAGGGAGTTGAGGTTGCACGGGTTGTTAGGGCAACCAGGTATCTCAGGAAGTTAGGAAAGCACATCCTGAGCTGTTATCACCGCCTTTTACAAGACAAGGAACTTTGCTTGGCCCCACAGTGGTAAGAACGATGCTCTATTCTCTATATATGTACATTGTTGGACTGTTCACAGATTTAGCTAGGAAGGTGTTTTACTTAGTCATCCTATTTGGTGGGTAAAGTGATTATTAATCTGCATGATATATGGATTGTTTTTTTTTTTTATTAGGTGGATTTTACAATGATGGTACCATACTGCTGTAGTTTAGGAAGTGCATACCACCATTATAGTGTTCAATGAATGTGTTTTTTTTATCATGTAAGCTTGTTACATATTTTGATACATTTATGGTTTTACCATATTACACTATGGGGGGGGGGGGGGGGGGGCATTGTGTGCTTTACCAAACATATGGATACATGCGGGTAATGGTACCTTAAAGGGAAAACACCTTCTATTCGCACATCTACTTGGGAGGAAAGGGAGGAGGATATCCCACCAAGACCACCAGACCATCTAATGGAACTCCATCTTAAGGCTTATTTGATCTTCATTTAGGGTGAGAGTTCTGTGAGCACAATGGTGATAATGGTAGAAGCTGTCATTTTTATTTCAAACGTTCTCACTGAGTGGCGAAAGATCACAGAATTGGATTGCATGTTTAAGCTATAAGGACAATTATTCACAATCGTAACACACAGTGTTGATGTTTTATTATATTGGATATTTATCTATGAGTTTTTGCATGGTTTGCTTGCTTTATATCGTTATTGTTTGAGACATGTATTTTGCACAATGGTATTTGTTTATACATATGGGCTACACAATCCCATTGATTCATTATTCAGTTTACATGTGGAAACACAGTAGGTTTTGCAGCAACCACCTTCCTATTAATTTCACTAATTTACTAGCACTTTAACATTATTGTATTAACAGGTAGTGCAGGGGTCATCACCAAACTATAAGATATATGGTATGTTTTTGTTTGTTTTTTGTTTTTTTAGGTGAATTTTACAACAATGGTACTATACTGCTATAGTTTAGGAAGTGCACACCACCATTACATTGTCCAATGAAATACCTGTCTATTGGCAGATGAGGTGCCCCTCTAGATAGAATGATGGACAAGTGGTATGCCAGTTCTTCACAGTCAAAGCTTACTTGCAGAGTTTATCTGGGTTTGGATTAGTATTGACATTGTATAAAATTTTGGACATACATGTGGGTGCCTTAGCTCTAGTTGGAAGGTGGATTGGTGATGTATATTAGCAATGCTGTTGATGATGACCAAAAACACTCAACTGGAGGGAAAAAAGAACAGTGAATGTTGAGTGATGTGGCAAAGCTTGGATGCATAACATATTACAGGAACTCAGTCATCTTCTGATGGAGATGGCTTATTGGCTTCAAGAAAAAAAGAACATGATCCCCTGTGATGCAGCATTCCGTGAAAGGGGACCAAGCTTTGCATAGGTGTCCATCACTGTCATTTCTGAAATATAAGGTTTAGTTTGCAAATTTGTGTTTTCTTCACTTACACAGTCTCTTGCTCATCTGATTTGCCTGTATTTGACTTTAAAAATGCATAAAAATCTAATCATAAAAGTGCTCAGAATGACTGCAGCATTTACGTATTGTTTAGCTACAAACATTTATATTTTTTGTATGCCTTTCTGTCATGCTGCTCTTGAGCCATTGGGGCCATTAAATACCTTATATTTGCAGATATTTCAGGTAGAGTATTAGGAAGGATGTGCATAAATAAAATTACACAATTGAGAGTAACCACAGAAATAAAGCATTGCCAGCAACACCTTAGCTGTGCCCATTCAACCAAGGTTCTCGCTATATTCAATTACCACCTAACTTTTGACGCATAGGATCTAGGGCTGCCTTATTTTATATAATTCTGTACATTCAGAAATCTATGACCTCTGAATGTTTCCAAAGAAAAGTTAGCCACTTAAGCCTTTGGCTGCTCAAAGACCAGGCCCTATTTTGCGATTCGGCACTGCGTGAATTTAACAGACAATTGCGCGGTCGTGCGCCGCTGTACCCAAATTAAATTGATGTCCTTTTTTTCCCACAAAAAGAGCTTTCTTTTGGTGGTGTTTCATCACCTGTGCGATTTTTTTTTTTTTTTATTTTTTTTATTTTTTTTTGCCGCTATAAACAAAAAAGAGCGACAATTTTGAAAAAATAACAATATTTTTCAAATTTTTTTATATGAAATTCGCAAAAAAAATGTAAAAATCTAAATTTTTTAACATTTAGGCCAATTTGTTTTCTGCTACATATTTTTGGTAAAAAAAAAAAATCGCAATAAGCGTGTTTTGATTGGTTTGCACAAAAGTTATTGCATTTACTAACTACGGGAAAGATTTATGTCATTTTTATTGTTTTTTTTTTTTTTTTTTAACTAGTAATGGCGGTGATCTGCAATTTTTTTTTTTTTTTTTTTTTTTGCGGGACTGTGACATTGTGGCATACAGATTGGACCCCTGACTGACATTTTTGACACTTTTGGGGGTACCAGTGACATTACTACAGTAATCAGTGCTATAAATATGCACTGTTACTGTAAAAATGACACTGGCAGGGAAGGGGTTAACTTTATTGGTGATCAAGGGGTTAAGTGTGTCCCTAGGGGCGTGATTCTAACTGTTAGGGGGCGTGGCTAGTGATTCTAACTGTTAGGGGGCGTGGCTAGTGAAGTAATCACAGAGACATACGATCCTACATAGCAGGATCGCATAGCCTCTGTGATTACTTCAAGGAGAATGATGTAAACACAGCTGTCTGTCTTTCTACCTCTCCAGAGGGAGATCGCGAGTGGCCGGCAGACATCAGAGCCACACACGCGCAGGCTAGGCAGGGAACGAGCGGGGGCGGGAGCGCACCGCCGGTGACGCGTGCCCGCCCCCTATAGGCTCGCGGGCGAGCGACGTACTCATACGTCACTTTGCCTGTAGAGGGCTGCTGACTGCCACAGTATATAGTCGTGCGGCAGTTGGCAAGTGGTTAAACTAAACAGAAGGAAACTTTATCTGACAGCTTCCAAAGGAAGGCAAAAGGTAAAAGGCTATAATGAACATAATACAATATAGTCAATTAACAGGTTAGGGTGTTAAAAGTTTTTCTATCCTTTATAATAAAGTTTAGATTATCACTTTCTAACTATAGTCTTAATGTATTGGGAAAATATAAGGGAAAAGCAGGAACTAATTAAAGTAGAACTAAAGGCAATTTATTTTTGTCTCCTTTTTTATAACCCTCAAGGGAGGGTTATAACTGCTGTCAGTTTTATGTTTGCCATCTCTGCCCCATTGATTTCCCTTCACTTCCTGTCTTAGCCAAAACAGGAAGTACGAGGAAATGCCTTCAAAGTGAGGGAATCATTGGTTTTCACCAGGTTTACCAGAACCCATTGAATGATTTCACCTGTATTGATATTCTGGTAAGAACCAAAATTTAGGGATTTTCTTTCACTTTCATATTCAATTATAACAGTAAACAAAACAAATACAGAGATGTCTGCTGGCCACAGGGAGCTGTCAGAAAGTATTGTTGTCCAAGTAGCATTCTATACCATGGCCTAGCTGCCAACTGTCCTGTTTTTGCCGGGACAGTCCCATCAAATAGGACCCTGTCCCGGGTAATTTACTCTGCTGTTTTGGCCTTAAGTTTATAATTCCCTTTTCAACTTCCTGTAATTCGCTCTTTATTGAGTAGACCCTATAATCTGATAAGTAGGCGGAGATTAATTTTGCAAAGTGGGCGGAGCTTCAGGGAAGTGGGTGTGGTAAGTAATTGATAGCTGTGCTGCAAAGTGTTCCTGGAAATTTTTTTCAAATGTTGGCAACTATGCCATGGATCCGCAGAAACAAGTGCAGGTATGTACTAGAGGAACTGCCATAATTCACTTCCCCTGCAAGCAGCTTTTTATATCACAGAGCCACTGGAGCAACTGCAGTCACCGAAGTACATGCCACTGCTATACTTTTTCGGCCTAATAGTCTCGCAGATGATTCATGGTTATTACTGCACCTTTGCTATATATTTGTTTTTTGTTTTTTTACAGGACAAATAGAGAGGGTGAATCTTCCGAACAGCAGCACAGACAGCATTAAAAATCCCCACTCTACTCTATTTTAAAACTGCATTTACTATGCTTCGGTTTGTGACAGGAAGCCACAGAGCACTTGTTATTCATTCATCTGTGCAACTGAGGTTGCAGAGAAAGAGACTGATAAATGCAAGTCATCAGTCACTTTCGGCCATATTATTATATTGTATCTTACCAAGTCTTAGATGTGGTGATGACTGCATTATATTTCTTTTTTAGGCTTTCTTTTATTTTCACCTGGTGATCTGGCCAGAAGGTCTGTTTTTTCAACAGAACAAGCCCTCCTGCAGATGTAGCAGTTAAGGGGTTGACAATTCAACACTGTCTGGGGTGCTTTCAATTGTATTTTATTTATTTATGTAAAACCTTTATCCCAAAAGGAACAACACGGTTGGAACTGCTTAAAAAGTGTGATCTGGAGTTTGGCTTCAATTTGTTTAGTGTATCTAAATCTGCTAGTGCATCTAACACTCCTCTCCCCCCAGACTGACAATGCTGCTGTTAAAGTGGTCTCTGTTGCTCCTCCATCCAGAGTGTAGGCACTCTAATACAGGAGCTGTTTTACTGGTGTGATATGGGGTGATTAAAGAGATTGTAAAGGCAGAAGGTTTTTTTCATCTTAATGAATTCTATGTATTAACATTAAAAAAACCTGTGTGCAGCAGCCCACTTGAGTCCTCCTAATACTTACCTGTGCCCCATCTTTTTCCAGTGATGTTGCAGGACTGTCTCAGCTTCCCGGGACTCCCCTCCTCATTGGCTTAGACAGCAGCTTGCCGCAATTGGTAACTGATGCTGTCAATCAAAGTCAGTCAGCCAATCAGGAGACAGAGGGGGCAGGACCAAGTCGCAGCTCCATGTCTGAATGGACACACGGAGCTGTGACTCGACTTGGGTGCCCCCATAGCAAGCTGCTTGCTGTGGGGGCACGTGACAGGAGGGAAGGGCCATTCGCACCAAAGAAGGACCCGAAAAGAGGGGGATCTGGGCTGCTTTGTGCAAAGCCAACTGCACAGAGGAGGTAAGCATAACATGTTTGTTATTTAAAAAAAAAAAAAAAAGACTTTACAATCACTTTAAGCTCAGTGATTATATAAGCATTTCCAATGAGTCGTGTCAATCCAACATGTTGTTTAAGTGCTTGCTGACCCACTTTTTTAAGAAAAAGAAAACCCACAGACAGTTGCCCTCCGGGGGTTCTTCTCCAGCAGAAAAAAAAACAGATCACAGAAAATACTGAGCCATCTGACTCTCTAAGCATGTAGTCCTAGATCCCAGCTCTCTTACTGTCTTGGCTCACTCAACCTTTACATGCAAGCTCTCTCATTTCCCTGAGTCTTACAGACCTCCTCCATTTTCCTGGACTTGCTAGTTGCCTCAGCTTTCTCAGTCTCCTCAGACTTGAGCAGCTGTCCCGACTCTCCCGACCCTGTGAGCAAGGAATCCCCCCAACATGGGGTGCAGTCTCTTGGCAAGAACATAATACCCTTGTGGCTGGATCACCCAGCTCTCTCCTGAAAGGGCTCTGTCTCCAAATGAGAGCCCTGAGCTACGATCAGACCTGGTTTATAATTCATCTGAATGCCTGTGCACTCACATGGCTTGCAGGACTCAAGCAAGACCTGGACGCAGGATTAAAGGCTTTGTCTCGCCCAAAACACTTTGAAGCCTTCAAGCTCCAGGCTCTGATTTGGGATTACAAAACCCAGAGAAAGCTGAAAACACAGTTTTCTTAGAACACAATAAACACGCTGGAGCCTCGCACACTGTATTATTGTGTCATTTCTATATTAATTTCCATAGTGGCAGGGCCTCACACGTCACACTGGCCAAACCACCAGGTGAAAACAAAGGGAACAAAGCCTAAAAAAGAAAACTGATCCAACCACCACATCTAGGGATACATAACCAAAAAAATATATATTACATTTTAGGTTTTGGGTTTAATACTGTTTTAGGCTCCATTCACACTTGTGTGACTTGTCATGCAACTTTGGACATCAAGTAGTTTCCCATGTTTTCCAATGCTAACCATACCATTCATATACAGTACTGTATGCGTGACTTAAAGTTGCAGCAACTTCAAAGTAGTTTATGCACTACTTTGGTCTGACTTTCATGCAATGTGAGAGCCATAGACTTCAATGTTAACCCTCAAAAGGTGCATTAAAAGTCGTACATAAATGGTATACAATGCAACTTGTGTGCAACGGTTGTCCATTATCACTGGCCAAAGTCAAATGCAAGTTGCACCCATCCAAAGTTGCGTCAAAGTTGCACTCCAAAATCGGCGAGACTTTGGAGTCGTACAAGTGTGAATGGAGCCTTAAGTGGCATCTGCTTGCTTGGATTTGGGGAGTGAGCAATCTGAAGATTAATATTCCCCTGCACATATCCTGTTCCAAGGGAATACTAATCTGCGTTCCCACGCCAAACAACTAGCAATGGACACTGTTCATAACTTCTAGCTGTCAGATTGGGCTGTCACTGACACAATCAAACATGTTGTCAGCTATGACATTGTGATCACACCGCTTTGTTTGTAAAAAGCAATACTGATAGAGTAGTCACTGGTGTATTTTTTTTCTTCTCTGGGTTGTTAAAAAAGTCAGTCTCTGATAGATTATTTATTAAATCTTTGTATTAAAAAATCCTTTTAATTCCTTAACAACCCCACTATTGGCTAAAGTAGTTAAGTGGCCTGTGGGGGTTATTTTTAAATGTCTTTTGTTGCTTTGTGCCTGTGCACACAGCAGCTGTGATCCCACTGTGATTGGACAGTACAAATCACAGACTAATGGTGCAGAGCCAATGAAAGTGGATTTGTACTTTTGTAAACGTTTTGACCAATCACAGTGATCGCAAGTGTAAACAATGTCTGTGATTGCACTATCAATGTACAGTGCTGATCGCAGAAAGGTAGTTCAGAGCCAATGAGAGTGAAGTGCAAAGTGTTGATCGCAGCCAGTGTTCCAGTATTCTGGATACTCACAGTATCCCTTATACACAAACAGTGCCTGATCATAACAAGTGCCAGTGTTGCTGATCCAAGCAAGTGCTAGTGTTTCCAGCTTTCTGATCAGTGAGTGACAGTATTTCTGATCACAGCCTGCGTCAGTTTTTCCAGTTTGCTGATCACAGCCTGTGTCAGTGTTTCAAGTGTTGCTTATCACAGCCAGTGCCAATGTTTCCAGAGTTGGATTAATGAATACACACATTTGATCATCTTCATTTTGGACAATATGTGGCTCTATTGTAGGTTTTTGTTACTGTCCTGGCAATTTAAATAATTTATGCTCCTTGAAAACCTGAAGGTCCTCCTTTGATTTTGGGCTCCTCTGTAGGTCTAGGCAGCGAAAAAGTCTCTCACCTGGGTTACATAGTCAGGTTGATAAAAGACCATCTAGTCCAATCAATAGAAAAATAAAAAACAAATCAATAACCTTTATATACGCAAACCTATACCCACAGTTGATGCAGAGGAAGGAAAAAACCCAATTGGGCATGATCCAGTTTGATCCAGTGGGGGGGAAAAAAAAAACCTTCTTGATCCCCCAAGTATATAGATATAATTTGTGCAAGCATCCAGCTTTTTAAAACAATCTCATGAGCTGACCAGAACTAGTTATTGAGGGGATATATTCCAAATGTTCATAGCTGTTACATGTTTCCTTTTGTGAAAATTATTTTTTTTTTATCCTCTAGACGTAAAGAGTTCCCCCTTGTCCTCTGAAATTAAATGAAATTGAAAAACTCTACACCAAATTCACTATATGGACCACTAATGTATTTATAGATGTTGATTATATCCCCCTTTAATCTCCTCTTCTCAAGAGAGAATAAATTCAGTTCCTCTAATCTTTCCTCATAGCCGAGCTCCTCCATGCCTCTTATCAGTTTGATTGCTCTTCTCTGCACTTTCTCGAGTTCTCCGATATCCTTTTTGTGAATTGGTGCCTAAAACTGAACTGAATATTCCAGATGAGGTCTTACTAATGATTTGTACAGGGATAAAATTATATATTTCTCTAGGGTCTATACCTTTTATATATTACAAGAAAATATTTTGCTAGCTTTAGAAACTGCAGCTTGGCATTTCATACTATTATTAAACTACAACTAAAGGCAAACCATTTTTTTTTCTTTTATTTTCGTTTTGGGTAGAGTAGAGGGGGATTGGAACACCTGACAGTTTTTAATGCTGTCTGTGCTCCTATTAGGGAGAATCACCCTCTCTATTTGTTCTGTTTACCATTATCATTGAAATGAAAGTAAAGGAAAATTCCAAATTTTGGGTTGTCCCCAGAAAAGTAATAGAGGGGAAATCTTTCAATAGGGGTCCCCAAGGAATTCCCTTAATTTGCTGGGATTTCCTCTCACTTCCTGTATGGCTATGGAACAGGAAGCGAAGGGAAATCTCTGCAATGGAACACAGATGGCGAAAAAAATTCTGGCAGGGGTTGAAAACCTCCCTTACTCTATCCAAAATGGAAAAAAAAAGTTTTGCCTGTAGTTCTGCCCAGATCCTTCTCCACCATTGATTTCCCCAGCTGTTATCCTTATAGAACATATGATACATGCATGTTTTTATCCCCCAAGTTCATGACCTTACATTTATCAACATTAAGTCCCGGTTTACACTACCGCGACTTGTCAGCCTGACATGTCGCTGTCCATTCTGTGCTACGGGAACCGTTCTAATAGGAGCGACTCAAGTCGCTCCGACTTAGCAAATGGTTCCTGTACTACTTCGGGGCGACATCGGAGCGACTTGCATTGACTTCAATTATGTGAAGTCCATGCAAGTCGCGCCGAAGTCGCGGTGCACGCGACTTCACAGGTTGCCCCTGAAGTTGTGCCGCGGTAGTGTGAGCGGACACTAAACCTAATTTGCCATAAAGTTGCCAAGTTAAATAGTGCATTGAAGCTTGCAAATTGGACACATCCTGTAGGGACGTTATTCCACTGCATAGCTTGGTGTCACCTGAAAACACAAAAACATGTACTTTTAATCCTAGACCCTATATAATTTATAAATAGGTTAAAAGTAAGGTTCCAAGCACTGAACCTTTGAGTACACCACTAATAACCCAAGTCCATTCAGAGTATGAATCATTAATCACTATTCACTGAATATGGTCTATTAGCTAGCTTTCTATCCATTTACAAACAAAACCTGTAGACTTTACCTTGCACATTAGCTGTGCATGGGGAACTGTGTCAAACGCTTTGGAAAAATCCAAGTATATCCTGTCCACAGCCACTCCTTTGTCTAAGTTTATGTGTATCTTCTTAAAAAAGATATAACATTTGTTTGGCAACATTGGTCTTTCGTGACTTGCTGACTATTGCTTAAAATATTATTTTAGGTTATCCCAAATACTGTGAGCCACGTTTTGAGCAGGCACACAGCCTTTCCATTTGAATGGGCTGTCGTACTCCTGAAAATGTAGACAATCAGGTCCCTTTAGGATTAATGGCACCCCTACACATATCCTGCATTTTCTGTGTGTTGGTGACTGTGGACAGGTGGGAACAGGTGTGGACCCGCAGCAGGAATCACCCACACAAGTGTCAAACCTGGCCTTCGTGCGCAGAGAAGGCACAGTGCAGCATCCAGCTGAATACTGTACCCGTAGTCAGGCCCTATGCATTCAGGGACGTATTCCTAAAACACAGAATACCTGCAATACAGGCATACATCCCTGCGTCTTGTGATGCAGTGGTTATTTAGTGGTGTTTGTAAACCTAATAAAGCATTTGCCACTTTAAAAAAGTACTAGGGATCGACCAATATCGTTTTTTTCAGGACTGATACCGATTCCTATTTTCTGGCCACCCTTCAGGCTGATAGTCGATATTAGGTGCCGATATTCTGCACATTTAAAGTTTTTTTTTTGATTTTTACACTATCCTTTTAAAAAAAAAAATTGTTATCACTTTTATTGCTGTTGCAAGGGTTGCAAGTATCCTTTGTGACAGTAATAGGCAGTGACAGGTACTCTTTATGGAGGGATCTGGGGTCTAAAAGACTTAACCAAGTTTGGCTGTTTTGAATGCTGTCGTTTTTCTTTAAAATCTGACGCCTTTAATGACATTGCTTCTGGGTTTTTACAGCGGAGACCCGATCAGAGCTGAATGCGGCTTTGTTTGGGTCTTCGGCCAGCCGGCGGATGTGCCGGCTGGTTGCTCGAGTCTCCCGGTGGGACGGGAGACCCAGGCGAGCTGCGAAAGGTGGTGGGAGGGGGGTGGATGTCCCCTCCTGATCCTTGTAATGCCAATCAAAAGGCTGCCCAGCCGCATCGGTTATCATTACAAGAAAGCCGACTGTCGGCTCTAAAGAATGGTCCCGTGGTGATGTCTGTAGCTGCAAGTATCACTCCGGTACAACCACTTGCAGCAATATCAGCCATATCGGCAGGTTTTATGGCCGATACCGATACTTAAAAAAAAAAAAAGTCAATATCGGCCTCCAAAAATAGGCCTCACGGATAATCGGTCGATCCCTACCAAGTATTCTCTAATCTCATGTCGTTTTTGGTGTGTGTACATACATTGTGTAAATGTTTTCCAATATTTTTTTTGGAATAACCCAAAATACTTATGGATATTTTTTATGTTTAGGAGTTATTTCTTGAAAGCCCATAGTTATGATAAATGTATTATAGGAAGTGGATGCGGTTCTTGAACCGACAGAAACATTCCCCTGGGTATGCATGCTTAGAGCCAGTGTTAGGTAACATAAATGCCGTTTAAACAGTTTGTTACTGACCTCTAGTGGTCTTTATTAGCATTGTACCATTTCACAACAGCCTTCACACCTTGTAACAAGGCGCTATTAGATTCACGTTATTAAGTTGGCTTGGAAGAGCCAACTTACTGATATTGTATTTAAACTTATTATTAAGTTGGCTTAGAAAAGCCAACTTACTGATATTGTATTTAAACTTATTATTATTCTTCTTCTTATTATTATTTTTCTGGCCGGTAAATTTTTGGACACTATCTCCTCCTAGACCGTTCAAGCTACATACTCCAAACTCGGCACAGACCTTCATACTGTTCTGACTCGGTGTGCTATATCTTTTCAGACTGGTTTGAGTTACGGTTTTCCTAAAAATTAAAATTAAAAACCCAAAAAATGCCCATAGACTTTCATTGACAGGATGTTCAGATGACCCAAGCTCCAAATCCCATTAGACTCAATCAAGCTTTGATGCTAATCAATGTAAACTCATTCAAACTCATCTAATCTATCTATCAATCGATCTTCAAACCTTTTCGATCGATCGATCGATCTTCAAACCTTTTCGATCGATCGATCTTCAAACCTTTTCTATCTATCGATCGATCTTCAAACCTTTTCTATCGATCGATCGATCTTCAAACCTTTTCTATCGATCGATCGATCTTCAAACCTTTTCTATCGATCGATGTTCAAACCTTTTCGATCGATCGATCTTCAAACCTTTTCTATCTATCGATCGATCTTCAAACCTTTTCTATCTATCAATCGATCTTCAAACCTTTTCTTTCTATCGATCGATCTTCAACCCTTTTCTATCGATCGATCGATCTAAACTTTTCAAACTTTCTGGTCAGGCTTTTTCAAGCCAACTTAAAGTTTGTCTCAAACTTTTTTTTCTAGTTATTCTTCTTCTTCTTCTTCTTCTTCTCTTTTATTTTTCTGGCCGGTAAATTTTTGGACACTAACTCCTCCTAGACCGTTCAAGCTACATACTCCAAACTCGGCACAGACCTTCATACTGTTCTGACTCGGTGTGCTATATCTTTTCAGACTGGTTTGAGTTACGGTTTTCCTAAAAATTAAAATTAAAAACCCAAAAAATGCCCATAGACTTTCATTGACAGGATGTTCAGATGACCCAAGCTCCAAATCCCATTAGACTCAATCAACATGCTAGTAACTTTGATAATCATGCTTGTCTTTAAGAAAACAAAAACAAATCCCATGACTGCTATTGCTGTCGCCGGACGGACGGACGGACGGACGGACGGACGGACGGACGGACGGACGGACGGACTTTTTTTTTTGTTTTTTCTATTTAGCTTGTATTTAAAAAAACAAAAACAAATCCGATGACTTCTATTGCTGTCGCAAGGCAGACAGACAGACAGACAGACAGACCGCGGGTGGGGGGCGGTATAAAAAATTTCAAACCTTTTCTATCTATCTATCTATCGATCTTCAAACCTTTTCTATCGATCGATCGATCTAAACTTTTCAAACTTTCTGGTCAGACTTTCTCAAGCCAACTTAAAGTTTGTCTCGACGAACTTTTTTTTCTAGTTAATATTATTATTATAATACAGGATTTATATAGCGCCAACAGTTTGTGCAGCGCTTTACAATGTGAGTGAAGACAGTACAGTTACAATACAATTCAAAACAGGAGTAACTAGAGGGCCCTGCTCCTTAGAGCTTACAATCTAGAAGTTATACTTAGAAGTTCAATTAAGGTGGCCATTGAATCTCTCAAAGTTACTTTCAAAGAAAAAAAATTACTAGAGGCATTCTTCGTTGGGAACATCATCCTGTTTTTCATTTGTAATGTAATATTGAATTATTGCTGTTCAGGGGATTACTGTCCCCCTATTATTCCTGGTGAAGCAGGCGACTGAGAAATGCTTTGAATTTTAAATATTCTGATATATATTTGATGTATGACAAGCAATGGAATGATGTACTGTAAAGCAATTCAATAGAAGTTAAATATGATTAATGTGATATCTGCGTGAATTGATGTACAGTATATCAAATTTCTATATATGTGGAACAGCAAATTATAATTTTTTATATTTCTCATGATCTGAATACAAACTCATGATGTAAATTTTATATTAAACATTTTTCTTTGTTAGGGTTCCTTTATGCTTCATCATCTGTTGTAGTCAAGTTAGTGGCATTAATCTGAAAATGTAGGATCAGTGACAGCTTAAAAACATACAATTTGCTGAACCCAAAGCAGCATGGCTTTACTGAGGGCAGATCATATCAGATAAATCTGATTGTTTTTTTTTTTTTTTTTTTTTACAATATCACATCTTGATTTCAGCAAAGTCTTTGATTCCGTTCTAGATAATGATCTAATAATAGAGTTGCACAAGCTATGACTTAACAGTTGGATAGAAATGGGAAGGCATGAAAAAAAAAATGAAAAATTGGGAAAAGTTTTTTTTTTTTTTTTTTTCGTTTTTTTCCCACAAAAATAATGTAAAATAAAAAAAGAAGTGTGGAATATGTTATTTTACAATGATAAGTAATATATCTACCACATGGTATTCAAACTATATAACATGAAGACCTTAATGAACATTTTTTGAGACTTTATGTAAAGTCTTACATTTTTGCAAGTTCTCTCAGCTGAAGACAAGCAAATCCTGGAATACAGTTCAAGTAACACTGTATTTCTCAATGCAGTTCTCAAACAAGAGAAATATGTGTTTCTGCCATTAGGGGGCACTGCAGGGAAAAGGCTCCAATATGGTTTTCTTGTGGGCTCCTTCTTGTACTTCCTACAGTTGATTGTTGGGATACGGTAGATGATGGTGATTTTTATTCTCTCAGGCCTTACTTGACAGCTAAAATTGTAAATTTGCCTGAAAAATTAGTTACCCACTTCCGGACCACCACGGTGTATTTACGTCGCTACTTTGGTGTTGAATACCAGAGATATGGTAGCAGATAGCTGCCATAACCCTGGTATTTTCTTTCACAGCCGGCGGTCCTCTTTCACATAAAAGTGGTCCCAGCGGCAGATTCACCTCAGGATCACTTTTATGGTAAGAGGGAGAGGTGCCCACCCCCCTCCTGCCACTTCCCGGTCATTTTCCCCGCTTACCAGAGGCGTTGGTAAACAATCCGATCCCCTCGCCTGATGGGCAAGAAGTCAAATAGAGGCAAGATAGCCCCACTCAACTCTATGCCCTTGGAGGACCGGAGCAACGTCAAACGTTACTTCCGCCCAACGGCCTAAAAGGGACTATTTCTTTTTTTTTTTTTTTTTTTTTATTTATTGCTTTTAAGTGTAAATGTGAGATCTGAGGTCTTTTGGACCCCAGATCTCACATTAATAACTTCTGGACCGGGAGGTTTTGCCCCTTAATGACCAGGTCATTTTTTGTGATTCAGCACTCCATTACTTTAACTGATAATTGCGCGGCCCTGCGATGCTGTACCCAGATAAAATTGATGTCCTTTTTTTCCCACAAATAGAGCTTTCTTTTGGTGGTATTTGATCACCTCTGCTATTTATATTTTTTGCTCTATAAACAAAAAAAGAGCGACAATTCTAAAAAAAAAAAAAAAAAAAAAAAAAAAAAAAAACAATACTTTTCACTTTCTGCTATATAATATTCCCCAAAAAAAAAAATATGTAAAAATCAAATTTTTTCATCATTTTAGGCCAATATGTATTCTGCTACATATTTTTGGTAGAAAAAAATCCCAGTAAGAGTATATTTATTATATATAACAAAAACTATCAGCGCAAAAAAATATCAATAGTGAATGGTGCAATAAACAAATGATATAAAGACCGGCTGCACACACTAAAAGTGTCTAAACCACACAATGTAAACTAAATAAACCAAACAGTAGTGTTGCGCCAGTCATGTGCACACATAGTGTAAAAAATTAGTGTCCATACATGTTCCAATGTCCATACAATCAATCACATAAACGGGGAATCCACGTGTCCAAAAGAATCTTGTGCAAAACTGAATTAGTGCTTTTGTGATTAGCGCAATCCCACCACCAGGGGAATTGGTCTCTCACCTCCACTATAGACCCACTGCTGGGTCAATCACAGCGTTGTATATACACAGGGACCTTCAGATAGTAAAGGCTATGGATAGCCTATCACCTCCACTAGGGATTCTCACCAATAGACATAAAAGGGGAACAAAGGAAGAGATCTAGTGCTCTCTGTATGGTTGCAGTAAACCGCTTTATTGAGTAAAAGGAATGGTACTCACAAAGGTGGCGCTTCCAAAGCGCATAGCAATCAGCATAAAAGGTATCTAGGAAGAGATAGCTTCCAGGATGCAGGCTCTGTCCCCTATACGCGTGACGTCGAAGCCCAACCACAGGCGTTGACTTCTACTGAGGAAGCTTACATTCATTGTAATAGGAATAAATGTGATCAAAAAAATGTTTTTTAAAGGGAAAGTGTAAAAAAAAAAAATAAGAAAAAACATTTTTTTAAAGCACCTTTTCCCTCCGAGCTCGCGCTCAGAAGCGAACGCATACGCAAGTCATATGTAAACGGTGTGCAAACCACACATGTGAGGTATAATTCTAGCAGTAGACCTCTTCTGTAGCTCTAAACTGGTAGCCTGTAGAAATTTTTAAAGGGTCGCTTACGGAGATTTTCAAGTACCAAAGTTTGTCGCCATTCCACGAGCATGCGCAATTTTGAAGCATGACTTGTTGGGTATCAATTTACTTGGCGTAACATTTTCTTTCACATTCTAGAAAAAATTGCGTTAGTATATTGTTTTCTTATTTTTTAATTTAAAAAAGTTTATTTTTTTTTTAAAAATTGCGTCTGTAAGGCCACTGCACAAATACGGTGTGACATAAAGTATTGCAACAATCTCCATTTTATTCTCTAGGGTCTTTGCTAAAATAAAATATATATATATATATATATATATATATATATATATATATATATATATATATATAATGTTTGGGGGATTCTAAGTAATTTTCTAGCAAAAAATACTGATTTTAACTTGTAAACAACATGTGTCAGAAATAGGCCTGGTCCATTTTCGACATCTATGGATTTTCGAACACTAGCATCAGTGTCACTTTCTTGGTATTTTTACCACATTTTTGGTGTTTTGTTCATTTTTTATTAGAAGTTTGATGTGTAAGAATATGTACCTGTACCTATTGTGGTAATTTTCTCAATAATTTAGGCTTCTTCCTCATTTAGTTACATAGTAATATATTCTAAAAAGGGGCATAGCTTGTTTAAAGATTATGATCTCAGGGAATGTACCACATCCCATCTATTTAATGCAGCAAAAGGAACCCTCCATTGGTAATTATGTAGGACTTTACTCATGTAAATGTAGGTACTTTACTCATCACATATAATCAATACATAATTAAAAATCTATTTCTATTGATACAGATATAGCTTGGTAAGTCTGTTGTGTATGGAAATCTTTTGTCTTAGCCCATTCCTCCAAACTATTTCCTGTATAAAGAGAGAAGCCAATACTTCCTGTTCAGGTTTTTATAGTTTCTGCGCTGCTTCTGAGACAGTTTTTATCCTTCTGCCATTTAATGGCTTCACTGACAGCCTTTACATAATGCTGTACTAGAGCGAACTCCAAAGCTCCACCGTCTTTCCCATCTTCTCCACTTGCGGAGTCTTTTGAAGCAAACTCCATGTCCACTTAAGCCTTTTCCTGGCAAGGAATCTGCCTGTTGCACCAATTGTGTATGGTATGGCAAAATCTTTTACTGAATCTTTAACTCAACACCAACACTCTTTGCAGCTATAACAGTTACAACTCTTCTGGGAAGGCTGTCCACAAGGTTTAGGAGTGTGTCTATGGGAATGTTTGACCATTCTACCAGAAGCGCATTTGTGAGGTCAGGCACTGATATTGGACAAGAAGGCCTGGCTCGCAGTCTCCGCTCTAGAATTCAAGGTGTTCTATTGGGTTGAGGTCAGGACTCTTGTGTAGGCCAGTTAAGTTCCTCCACCCCAAACTTACTCATCCTTATCTTTATGGACCTTGCTTTGTTCACTGGTGTGCAATCATGTTGGAACAGGAAGATAACCATCCCCAAACTGTTCCCACAAGGTTGGGAGCATGAAATTGTCCAAAATGTTTTAGTATGTGGACACCTTAAGAGTTACCTTCACTGGAACTAAGGGGCCAAGCCCAACCCCTGAAAAACAACCCCACACCACAATCTCCCATCCCCCAAATTATTTGGACCAGTGCACAAAGCAAGGTCCATAAAGACATGGAGTTCGGGGTGGGGGAACTTGACTGGCCAGCACCTAACCTGATAGAATACCTTTGGGAAGAATTAGAGCGGAGACTGCGAGCCAGGCCTTCTCACCCACCATCAGTCCCTGACCTCATGCTCTTCTGGAAGAATGGTCAAACATTCCCATAGACACACTCCTAAACTTTGTGACAAGCCTTCCCAGAAGAGTTGAAGCTGCAAAAGGTTGGCCAACTCAATATTGAACCCCACGGACTAAGACTGGGATGCCATTAAAGTTCATGTACATGTAAAGGCAGGTGTCCCAATACTTTTGACAATATAGTGTATTTTCATAAGGCTGAAGCCCCTAAGGGCCGGTTCACACTAGTGCGATGCCATATATCGCATGTGATTCGCACCACATTGCTGTGCAGATCACATGCGATGTATGTGCGATTTGAATCCAGCCAAACAAACTATATTGATGAAGTTGCATCGCATTCGACTAAACTCGTTCAGGACCCTTTTTTGTCCGCACCAGAATCGGATCGCATGGGTGTTCACACCCATGCGATCCAATTCTGCAAATCGTGCTGCGTCTTGCAAACTGATTGCGGGGTGTAGTTAACTTAACATACACTCCCCAATCAGTTCGCATGAACAGGTTGCAATTTTGATGCGGTGCGAATTTGCAGCGAATTAGCTGTGAATTTGCACCACATCTAGTGTAAACCAGCTCTAAATGCTAAAGTTCCTTTTTCCACCTGCAGTGGACCTTGCACAGGTGAGGCAACCTGGTGGTAACTGTCTTGGATTTACCTATAGCACAAGGAAGGAGTTACTTCATCTTTGTAAATTTATTGATATGAGATCTGATGGGAGTTTGAAGGCGGAGCATTACCAATATGTATGCTGCTGTGAAATAGTCAGGAAAGTTGAGGTTCAGCAGGTTAAATACCTGAAATGACTCTGTTTACCGCTGTTGACTTACCATGCCCGTCCTCAGCACCAGAACTATGCAAATACTGTTGAGAAGGTATCTGCTGGCAGGTGTTGGAACAAACAGGACCAGGATGGTTGGGCAGTATGTAAGCCAAATGCAAGAATTTTCAGAAAAAGGCCACCTCGATTTTTCTTTTAGGGTTTCGTTCACTTTTCTTTTGTAATATGTAATACTGTAAACTTCCACAAGAGGGTCCCATAAACCTATCATCTAACAAGTTTCCAACATACAATATATACATAACTAAGTAATGTTAAACTCTAAAACAGGGGTGCAAGTCCAACCTTTTGACCTTCCTGGGAATTCGAAGAGGAGGAACTCTATTGGGCCACACATAAAATACACTAACAATAAGGATAGCTGATGAGCAGAAAAAGTCGGGCAGATCACAAGTTAACAATCACTGAAATAGATAATGAACCTCTCTGAGTAATACAACTGTTTTTTTTTTTTTTTTGGAGGGCTGGTTCACACCAAAAAAACACACTCCAGATCTGTTCCAGGTGCGTTTCTGCATGCGCGGATTTAACACATTTTTCACACGTTCCGGAGCATTTTTGATACGTTTTGGATGCTGCATTATGCTTTTTCTCTTTTTTTTCCCAATGTACTGGGGGCCGGTGTGTTTTTATGCATTCTGCTGCGTTTTACCACATTCTAGTACAGTCCAGTGCAGGAAAAATGCAGCAGGTTCCACTTTTTTTTTTTTGTGGAACTTCACTGGTGTGAACTATGCCATTGGAAACCATATATACTACTTTTCATGCGTTTTTTGATGCAGAAATAAATGCACCGGACGGCAGCTGGCCCTAATATTATTATAAAAGTAAAAGAGGACAACATAAAACAAGGGGGGTGCACATTTTGCTGTGACACTTCATTACCTCTGCACTTTGGAAGCACTGGTCACTTTATGTGACCTTGTCATCTGCACTACTCCGCACTATTGGCACTTTTTTTTTTTGGAGAATCCAGATCCATTTATTTGCACTGATTCAACAAGAACTGTTTTTTGCAGATTATGAACTTTGCACTAATTTATCATTAGTAGTTTTAGTCAGCACTAATGGTACTTTATAAGTGGTTATCATATACCGGCACTTGTTTAGTTAAATTTGGCACCATTTGATAATATTTATTTTATGTAGATGTGATTTTTATTTACACATTGGGCACATATATATATACACATATATAATTTTGTTCACACCGTTTATCATTATTATCTATTGCTCAATACTCCTTATTTAATTCTATGTATATACACATGATGTTGATCACATTATGGGTTTATGATATTTTTGCGCAGCATTTTGTATTATATATTATTTACACTGTGTGAGATTGTGGATTGTTTGCAGCAATTATATCGTTAGTTGGTTGCTCTTAGGATTTATTGATTATAAAACTAGTGTGATATTTGACACTGTTTTTGATAAACGAATGCATCAATATCTGGATGTAGTAGCAATTCTCAAGGTGCCCATCAGATATTTTGGTTCTTTGTTTGCTTCATCCTTGAAAATAGTTGCTTACAAATATAGGTGCTGCTGAAAAAGGAGGAGGAATTCTGTAAAGGAGGAACTCTGATATGAGTGGGCTGTTGATATGAAAGGGGGGAGACTGTGATGTGAAGAGGGCTCCTAATGTGAAAGGGGCTTCTGTGAAGAAACATGGATCTCAGAGACCGGGGAGAGTGACAATATGATGCTCACAGCAACGTGAGCAATGCTAAGGCATTGGGCTGGAACCTGGTGTGACTACACTGTTAGACTTGGTTCACACTGGGGCGGCTTCAAAGTGGCCCGACTCTGAAGCCGCGCCCCATGCAGCGCGGCTTCAGCATGGCTTGCAAACAACTTCTCTAATAGAAGTCAATGCAAGTCGCCCTCAAAGTAGTGCAGGAACCTTTTTCTAAGTCGGAGCGACTTGAGTTGCTCCGATTTAGAACGGTTCCATTGCACTGAATGGAGCGCGACTTGTCAGACGGCTAAGTCACCTGACAAGTTGCCCCAGTGTAAACAGGGACTCACTGTAATGTCACTAAGGTGGATTAGACTACACTTGTAGCACTGGTTTAGTGAATTATTCATTAAAACAAGCTTGACTTGAATTTTTGAATGTGGTAACGTTATGTAAAATACACTATTAGTGTCAGATATTTGGACAAAGGCACAATTTCAGTACTTGCCATAGGCATTACTTTCCAGGAAAATACACCCCTGTGCCAACGACACTTTCACATAGAGTGAGTCACATACATGCTCCTTCATACTCAGAAAAACATTGTTCCTGGGCCTTATTGAATATAATTGTCACTGACTAGTGTTGAGCGAACACGGACTGTATTATTCGTGTTCGTACCGAATAATTGGATTTTTTGTACCCGAACACGGACACGGACACTTTACTGTATGTTCGGGTAAAAATCCGTGTTCGGTCGTTTTATTTCCGGGTTTTGCATGCTTTGGCGCTCTTTTCATGGCGGGCTTTCAACAGCCAATCAACAATCGTTTAACTGGTGTGCCTTAAGCCATCCCAGCCATGCCTGCAAATGTCTTAGTAGCTGTGATTGGCCGTCTGAAGCATGTGACCAAGTCTTTATAAGTTCGAGGCAGCCGCAGCGGCGTCATTATGCTGCTTATATCAGGGACAGAGCACACATCAACGTGCTGGCTGCTGATTAGGGAAAGATAGGCAGGAAAAAACCATTTGTGTCCGGATAGAAT
Source organism: Pelophylax lessonae (assembly GCF_965119305.1). Taxonomy (NCBI): domain Eukaryota; kingdom Metazoa; phylum Chordata; class Amphibia; order Anura; family Ranidae; genus Pelophylax; species Pelophylax lessonae. Next base: position 575,561,174 of record NC_138768.1, on the reverse strand, counting down.
TGAGGGACAGGTCGGAGTGTTTAGGCAGGGCGAGTTGTAGGCATTTTAGGGATAGAGTCTGCTGAATTATAGGGTCAGTGTCTTCTACAAACTACAATCGATATTGCTGTGTGGGGGGTGGGGTGAATCTGCACTCAATCCTGATCTACGATCTCTTCTCAATCCTGTTAGGGACAGAGTCTGCTGAATTTTAGGGAAACTGTGTTCTACAAACTACAATCGATATTGCTGTGTGGTGTGGGATTGGAGATAGGCAGGTGTCAGTGATCCACATCCATTTTTCTGTGTGTGAGCTGCAGTGAACACAATCTTTTTGGGCTGCAGTGAACACAATCTTTTTGGGCTGCAGTGAACACAATCTTTTTGGGCTGCAGTGAACACAATCTTTTTGGGGTGCAGTGAACACAATCCTTTTTGGTGTGCAGTGAACACAATCCTTTTTGGTGTGCAGTGAACACAATCTTTGTGGGGTGCAGTGAACAAAATCCTTTGTGGGGTGCAGTGAACACAATCTTTTTGGGGTGCAGTGAACAAAATCCTTTTTGGGGTGCAGTGAACAAAATCCTTTTTGGGGTGCAGTGAACACAATCTTTTTGGGGTGCAGTGAACAAAATCCTTTGTGGGGTGCAGTGAACACAATCTTTTTGGGGTGCAGTGAACACAATCTTTTTGGGGTGGAGTGAACAACATCCTTTTTGGGGTGCAGTGAACAAAATCCTTTTTGGGGTGCAGTGAACAAAATCCTTTTTGGGGTGCAGTGAACACAATCTTTGTGGGGTGCAGTGAACACAATCTTTGTGGGGTGCAGTGAACACAATCTTTTTGGGGTGGAGTGAACAACATCCTTTTTGGGGTGCAGTGAACAACATCCTTTTTGGGGTGCAGTGAACACAATCTTTTTGGGGTGCAGTGAACACAATCTTTGTGGGGTACAGTGAACACAATCTTTGTGGGGTGCAGTGAACACAATCTTTGGGGGGTACAGTGAACACAATCTTTTTGGGGTGCAGTGAACACAATCTTTGTGGGGTGCAGTGAACACAATCTTTTTGGGGTGGAGTGAACAAAATCATTTTTGGGGTGCAGTGAACAACATCCTTTTTGGGGTGCAGTGATCAAAATCCTTTTTGGGGTGCAGTGAACACAATCTTTTTGGGGTGCAGTGAACAAAATCCTTTGTGGGGTGCAGTGAACAGAATCTTTGTGGGGTGCAGTGAACACAATCTTTGGGGGGGTACAGTGAACACAATCTTTTTGGGGTGCAGTGAACACAATCTTTGTGGGGTACAGTGAACAGAATCTTTGTGGGGTGCAGTGAACACAATCTTTGGGGGGTACAGTGAACACAATCTTTTTGGGGTGCAGTGAACACAATCTTTGGGGGGTACAGTGAACACAATCTTTTTGGGGTGCAGTGAACACAATCTTTGTGGGGTGCAGTGAACACAATCTTTGGGGGGGTACAGTGAACACAATCTTTTTGGGGTGCAGTGAACAACATCCTTTTAGGGTGCAGTGAACACAATCTTTGTGGGGTGCAGTGAACAACATCCTTTTAGGGTGCAGTGAACACAATCTTTGTGGGGTACAGTGAACAGAATCTTTGTGGGGTGCAGTGAACACAATCTTTGGGGGGTACAGTGAACACAATCTTTGTGAGGTGCAGTGAACACAATCTTTGTGGGGTGCAGTGAACACAATCATTGTGGGGTGCAGTGAACTCAATCTTTGTGGGGTACAGTGAACACAATCTCATACTTCTGAAGATTTGAGGGTGCTGCCTGTTCCATACTCCCCCTACTCCTCATCTAGCCTTTTAGGGGTACAAACAATAGTAATTGGGGCCTAGTGTGGTTGTGTACGTGTGATATACATACACTTTTTTTGGATCATATTTTCTATTCCGCTATTTAATCAAAAACCTTTGGGGATCAGTTAAATTGGGGGATAGTCTGTGTTGGTACGTGTGAGAGAGATCCACCTTTCCAAGTTGTTGGGGTTCATCTCATACTTCTGAAAGTTTGAGGGTGCTGCCTGTTCCATACTCCCCCTACTCCTAGCCTTTTAGGGGTACAAACAATAGTAATTGGGGCCTAGTGTGGTTGTGTACGTGTGATATACATACACTTTTTTTGGATCATATTTTCTATTCCGCTATTTAATCAAAAACCTTTGGGGATCAGTTAAATTGGGGGATAGTCTGTGTTGGTACGTGTAAGAGAGATCCACCTTTCCAAGTTGTTGGGGTTCATCTCATACTTCTGAAGGTTTGAGGGTGCTGCCTGTTCCATACTCCCCCTACTCCTAGCCTTTTAGGGGTACAAACAATAGTAATTGGGGCCTAGTGTGGTTGTGTACGTGTGATATACATACACTTTTTTTGGATCATATTTTCTATTCCGCTATTTAATCAAAAACCTTTGGGGATCAGTTAAATTGGGGGATAGTCTGTGTTGGTACGTGTGAGAGAGATCCACCTTTCCAAGTTGTTGGGGTTCATCTCATACTTCTGAAGGTTTGAGGGTGCTGCCTGTTCCATACTCCCCCTACTCCTCATCTAGCCTTTTAGGGGTACAAACAATAGTAATTGGGGCCCAGTGTGGTTGTGTACGTGTGATATACATACACTTTTTTTGGATCATATTTTCTATTCCGCTATTTAATCAAAAACCTTTGGGGATCAGTTAAATTGGGGGATAGTCTGTGTTGGTACGTGTGAGAGAGATCCACCTTTCCAAGTTGTTGGGGTTCATCTCATACTTCTGAAGGTTTGAGGGTGCTGCCTGTTCCATACCCCCCCTACTCCTCATCTAGCCTTTTAGGGGTACAAACAATAGTAATTGGGGCCTAGTGTGGTTGTGTACGTGTGATATACATACACTTTTTTTGGATCATATTTTCTATTCCGCTATTTAATCAAAAACCTTTGGGGATCAGTTAAATTGGGGGATAGTCTGTGTTGGTACGTGTGAGAGAGATCCACCTTTCCAAGTTGTTGGGGTTCATCTCATACTTCTGAAGGTTTGAGGGTGCTGCCTGTTCCATACCCCCCCTACTCCTCATCTAGCCTTTTAGGGGTACAAACAATAGTAATTGGGGCCTAGTGTGGTTGTGTACGTGTGATATACATACACTTTTTTTGGATCATATTTTCTATTCCGCTATTTAATCAAAAACCTTTGGGGATCAGTTAAATTGGGGGATAGTCTGTGTTGGTACGTGTGAGAGAGATCCACCTTTCCAAGTTGTTGGGGTTCATCTCATACTTCTGAAGGTTTGAGGGTGCTGCCTGTTCCATACTCCCCCTACTCCTAGCCTTTTAGGGGTACAAACAATAGTAATTGGGGCCTAGTGTGGTTGTGTACGTGTGATATACATACACTTTTTTTGGATCATATTTTCTATTCCGCTATTTAATCAAAAACCTTTGGGGATCAGTTAAATTGGGGGATAGTCTGTGTTGGTACGTGTGAGAGAGATCCACCTTTCCAAGTTGTTGGGGTTCATCTCATACTTCTGAAGGTTTGAGGGTGCTGCCTGTTCCATACCCCCCCTACTCCTCATCTAGCCTTTTAGGGGTACAAACAATAGTAATTGGGGCCTAGTGTGGTTGTGTACGTGTGATATACATACACTTTTTTTGGATCATATTTTCTATTCCGCTATTTAATCAAAAACCTTTGGGGATCAGTTAAATTGGGGGATAGTCTGTGTTGGTACGTGTGAGAGAGATCCACCTTTCCAAGTTGTTGGGGTTCATCTCATACTTCTGAAGGTTTGAGGGTGCTGCCTGTTCCATACCCCCCCTACTCCTCATCTAGCCTTTTAGGGGTACAAACAATAGTAATTGGGGCCTAGTGTGGTTGTGTACGTGTGATATACATACACTTTTTTTGGATCATATTTTCTATTCCGCTATTTAATCAAAAACCTTTGGGGATCAGTTAAATTGGGGGATAGTCTGTGTTGGTACGTGTGAGAGAGATCCACCTTTCCAAGTTGTTGCTGCTGGCATTCCCATCTGACAGCGGGGCCACAGTGGAAGCACAAGGCAGAGGAGGAGGAGGAGGAGGTCGCCAACGCAACCAGGGCACCGCCAGCACCTCAGAAGGCAGGGTTAGCATGGCCGAAATGTGGAAAAGCTTTGTCAGCACGCCACAACAAACAGCAGCACCAGCAGCTCAGATGGAACGTCTTAGCAGGAGGCAGCATTTTACCAACATGGTGGAGCAGTATGTGTGCACACGCCTACATGTAGTGAATGACGGGTCTGCCCCCTTCAACTTCTGGGTCTCCAAATTGGGCACATGGCCTGAGCTTGCCCTTTACGCCTTGGAGGTGCTGGCGTGCCCTGCAGCCAGTGTATTATCTGAACGGGTATTTAGCACGGCTGGGGGCGTTATAACAGACAAGCGCAGCCGCCTGTCCAGAGACAATGTGGACAAGCTCACGTTCATTAAAATGAACCAGGCATGGATCCCACGGGACTTTTCCATACCTTATGCAGAATAGCAATGGATACCGACCTTACCCACCCATTGTTCCATTTTTGCTCTTTCTCACTCTTTTGGGGTGTACCCTCATTTAAAATTTTTGAAAAGAAGCAGTGTTGGCTACCTCGTCCTCCTCCTCAGGGCCAGATTAATGTAGGGGCTATTGGAGCTGCAGCTCCAGGCCCCTACCTTTTATATAGGCCCCGGGTTGGCCATATTCACTGTTACCGCTCTTCTGTCACTTGTAAACACAGAAGTCTGGCTTCTATGCTCGCTTCCCCAGGCAGCACCCTCAGAACCTCCCCACACAGCGTGAAGGCCGGACAAGGAGGGACAGTTGGCGATGCATGGATGTGTTTATGGGCTTCAGAGACAGCATCCCATGTTGAATTAGGCATGCATGGCTGCACCCTTCCTCCTCTGGGTGCATGGCAAGGCACGGCCCTTAAGGCCCTTCAAAATCCTCAGCACCAAGCCCATGATGCTGTTAATCCGGCCCTGGTCCTCCTCCACCGCCGCTTCCACCTACACCGCCCATAGGTGTGCGCAGCCTATTGCATTAAGGTGTGCACCCCAAAGTTGAAATACACATGCATGTGTTTGCCAGCAGGGAGAGTAATGTATCGGGGCCATGTACCTGTAGGCAAGGAGAAATAGAGCAGAGCAGGTCCCAGGGAGATCTTTCCCATCTCCTCACTGGCAATGCTATGTGCCCTAGGTGATTAGGGTGTGCCCAGGCACACCCAGCACACCCTGTGCGCACGCCTATGTCACCGCCACATCCACCACCACCTCAACCTCCCTCCTACTCCATATGGGCCTCGTCCTTCAGAGATGAAGAAGAACATTGTTTTATTTTTCTGTTTTTTTTTGTTGTTTTAAGTTATTTCCCTATCCACATTTGTTTGCAGAGCACTTGCCATGCTCTTAATTACGTTTTGCTGCCATTTGCAGCACTCTAGCCCTTTCCTTTGGTGTTTTAGAGCCATTTTAGTGCCTTAAAGTTCGGGTCCCCATTGACTTCAATGGGGTTCGGTGTCCGGGAAAAGTTCGGTAAAAGTCCGGGACACGGACCCGGACTTTTTTTTAAAGTTCGGCCGAACCCGTCGAACACGGACATCTAGGTGTCCGCTCAACCCTACTAATGACCTGTTTTACTGTATATCCAATATTTCACAAAGAGAGATTTTGCTTTATGTATATTATAGAGTGTACGTGAGTGCACTCAAATGCTCTGTTTCCAAAGCACAAAAAAATGCCATGCTTTTTTTACCTTCTCTAAACATATGCAGGAAATTTTTCAGAAATGTACATAACCTTTTACTTAAAATGTGAACTCATATGACCCCTATGCTTTAAAAGTATAAATACATCTGACTCACCTTTTACATACTACAAATATCAATACTGTATATATACACACGCAATATTGTCAAAAGTATAGGGGTGCCTGCCTTTACACGCACATGGACTTTTAATTGCATCCGAGTCTTAGTCCATAGGGTTCATTGAGTTGGCCCACCTTTGCAGCTATAACAGCTTCAACTCTTCTGGGAAGGCTGTCCACAAGGTTTAGGAGTGTGTCTATGGGAATGTTTGACCATTCTTCCAAACGCGCATTTGTAAGGTTAGGCACTAGTGTTGGATGAGAAGGCCTGACTTAGTCTCCACTCTAATTCATCCCAAAGGTGTTCACTCGGTTGAGGTCAGTCAAGTTCCTCCACCCCAAACTAGCTCATCCATGACTTTATGGACCTTGCTTTGTGCACTGGTACGCAGTTATGTTGGAACAGAAAAGGGTCATCCCCAAACTGTTCCCACAAAGTTGGGCGCATGAAATTGTCCAAAATGTCTAGGTATGCTGACGCCTTAAGAGTTCCTTTCACTGGAACTAAGGGTCAAGTCCAACCCCTGAAAAACAACTCCACACCACAATCCCCCCTCCACCAAATGATTTAGACCAGTGCACAAAGCAAGATCCATAAACACATGGATCAGTGAGTTTGGGGTGGGGGAACTTGACTGGCCTACATAGAGTCCTGACCTCAACCCGATAAAACACCCTTGGGATGAGATGTTGACTTTCCATTCTTTTAGGTCAGCCATTTCAGATCAAGGGCCTTCTTCATTTGCAGTCCTTCCCTCGCCTGGTTGAGCTCCACCGGCTTTGCATACACAGACATTTTGTTCCCAGTCAGTTTCAGACGTTGAGGATTTTCCATGCTCCTCAGGGTAAGTGAGCTTGAAAGATGAGGGAAATGAGGCGATTGAAAGTTATGCTAACAGGTTCCTTTTTCATGTTGAAGAAACGAGTTTATTCTTAAAAGCAATATACACTTCAGAACAGATTGAGGAAATGCAGCCTGTCTAGTCAGCACAGGACGATATGTACAGGGGGCTTTAAGAAAAGAAAGGTAGAACCTTCTCTGTTTATAAAGTCAATATGAAATCTGATTTTGAAGAAGTGGAAGGATCCCAAAATTATTTTTGTCTACAGCTCATAAGCGTAGATTTCCCTTCATTTCTGAAGAGAAATATTTTTAAAACGCTCCAGGTTACATGCCCCACTTTCTCAAGTTTCTAAGCAAAAGTGTTTGCCTTTTGAGAACTCAGGTTTGAATAATGAGCAGATAGATAGGAAAGCTGATTCTCTGTTAAAAAAAGCTTGGGATGCTTCCACTTTTTTCCTAGGTCCAGCCTTGGACTTGCCTGGCTAGAAATCCGGATGTATGGGTTGGAAGATTAGGCAATCTTCTTTCATCTAATATCCCTTGGGACTAGTTTAAGTAGGCTTTACCTCCAGTTACTATTTAGGCGGCATATCTGGCTTGTGTGGTAGTAGAATCGGTCAAAGCCACAGCTAGGGCTATCGCTCTTATTAACTCTGCCAGAAGAGCGATCTGGCTCAAAGCCTGGGGCGGTGACCTGGCTTCCAAAGCCATATGTGCGCATCTACTGAGAAGGGTGGTAAATTTCTGGCCAAATGTAAAGGGTTTCAAGAACCTTTCGGAAATGTCAAAGTAAGCCCCATATGGATTCCAAGAAAGGCCAGCCCACCAAAAAGTGCTGGTCTTTCAACAAGAAAAAAGCGAAGGGGGATGTCCTATTCACTTCTCGTGAGGCCCCTAAAGATAACAAGTGATACCATGTTGGGTGGTTTTTTTTTTTTTTTTTTTTTGGGAAGTGACAGGGTCGCTTTAACGGTACAGCACCATACCAGAAGCCCATGCTCGTTCAAATCAGTTGAATATCCCTAGTGTGTGTCTGAATACAGATAATGAACTGATAAAATACTTGGTAGGCACTCAGAAATGTAAACTTTACTCTATATATCCCAGAAGAGTTAGAAGATCCTAGAGTTTTCTACCCATTCTTTTACAAATACCATGGGAGATAAACTAAAATGATTTATAGGGAATTGATATTGCATTATTAATAACTTCTAAAATGTAAATAGAAATGCCTGCAAGTGATGCAAATGACAAGTGAAAAGTGGGACCTCAACAAGTAACAATGACTACTGACAAAGGACGTTGACTAGTGGCAAACACTGACTAGTGATATGTGATAAAGACTAATGACAAGTGACAATGATGACTCGAACATACTATAAGAAAATCGGGCGAACATTTTTGTCCAAAGGATTTTCGTACAAATTTTCATATAGTGTGTACAGAACTTTCTACAGGCGATTCCGAATTTTCGTATGAAAATTATTTCATTGGTTCCGATTTGCTGTGAAACAACAAGGAAAATCGGACAATCGTTCGCCCGATTTTCTTATAGAGTGTACCCCACTTAACAAGTGACGTAGACGAATGACAAGTGATAGCCACTAATAAGTGTCACTGACTAAGTGACAAGCAATGACAGTTACTGACAATTGACAACGACTAGTGATAAGGAGCAATGGCTAATGACCATTGATGCTGACAAGTGACAACGACTAGTGACAAGTGACACTAACTAGTGACAGTGACTACTGACAAGGGATGTTGACTACCGACAAGCCGCTATTATGGTTTACAAGTGACATTAAGGGCTTGCATGCTGGCAACTGAAAAGAAAAACTGAAAAATTAGGAGAATAATGAGAAAATAAGACCATGCAGGACCCCTGACTGCTATCTATTACAGTTCTAATTGATATTTTACTGAAGATAAGGGAGTTTTGTAGGAGAATAATGAATTCCTTTAGTTTGTCATTGCATTCATCAAGCACATGCAGAGGCAATTTTACTGGGGTTTAAGATGACCATATATACCAGTAGAAAATTGAAAATGTTTACGTTTGTTTGCTTTTTCAGTGGTTAGTGGAGTCAAACTGACCTTCAATTTCGACCATGGTGACAAGAAAATGGAACCAGAACGGACCAGAATAGAACATTTTTGTCAAATGACTGAACTTCTAACTGTGAATGTTTTTTTTTTTTTTACTCGGAAAGAATCATACATACTGGAGTGAAACCTGTTTAAAATTGTCTGATTACAGGTCTGGACAAAATTGTATAGACTTTTGAGCGAACGTTCCCAAAAAAATCGAACTGTGTACGGCCAGTTGTAGATTTAGAAACCGTTTCTAATATAGCAAAAAAATATTTTTTAAAGCTCCGAGTCAGATAGTAGCAAATCTGGAACAAAGCGGGAAAGATTTAGAAAAATACAAGATGTAAATGTAAATGAATACATTTATACATATCCCACTGCTAAATCTAATATATTTAAAACACAGTTTAAAGATTTTCTTTAGTGACTTTATTTTTATGGCAGAGTTTTGAGAATTTTAGTGCATTTTGGACAGAAATAAGGGCACCTGATCCCATTTTACAAGCTGTGCGCGCTGGATCCAGGAGCAATTATAAAGTTGGCTTTATATCAAATGTTAATAAATGATCATGCAGAGAAGAAAACTCTTGACCTCAGTAAAAAAAGTGGCAAAGTTTTTAAATGTAGTCCGTTTTTCACACAACATAATATGGCGCTGGCTACACAGAAGGCTTGACTGTTTTAATTTATTGTCAAAAGGGGAGTGCATTATGCTGACCAACTGGCAATACAGTATATTCAGACAGTACTGTGTGCCTCTAGTTCTGTGTGCTTCAGATATCAAAGTTCCTATTGCAGTTGCTGCATTTCTACCCAAATACTGTCCCTTCCCCTCCACAGAGGAAATCTGCACCCATGCCGGGTGAGATTCTCAATCTTTCTGGTGCCTACCCCATCTTTATATGCATTATTATTGCTTAGTAAGGTGACACTGCGCAATGATGCGCCAATAGTAAATATCATGGGAGAGGCAGGACCAGTTCCAGTAACCAGGAAACTTGGCTGGAATTGCATTACAGGAATTATTTCTGAAACTAAAGTGAATCTAAAGCCTCAAGGTTTTTTACTTTAATGCATTCTATGGTGTAGGTGTATATATATTTGTGTAGCTGTGCAGGGGGGAGCGTGTCAGAACGGGTCTGATCATTGGAGGACAGGCAGGCTGGGCTCCCAGCACAGCCAGAAAACTGAACATGCTGGAAAGGATGTAGCTCCATGCCTAGCATGGTCAGTTTGAAATAGGAAAGCAGGGGACTGGTAGAATCAACAGGTATTCCACACAAAGGAAGCAATACAAAAAGAACAGGATAACTTTTAACACAAGTACGTGGTAAAACCGACACATATCAGGAATATCAAATGTTGAGGTAAAAAAACTTTACAGCCATTTTCATTTTACTATCTTTTACTAAATGTACCTGTCCGAACAAAGCTGAGAAAACTATAAGTTAAACCTCCAGAATGAGTTGCTTTGACCCCTAGATTGTCATAAATTTTAGCCATAGTAACAGAAACAAATGTTTTTTTATCTACTAAGCTATACACCTATATTTATTTATTACCTGTTCACACCATTGCATTGTAAATGTACTAAAACGTTGGTTCAGAAAACTTTTAAAACCACAGAGAAAATATAAATATATATTTTTTTTTTCATTCATTTATGAAGCTTTTTATATTATTGTGTTGCTTTACACTATAGTGCATTGTGTTTTTTAAAAATCCTGCTGGAGGGCGTGGCCAAGCACATGAAATGGTAAGACGCAAGTCACCTTGGCTTCCGCACTAACCGGGTTTCACATGGCTCTGGATCGAACAACAGCAGCTCCCCTTCGTCCAAGATGGTGCAGACCCTCTCCACTGCTCAACATGCAGCCTGACAGGTGAGGACATATTCTGAATGCCACTCACCTGAATCACAACACTCAGGAGAAGGCTGGGACATGGAGGCATACATTAAGCCCTCCCGACCCGCCATGATTTTGAGGCCTATGTTCAACTGCTAGAATACTCCTATGAATAGGAGATTTCAGACCTCTGCAAAGACGTAGCTGGCAGGTTGGAAGACATTGAGTACTTTTGGACTACACAGTGTCCAAACTGAACTCACACAAGGTTATCCTCCAGGAACACACAGTACAAATCCAACAGCTCTTTTACCACCAAGATGACCAAAAAAATAGGAGAAGGCGTAATAGTATACGCATACGAGGCCTACCTGAAACTTTTGAGACTGAAGATCTGACATCAGCTGCTACTGCACTGTTCAATCAACTTCTTCAACAGCCCAAGGATGCCTCTATACAGCTTGACCACATACATAGAGCCCTGGGACCCAAGAACCCCAATCCTGCCTTTCCCAGGGATGTCATTTACAGAGTACACTGCTACAGAGTGAAGGCTAAAATCATGCAAACTGCCCGCACGCAGGATTCCATCTTTTTCAATGACACCCCAGTCAAGTTGCTAACTGATCTCTCAAAGCTGACCCTGGACATCGTCGAACCCTGAAGCCACTACCAAACTGCACTGCAAGCTAAACGGAATAAATACCACTGGGGTTTTCTGTTCCGCCTTTCAGCATCGCATGAGGACTAATCTGCCATCCTCCGCACTCTCGGTGACCTTCCGATTTTCCTAGGAACATTCGAGCTTCCTCAAATCTCATTACTGGATATGCCTTTGTACCCCTGGTCTTCATCTGTCCAACGGCTGGCAGTAACGCTCTAAAAAGAAACGTCCTAGATCTGTCGCCTCCAAATCGTCTGCTGGGTGAAGGATAAAACTGTACTTGGCGATCGGTCTCCCAGTCTTTTGTTGCGGGTCACTTTGCCTAAGACTCTTTGCACTTCCTTATGGTTTTCCATACGTTCTACTATACTCATGCTGCTAATTATGCTGTTCCTTTTTACCTCTATTATTTTTAACATACTGCCTCGAATGGGTGCTGACATAAAAAGCCTTAGATCCCCATTGACCAAATACCCATGGTTGGGCTTTGCCTAATTTTAGGGGTTCTCTCTGTCTCTCTCTCTGTCTCTCTCTCTGTCTCTCTCTCTGTCTCTCTCTCTGTCTCTCTCTCTGTCTCTCTCTCTCTGTCTCTCTCTGTCTGTCTGTCTGTCTCTCTCTCTCTCTCTCTCTCTCTCTCATTTTTCACTCTTTGTTATATTGCAGCCATTTGCTAAAATCATTTAAGTTCATTCTTCTTCCTCATGAATGTACACATAGCACCCCATACTGACAGAAAAACACAGAATTGTTGACATTGTTGCAGATTTATTAAAAAAGAAAAACTGAAATATCACATGGTCCTAAGTATTCAGACCCTTTGCTGTGACACTCATATATTTAACTCAGGTGCTTTTCATTTCTTCTGATCATCCTTGAGATGGTTCTACACCTTCATTTGAGTCCAGCTGTGTTTGATTATACTGATTGGACTTGATTAGGAAAGCCACACACCTGTCTATATAAGACCTTCCAGATCACAATGCATGTCAGAGCAAATGAGAATCATGAGGTCAAAGGAACTGCCTGAAGAGCTCAGAGACAGAATTGTGGCAAGGCACAGATCTGGCCAAGGTTACAAAAAGATTTCTGCTGCACTTAAGGTTCCTAAGAGCACAGTGGCCTCCATAATCCTCAAATGGAAGACGTTTGGGACAACCAGAACCCTTCCTAGAGCTGGCCGTCCGGCCAAACTGAGCTATCGGGGGGGGAGAAGAGCCTTGGTGAGAGAGGTAAAGAAGAACCCAAAGATCACTGTGGCTGAGCTCCAGAGATGCAGTCAGGAGATGGGAGAAGGTTGTAGAAAGTCAACCATCACTGCAGCCCTCCACCAGTCGGGGCTTTATGGCAGAGTGGCCCGATGGAAGCCTCTACTCAGTGTAAGACACATGAAAGCCCGCATGGAGTTTGCTAAAAAAAACACCTGAAGGACTCCAAGATGGTGAGAAATCAGATTCTCTGGTCTGATGAGACCAAAATAGAACTTTTTGGCCTTAATTCTAAGCGGTATGTGTGGAGAAAACCAGGCACTGCTCATCACCTGTCCAATACAGTCCCAACAGTGAAGCATGGTGGTGGCAGCATCATGCTGTGGGGGTGTTTTTCAGCTGCAGGGACAGGACGACTGGTTGCAATCGAGGGAAAGATGAATGCGGCCAAGTACAGGGATATCCTGGACAAAAACCTTCTCCAGAGTGCTCTGGACCTCAGACTGGGCCGAAGGTTTACCTTCCAACAAGACAATGACCCTAAGCACACAGCTAAAATAACGAAGGAGTGGCTTCACAACAACTCCGTGACTGTTCTTGAATGGCCCAGCCAGAGCCCTGACTTAAACCCAATTGAGCATCTCTGGAGAGACCTAAAAATGGCTGTCCACCAACGTTTACCATCCAACCTGACAGAACTGGAGAGGATCTGCAAGGAGGAATGGCAGAGGATCCCCAAATCCAGGTGTGAAAGACTTGTTGCATCTTTCCCAAAAAGACTCCTGGCTGTATTAGATCAAAAGGGGGCTTCTACTAAATACTGAGCAAAGGGTCTGAATACTTAGGACCATGTGATATTTCAGTTTTTCTTTTTTAATAAATCTGCAACAATGTCAACAATTCTGTGTATTTCTGTCAGTATGCTATGTGTACATTCATGAGGAAGAAGAATGAACCTAAATGATTTTAGCAAATGGCTGCAATATAACAAAGAGTGAAAAATTTAAGGGGGTCTGAATACTTTCCGTACCCACTGTATGTGTGTATATATACTCTCTGCAGTCAGTTTCCTTTTTAATAAGAAGTTTCTCTATATACACCCGGTTTGTGTGGGCCACTTTGTGTGTTGTCCATGACTCCCCCCCATTAGGGTCTCCAGCGCCCACAGTGGCTCTGACTGCATTACTTAATATAGTATTTTATACAAGGTCTCTATGGCCAAGTTTATGTTTTTTGTTTTCCATGTTTACCACTAGAGGGCACTGCCTTACCAAATACCTGCTTACAGTTTTATTTACAATTCAATTGCTTAACAACTTATTGCTGCAGAAACATTCATGGAGTACAGGTTTCAACTCTGGTTTCATAACCTGCAGCTCCACTGATCCCCGCTTGTGGGCTTCTCTCATGTTTCTCATGTTTTTCGCATTCTCTACACTAATCTCTTCTGTTTCTCTCTCTCTCTCCTTTTTAGCTATCGTTTGGCCCTCTCGGTACTCTCTTGGTGACACAAGTTCCCCAATCTTTATTCCTGTTTCCCATTTTTGCGCTCTCTCTAGATTGCCCCTCCAATCTCCTTAAAAGTATCTTCCTTGAATTGTAGAGGTTTTAATACCCGGAAAAACATAGGCAAGTTTTGTACCACTTCCATAAACTCCGTACCCAGGTAATTTTATTACAAGAAAAACATTTATGGTCTGACAAAATCCCCCACCTTAACAGTAAACATTACCCTACCTGGTTTCACTGTGCAAACCTATCCGCCAGATCTAGAGGGGTGTCTATGGCGTTCCATTGTTCTTTTGTGCCTGAAGTACTAGATTAATTTAACGATTCAATGGGCAGATATATCTTCCTGAAACTGAAGCATATGCAATGGTTTTTACTATTGTTAACCACATCTGGACCGGAAGGATTTGCCCCCTTAATGCTAGGCCATTTTTTGTGATTCAGCACTGCCTTAATTTAACTGACAACTGCACGGTCGTGCAGCGCTGTACCCAAATAAAGTTGTTGTCCTTTTTTTACCCATTATTTGATCACCTCCGCGTTTTTTTGATTATGCGCTATAAACAAAAAAAGAGCGACAATTTTGAAAAAAAGTAGTATTTTTCACTTTCTGCTATATAACATTCCCAATAAAAAAAAATGTAAAAATCTAATTTTTTCATCATTCTTGGCCAATTTGTATTTTGCCACATATCTTTGCTAAATAAAAAATCCCAGTAAGTGTATTTTGATTGGATTGCACAAAAGGTATCGCGTCTACAAACTAGGAGAAAGATTTATGTCATTTTTATTTATTTTTTTACTAGTAATGGCGGCGATCTGCGATTTTTAGCAGGACTGCGAAATTTGGACAGACAGACACTTTTGGGGGGACCAGTGACATTACTACAGTAATCAGTGCTAACAATATGCACTGTTACTGTAATAATGTCACTCGCAGGGAAGGGGTAACACCAGGGGCGATCAAAGGGTTAAATGTGGACCTAGGGGGTGATTCTAATTGTGTGGGGGCCAGACTTGGTGGATGAAAACAGGGCCTTGTTTCAATCAGTTACAGATGAGCGGTGTGCCGTGTTTACAACGGCACACCGCCTTCTGTCAGTCCCTGCAGCGATTACCGGGTTCCCGGTTGCCATCGCGGCCGCTGGACCCGTTGTTTAGCCTTCATGGCAAGAGAGCGGGCGAACAATCGCGCTGCCGCCGGCGTGCGCCTGAGACCAGCTCCCACGAGCCACCGTACAGGCATGGCAGTTTGCGCAGGAGAGCCATCCTGCCGCAGTATATCTCCGATGGCTGGTCTTTAAGCGGTTAATGTATACTCTCCCAACCAGGACCAACTGCAATTCCTCTCCTCCTCCTACTTGGAGTTCTTCAGCACTACAAATATAATTTTTGGAGGGGACCTCAACACTCCCATTAATCCCGAGACTTGACTCCTCTTCTGGCAAGTCCTCCATGTCTCCTACTTCCATGACAAAACTTTGCTCGCTTTTCTCCATAATGTCATTGGTTGATGTGTGGCAGGTGTTATACTCTTGTGGGGGAGACTACACGTACCTCTCCCCTGCCCATTCGTCTATAGTCGGATTGATTACTTAATGATCTCTCAATCCCTCTTGGACTCTCCCCCTTCCTCGTCTATTGAGTTATGACTCTGGTCCAATCATGCCCCAGTACACCTGTTACTCGGACGTATCCCTTTACGCGATAAAGGATTCTCTTGAAGGTTGAATGACAACCTTCTAGCAAACACGGTTTGCTCCCAAGCTATTTCTCAAGCTATTCATGATTTCATTAGTAATCATGCCCAAGATCAAACGAACCCACTAACTAAATGGGAAACCTTGAAGTGTGTTCTTAGGGGCAAATTTATACAGCATGGTTGCCGACTTAAAAAAGAACGCAGCTTGTATATAAATCGCCTTCTAACCCAGATTGTCACACTAGAGGCCAGTCATAAACGTACTCCTGATCCCTTTACATCAGCGGAACAATCCAATGTTCGCCGAGATCTTTTGCGCCTATTAGCAGGACGCTCCCCCATTGCTAGGGACAAAGGGCGTCACGTCAACTATTCCCAGGCCAAAAAGTGCGGCAAACATCTTGCTCGTGTACTACACCCCAGACAACATCGCTCAGCGATCCCATTTATCCTGTCCCCTTCAAATGTCAAACGACATGCTAACCCAGAAATAGCAGAGGAATTCTGTAGCTACTACTCTCTGTACAACTTACCTCCCCTGAACCCCTGTTCCTCTCCTTCCTGTAACGCTCCAGATATGAACACCTACAGCGCTACCTCCCATTTCTGAACTTGATGCAGGGGAACTAGATTCCCCTATATCAGAGTTAGAATTCCTACAGGTCATTAAAGGTCTTAAGAATGGGAAGTCCTGGCCACACGCTTTTACAAACCCTTTGCACCCCTCCTAGCCCTGATTCTTTCCAAGGCTTTTGATTCCTTTGATAAATCTTGACTCCCTTCTTCTCTCATTTTACAAGTTTAGATAGCAGTTATCCCTAAGCCTGGAAAGGATCCCTCTATCTGCAGTAATTACAGTCCAATCTCCTTATTAAACTCTGACCGAGAATTATTTGCCAAAATATTAGCGAATCGTCTGTCCCCTTTGCTTCCCTCAATTATCCATAGAGATCAAGTGGGGTTTGTCCCAGGGTGCGAGGCCCCGGGCCAATACTACCAAAGCATTCATCTCCTCTCTTTCACCCAACGCAACCACATTCCTGCTTGCCTGCTCTCATGCGACATGGAGAAGGCCTTTGACAGGGTCAGCTGGACATTTCTTCGCCTAGCACTTACTCAAATAGGTTTGGGCTCCAAGATGCTCTCCCGCATCATGTCTCTCTATATTCAACTCCCTCTGCCAGAGTAATGGTCAATGGGACCCCATCCAAGCGATTTCCCATTGCAAAGGGTACCTGTAAGGGCTGCCCTTTATTGCCCCTCCTATTTGCCATTGTCATAGAACATCTTTCCCAGGCCATTAGATCTAATCCCTCCATAAATTGTATACCTACCCCATCAACTCACTGCAAATTATCTCTCTACGTGGACGACCTCCTCCTATATGTCACGCAGCCACATATCAATTTTACATCCATTTTAGCCGAAATCCACAGATTTGGCTCCTTAGGCAACTTTAAGCTTAATATAGCTAGGACAGAGGCCTTAAATATCTCCCTATCACCTAAAATTCTTTCCACTCTTCAATCCAACTTCCAGTTCCGTTGGCAACCCAAAGCAATTACTTGTTTAGGTATTGTCATTCTTGTACACACATATTGGACCTATACAGTCTTAAGTATAGCCCGCTCCTCACGAAGATTAGATGGCTGAGACGTGATGGGACATCCAAGCATCCTGGTTCCATTGTATTAATATAATGAAGATGGATATCCTCCCCAAACTGTTGTATTTATTTCAGGCATTACTGATTGCACGCCCTTCTACTTTCATTTTTACTCTTCTCTTCCTTGCGATCCAGTTTATTTGGCGAGGTAGCCACTCTAGTCTAAAACATAAACTTCTCTGCTACCCCAAGTCTGAGGGCGGAATAGGCTTACCGGACTTCGAAGTATACCATACATCAGCGATTATGTCTCGCCTTCTGTAATAGTTCCCTCGCCCATTACACAAATCCTCCACTGATTGAACAAGATATGTCCACTATAGACCTACGTGCCCTATTATGGGGTTACGACTTCTCCTTTAAATCATTAGCCCCACTCTCCCCCCTGACAGTCTCGGCCCTCCAAGTTTGATGTCGCAGGAGAGACATCTACGCGCTCTCCTCTAACCCGTCTCCATTAACCCCACTGTTTGACAACCCAGCTCTTCCGGAAAGTAAGAAGGTACTGACATTTGGGTCCTATGATCAATCCTCCTCGCTCATGGCATGATCTTTTGTACATGCATCCCTTGGATCCTTTGTCGCTCACCCTAGTGCCACCTCTTCCACGATAAACTGGCTGACAAAATTTCAACTGTCAACTTACTGTAAAACGTTATTCGCCTCGAATCAAACGCATAGGCCCCTATTGGAATTCGTACATATGTGCCTACTCCCATAGATACCCCGCCATACCTTATCAGAGATATACAAATCAATATTGGTTTATACTCACAATACACTCCCCACGTTCACTAAATTGTGGTCCAAGGAGTTGGGGTTCGAGGTTCCAGCTGGGGATTGGCATACTGCATTCCTATTCACTCATAAATCCTCTATCTGACTATGCTCAAGAGAAGAATTACATATTATTATGCAGATGGTATCGTGACCCGGTTACAATTAACCGGACCTTTCCGAATTCCACAGACACGTGCTGGCACTGTCATAAGGGGAGAGGAATGTATTTGCACATCTAGTAGGAGTGCGACTGTATCCACCCTTTTTGGTTGCAAGTTTTTCAAGTTTACTCAGAGATCTATGATGAACCCCTTTCCATTCCATAGCTCTGTTATCCATCCTCCCAGGCACGGTTCAATCTCAAAAATCTAACCTACTAAGATTTTTCCTCTCCGCTGTCAAGACAACTAATTTCCAGACACTGGAAAAGTTCCTCTATCCCAACCTTGTCTTCGTAAATGAAATTAATGACCCCATGCTCAATGAGAAGATGTAAGCGAGAGTACTTGATGATTGGGATCAGTTTACCAAACTTTGGCATGTATGGCTACACTATGCCTCATCACAGAAACTGGGTAACAGAATCCTTTGAAAACCCTAACCTTGTATCAACATTAAACTCTGAGAACTCGTCTCCATTTCCTCCGCTTTCCTCTCTCTCTTTTCTTACTTCTTCTTTTACTTTACTCCTTTCCTGGGCTATGCCTTTATATATTTCTTTGAAACTCTTGTCATGAATATTGCCATGCATTTGATGTACACAGATTTCTTCCTTTTGCTCCAATTGTATACATTGTTTAGTCAACCTAATTCACGCTATCCTCATAGGAGTGAATTTACCACTGTATTATCAATGTTCATGTGCACTTGTCTTCACTCAATTTGTGTGAATATCTTTCTATCGCTTCAAATCTGTTTAACTTTAATAAAATATATTCAACCATAAAAATTCCTGCTTGCTGCATTCTTTGAGTGGGTAGGGTAGGGAATATGGCGCTGCCGAATAGGAGTGGGTAATGAGTAATAAATACCACAAAACAGGTGAACTACTAGTAAAAACCAAGAGGGTGGTAATATAAATATATAAATAATGTTTTTATCTATATAAAAATTTGTAGTAAAAGTGTGCACCACAACAATAAATAATAAAATTGGAAAATTGTACCCAGAAAATCACTATAAAAGGCATAAATTAATCAATATTCACAGTAATGAATTTATAAAATGCTTGGTGGCATTGCCTGGTTAGATAAATCCCAATAAAGTGACTTTGTGACATAAGGTGCAAACAAATATATATCGGTGACTTTGGTGGCTTGAGGGAGGTGTAGTAGAAATAATAATCATAAATAATGTAACTCAGTGCCAATATTTAATATATAGATTGTAAAAAATGAAATAATATAAACCAGAGAATGGAGACAAAAGTAGGTATATATAATCCAGTGATAAATAATAAATATAAAGTGATTGGTGGGTGTGATCCCTGTGATAGGTATAAATAATGAGAATAAAGTGCAAGGTGGACCGTATCAGATATATAAGTGCATAAGGGGTTAATAATTAATCTCTATTAGAGTGTAAGTGATCGTATGCACAGTGAAAGTTAATCAATGCTCAGTGCATAAATCATAAAATAATGTCCATAAGTGGTTGTGATATATCTTCATGTGGCAATCCCAGATCTCTTCATATTATAAAGGAGTGTGCCCAAGGTGGTGGAAAAATAGATTGCACTCACCAGAGTGCCTAACCCCACACAGGGGTATTAGGCAGGGGTATTATTAGGCTGTGTACCACAGCATGGAGTTAGCTGGTCCTGTGGATCCTAAGTAATGTTCCTACGTCCGTAGCGTCTCGGTACCAGGAGGGGGGTAGGGGAGTAAGTGCTGTTCCTCAGCAATCAGTATGCTTCCTGGTTTGTACTCCAGCAGTAATGTATATGAAATGAACAAGGGGGGGGGACACATAGTGTGATACTGTAATAACAAGTTTTATTAAAGGTTCAAAAGGTTTAGTACACACATTTCATTAGTAGATAAATCGCATAAAATATCATCCAAACGGGGGGGGACCATGCAGGTAAATCCGCCGAATGGTTACAGCTCCGGAACGCTGTGCGTTCCACGAAGGTCCCGGATCAGGAAGTGATGCAACTACGCTGTACACGTTTCGTCATTCCTAGGCAAATTTAGTTAGCTCCTCTGTAAACAGGGGAGCAGGGGTTGATTGCTTGGGGCTGTTCAGTGTCTCACAGGCTGCTTTTCTGCTACTTCCCCCTGTCTTCTGGAGACTTCGGAAAGTATAGTGGGAGGGAGAGCAGAACAGGCAGTCTGAATATTTATGGAGCTCCGGCTAATCTCTGGGGAGGGGTGCCCAGTAGGTGGAAGACGAGCCCATTAATATTCTGAGGCCTGGCAGCAAGGTACAGAGTTCCATGGTACAGCCTTCTGGAGGAGACCGTGGTCCAGGGGTCTGCCCCTGTGGCAGAGAGCGAGAGAGACTGAGGAAGTCAGAGTAAACTATTTGAAGACCTCTAGGTCCCAGCTAGGCTTAGCTGGGGGGCCTACCAAAGAGATCCTGATCTAGAGAATAAGTAGAGCTAGAGGAGAGCTGATGTAGGAGTGAGTACTTGATCCTGCTATACAGAGGAGAAGTGACTGTGGGGTGGTTTATCTCACAAGCAAGTAGAGCTGCACGATTAATCGTATGAAAATCGCGATCTCGATTCACCCCCCCTGACGATCTAAACCTGAAATATGCTCGATTCTTTGCATAGCTGCATAGCAGAGAGAACAGCTGTGGGAAAAAAAAAAAAAAGCCTCCCGGCAAACGCCTATCAGCAAAGTCTCCCAGTAACTATAAACAAAAATGATTACATTGTATCTTTTCCTTCCCTCTGCCAGGGAGAAAGGAAGTTTAACCTCTTAAAGACTGGACCTTTTTATGACACTTGTTGCTTGCAAGTTAAAATCATTTGTTTTTGCTAGAAAAGTACTTAGAACCCCCAAACATTTTATATATTTTTTTTAGCAGAGACCCTACAGAATAAAATGGCGATTGTTGTAATATTTTATGTCACACTGTATTTGCGCAGCAGTCTTTCAAACGCAATTAATAGACTTTAATGAATAAAAAAAAAAAAAAATGTAACAGTAAAGTTATCCCAATTTTTTTTTGTTACACAGAGAATCGTGATCTTTATTCCAAGCTAAAAAATCGTGATTCTCATTTTGGCCAGAATCGTGCAGCTCTACAAGCAAGTGCAATGCAGCTAGGAGTTGTGTAAGACAGCCAGGAGTTCAATGAAACCCTAGTTGAGAAACCCTGCTATACCGGCTGCCTGAAAGAAACTACAGGAGGGGGCAGATAAAAGACCAGTCACTCTACACAAATTTCACACTGATTACTGCACAAACCTCCAAGAAATACACAAAACACATGATTGAAATAATATTGCACATGCCTCTTGTATTTGGACAATATTTGCTTATTCTGGAGTTCAGCTTAACCAAGCCCATTTCTGTCATTTGTTGTTTACTAGATAAAATTAGTATTTTTTGCTAGAAAATTACTTAAAACCCCCAAACATTATATATTTATTTTTTTAGCAAGGACCCTAGAGAATAAAATGGAGATCATTGCAATATATTATGTCACGCCGTATTTGCGCAGCGGTTTTACAAACGCTTTTTTGTTTTTAAAAAATACACATTTTTAAAACAAAAAAAGGAAAAAAAGAGTAAAGTTAGCCCAATTTTTTTGTATAATGTGAAAGATGATGTTATGCCGAGTAAATGGATACCTACATGTCATGCTTTAAAATTGCCAACGCACGTGGAATAGCGTCAAACTTCGGTACTTAAAAATCTCCATAGGCGTCACTTTAAATTTTTTTACAGTTTCAGATTGCCTGTTTATAGTTACAGAAAAGTTCTAGTGCTAGAATTATTGCTCTTGCTCTAACAATCGCTGCGATATCACACGTGTGGTTTGAACATAGTTTACATATGTGGGCGCGATTTAAGTAGGTGTTCTCTTCTGTGCGCAAGTTCAGAGTGACGGAAGCTTATTTTCTTTTTCTTATTTAGTTTACTTTTAATATTCTATTTTTACACTGTCCCTTTTTATCACTTTTATTCCTATTACAAGGAGTGTAAACATCCCTTGTAATAGAAATAAGCATGACAGGGGTTCTTTATTGCAAAATTAGGGGTCAAAAAGACCTCAGATCTTACATATACACTTAAAAGCAAAAAAAAAAAGTAATTTTGCCTTTAACCACTTAAGGACTGGAAGGTTTTACCCCCTAATGACCAGGCCACTTTTTTTCATTTTGCAAAAGTGGTGGGTTCCCAGTCAGGATTTGCAAGCACAGCAAGAAGGACACTATGGGCTATATGGGCTTGTCTTCTAATTCTTAGTGGCTGCGGTACATTACTTGTACTAACCACCGCACCAGCTTGAACTGCACTTATGGAAGTGCTGCCACGTCACCAAGTGTTACTGCAGTGCTGGTTTGACTAGGACCAGGCTGTACTAGGCCGCTGGTGCTTGTCAGTTCACCAGAAGGTTAAGCGGCACTAGTACCGACACTGACACTCTGCTGCATACGAGAACTATGCAATTGTTGCACCTCAGCAACAGAAGAACGGGGTCAGGTACGCCTGACCTTAGCAGGGACCACTACTCCGTCGTCAGAGCTATCTGTCAGGGTGCCGCTGCTCTCTACAGGTTTGAATACTGACCCTGATTCTGACAGTGAGTCTTCCCCATCGCTCTCATCTGTCATGCTCAGCATTGTGTAGGCCTCTTCACTAGGACATTTTGACCAATACATTCATAGGAAGCTAGTGTGACTCACAGGTAAAAAAAGCACCTGGCTGTCAAGGACTGTTTGAACCGCTACCAAAAAATGTAACTTCTATCGCTAGCAGAGATCAGGCCTGACTCTAACGCTGCGGTTTAGTGTGCTATGTAATCTGCTGATACTGCACTTCTTGGGGGCTGGGTGGAGGGGCTAAACGCAGGTGCTGGCAGGTGTCAGAGCTGATCCCGCTAACGCTGTGTTTTGGGAACACTATACTATACTATTGGGGACACTAGTATAGTTCTGATCTGATCAAAGATATTGATCCGTTCAGACACTATACAGTACTAGTAATGGAAGTGTTTAGTGTGTGTCACTTGCAATCAAAGGGTTAAAATGTATTACTAAATATGTTAGGGCAATCTGACGCTATCCTGGGTTGACGCTAACGTTACCGCTAACTGACTTCACCTGTGACACTAATACAGTGACCAGAAAAAGATCTGTACACTAGAATAGTGACACTGTGACAGGGCAGTGAAGGGGTTAACTGGTGGTGATCAGGGGGTTAAATCTTTATTAGGTGATAAATGGCCTAAACCTATCTGGGACAGACACTAACTACCACTAACTGCTGCTGACACTAACTGGCGTCACCAGTGACACTAATATAGCGATCAGTAAATTATCTGTACACTGTATATAGTGAAACTGTGACAGGGAGTGAAAGGGTTACCTTGGGGGTGATCAGGGGGTTAAATATGTGCATATGTGCCTATGTGTACTAGTGTCAGTGTAGTGCTTGTGTACTCACTGTGTGATGCTTTCTCCTTTCACGCTGGAACCGAAAAGGGCTCCAGGAGAGGAGATTGCATATCTTCCTGTGCCTGTGTTTACATTACACAGGTACAGGAGGGCCTGTCATTGGTCAGAACTGATCACCAGGTCCAGGCTATAAATCATTGACCTGGGCCTGAAGACTGATCGATTCTGAAAGAGCGCAGGTACCTACAGGTACGTCGGCTCGCACAGCCAAGCCACCTTGCTGCAATAAAACTGTGGCAAGTGTTCGGCAACTAGTAAAGCAGTTGTAAAGTCAGAAGGTTTTTATTAACCTTCTGTGTGTAGCAGCCTCCCCAGCACCCCCTTATACTTACCTGAGTCCCATCTCGATCCAGCGAAGTCCATGAGGCCCTTGGGCATCCAGGACTCTCCCTCCTGATTGGCCCTGATTGGCTGAGAAACAGCCGGGGCGCCATTGGCTCCTGATGCTGTCAATCAAAGTCAGTTAGCCAAGCAGGGGAAACGGGGGGAGGGACCAAACCGCAGCTCTGTGTCTGAATGGACATACGGAGCTGCAGCTCGGCTCGGGTGCCCCTATAGCAAGCTGCTTGCTGTGAGGGCACTCAACAGGAAGGAGAGGCCAGGAGCAGAAAAGAGGGACCCAAGAAGAGGAGGATCCAGGCTGCTCTGTGCAAACCCCACTGCACAGAGCAGGTAAGTATAACATGTTTGTTATTTTTATTAAATTTTTTTTTAAAACGAGACTTTACAGTCACTTTGAGATGACAAAAATCATCCCTTTAAGGCTGGAATGTGGCGTCAGATGTCGCTCCGTTCCTGCAGGGCCATAGACCCGAGTGGGGGCTATCTCGCCCTCACTCGGCTTCCTGCCCAGCTATGGAGAGCATTATACTTCCAAAAAGTGCAGCGCTGTAAGTGATTATAAAATAATTTAAAACTCTGAAAAGTATGTGAAGAAAACAAATGAATAATTAACACAAAAAAATATAAAAGGGGTAGTGTCCAGACGACGTCTTTTGATGACGAAACGTTGGCGACTCCAGACGTAACGTCCACACGCCCCCTTACGGAGCCAGCTTGTTTTACACTGATCCATGCTGCTTTGGATGCCCGCGGGATGCCGCGATCGGATCCACAAACGGTCTATTATATATGCCTGTTTATGTCTTCACATTGTGAGTAGTTTTTTTAAATAAATATGACATTCATGTTTTACGGGATTACGCTATGGGCTTTTATTTTTCTTATTCACTCATGACGGAGTAACCAAGAAGTACCTTTTGTCTGACATCTACTGATTATACTGGTATAACATCTTGCTGGGAGAGGCTGTCTCATTCAATTGAGTAGCCACGGAGTTCTGGTAAGCTGCTCATTATATTTGTGCACGGAGGTGTCCCCATCTTGCACTTTTCCCTGGTGTCACTGGAAGGAGTGTTTTTCATAGCATCTTGCACTTGGATTTACTTCTATTTGCACCATTTTTGGGACTTTATCCATTATTTTGGACACTACCCCTTTTATATTTTTTTTGTGTGGATTATTCATTTGTTTTCTTCACATACTTTTCAGAGTTTTAAATTATTTTATAATCCCTTACAGCGCTGCACTTTTTGGAAGTATTCTATTTTAGATCACTGTTAGTTGATTTTGTGCTAGCTGCTTTTAATTTATACATCATTCACCTTCATCATTTTTTAGCGCGGAAATATCTCTTTATATAATTTTAATGGAGAGCATTAGATCGGCTCCGGGCTAACTGAAAGGTCCAGTAACCCTGGAGATGACTGGGAAGCGGAGGGGGGCACCTCTCCCACTGCCTCTAAAAGTGATCCCGTGGCGAATCCACCGCTGGGATCACTTTTATGTGAAAGAGAATTGTCCACAGTATAAACAAATACTGGGTTTATGGGATCTAGCTGCTGCCATAATGTGAGTGTAGAGAACCAATGCACTACCACAATTAAAGTGATGCAAACAGGGAGACTAAAATGCAAATCTTCAACTGACCCAAAGTGAGCAGCAGCCAATCCTTATAGTGTCTCCACATACAGTATAACTAGGTATGAGTAAAAATAGTGGATAGGCGCTATTCCGAAGAGGTCTTTAGAATATAATTCGAATCAATTCATCATTATCATCATTATTATTTATATTCTAAAGACCCCTTCGGAATAGCGCCTATCCAATATTATTACTCATAGCTGCTGCCATAACCGTGGCATTTAACGAGAAACGAATGACGTATATAAACAGTGGGCATTCTGGTAGTGGTTACCATACTTGTACTGGTAAAAGCATACCTCAACTTTTTGAGATGGGAATGAGGGACACCTATTAGCAAAAGTATGTAGGCATAGGGCACACCCCCTGCCACGCCCCCTAAAAGGAGAATAAGGGCTCTTTCACACGGTCCGCCTCCGTAGGCGGATCCGTGCTGCTCAGCGGGGATCGATCCGCGATCCCCGCTGAGCCGGCGGATGACCGCTCCGTCTCCGATTGCAGTGCGGAGAGGCAGGTGTCACAGCCCCCGCTGCTCTCTATGGGGAATCGGATCAGAGCGGACCGCCTGTCCGCTCTCATCCGATCCCCAGGACGGATGGAAAATAGGGTTTCCATCTGTCCGGATTTCACAGACAGGATTGGATGCGGATTGCAGCGGGTGTCAGCGGACATGTCACCGCTGACATCCGCTGCTCCATAGGGCTGAATGGGGCATCCGATCAGATCCGCCTAAAAAACTGACAGGCGGATCTGATCGGACCGCCCGTGTGAAAGAGCCCTTATACAAAAAAAATAAGTTTCCCACAAGTGCTTTTTTTTTTTTTTTTTTTACCACTGTTATTCCTTTTATACTGGCTTTTGACATTTATAAATGCAGCAATAAAGAAATTGGATGAAAGGTTTAGCTCTTGGAAATACTTTTTGAAAGATAAATAGTTCTTTTTTTAAATACCTATCCAGATCAGACCAAAATGAGGGACAAATGAGGAGGAACGAGGGACTTTGTTCCAAATCAAGGACAGCTGGGAGCGATGGCAGACATCCCAAGTCTCCCGCGACTTGCAGGAGTCTCCCGCCTTTGGCCGGCGGCTCACGGACACCCGCAAGTGCCGTGCTATCTCCCGGCTGCGCAGGAGACTTAGGATGTGTGCCAAAGGGGAGACCGACGGCGATGGAGCCAAATGCTGCAGCCGGAGGATGACGTCACCGCTGTGAGCCGACCGACACTCTGATGGTATGGGATGGCTTGGTCCAAGCATCACACAGTGCCTTCAGTAGCCGAGTGCTGCCTGTCCCATACCATCGGATTGTCGGTCGGCTCACAGCAGTGATGTCATCCTCCAGCTGCAGCACTCGGCTCCATAGCCGTCTGTCTCCCTTTCACCTCTTTGCCTGGATAGAGCCCTTCGTGTGTCTACAAGCAGGCCGCTGGAAGTCCCCCACGGTATGTTACACAATCCACTGGTTGTCCTTTTTCTCCCAGCCTTTTTGAGACAGCTGCAGGATTGGCTCCTATTCGGCTCCATCCCCTGACCAGAAAACTCGGCTTGTCTTAAAGGGTCAGTGAAGCAGAAAGCACGTGACATTATTATTATTTTAACTGTTTCCATTGTTCATTTTAGTAAACTGTTCATTTTTTGACTTTATTTGCAATGGCATTAGTATTTTTTTTGTGAGAAGATGGCAATAGGGAAAACATTACCAAAGTGCGCTAACAAATAATGAACCAAGTGTTCAAAAGGTAAATAGATGGTAACCAGATTTAAAAAATCATATACATTCAGTCCAAAACAAAAGTGCAAAAAATTGTGAAAAAGTCTTTCTTTTCAAATTGGAGTGAAGGTAAGGGAGTGTTGGGAGGTGGGTGGGGCCTCGTCCCAAAAAATGATCCAAAGTGATTCTCAGTGGCCTGATATACACCTGTGGACACCCAGTGTTAGGAGTGGACTCTTACCACAATGTGGAGAGATGTGAGCATGTACTCGGTTGTGTCTAGAAGTCCCCAACTGGTCAAGCTGGCAGGGATGGCTCTCGGAATGGACCGGAACAATCAGCTGCTTCCAAAGTGGGGGGGGGATCTGTAGGCTTCCAAGCAGGGGGAGATGCCAAGACAGAGCAACCCAGAGAAAAGAAGAGGACTATAGTGCATTACCTTCGACTTTAATGATAAAACGAATAAGGGTACACTTACACATTCCGGACGAACAAACAGCAAATACAGGGCGGTCGCGGGTGTCTGCAGTACAAACCGGGACCTATGACAGCACGGCTGGCTCCCCCCGACGCGTTTCCACTAACAAGTCGGCTTCTGGGATTGGAGCTACAGCCGCGCTGTCCACATCTCTCATTTAAATGTTGGCAAGTGGAGACTTCCGGTGCGGGCTCGGCGGGGACTCGGAAGTGCAATGACGCACTTCCGGTTGCGGAGTTGGCCAATCATAGCATATTCCTCCGAAGACCCGGACGTGCAATGACGCACTTCCGGTTCCGGAGTCGACCTATCATGATCGTAATACTTCAAAGACCCGGAAATGTTACGATATCTTTCCGGATTCTTGTTGGGCCAATTGCAGCGGATGTCAACAAAGCAATTGATAGGTGGTGCTAAAGTGTCCAGAAAAGGAAACGTACTTTACCTAACAATGCATGGACTAGTGGTGCAATGTAAGAAGGCAAGCAGTGTGGCCATGTTTACCTTTCTTTCTTTCTTAGTATTTTTTTTATCACAGCCCCAAGCGCCTCCCGGTGAGAGACTCTCTGTTGTGTGTTTTTTCTAGTATCCTCGGTCCCGAGGTTGATCCTCTCTGGCAGCTATAGGCACATGATTATCACAAGAAACTGTCACTACACTTCTTGGCGCTTAGTCTCTTTTTTTGGGTTTTAGATACAGGAAGCAGCGTCTCTGCTCTCTACTGCAGCCGCTGCTTCCTCCAGCAGTGCCCGCATGACCAGTATTACCCGCCAGCAGTACCCGCCAGCAATCTGCAAAATAAGTAGAAAAGGCATGTGCATTAGTGTGTGTAAATTGTTGCAATATATTTTTTAATAACTAGTTGTGTTTTGTCATAATATGTAATGTCCTTGAAGGGTGCGGCGGTTCCGGGAAGGGTGCAGCGCCGGGTGTCGTGGCGGCGCACGGGGGGAAAGCGCGGTGTGCAGCGCCACCTCCCTGAAATGAGTTTTTGCAGGTTGGGATGTCTGCGATGGTAAAAGCACTCCAAAATATAAGCTTCCAATGAGTGTGTAACTGTTTTTGCTGGAGTTCATCGTTAATAATGTATCATTCTATACAGTATATGTTTTATTAGCTCTGTGCCCCTTGCAGGAGGTTACAAAACGGTCTCCCAATTCCTGAAAGCAGTGATGGGATGTAGGAGAATCCAACTCCGGAAACCTTGCCTTAACAATTTTCACTTAAAAATGTGGTTGGTTTACATTGTCCTTTTAAAGCAAAGAAATCTGGATTAAGGGTGGCTGAACTTGTGTAACCTGATAGTGCACATGCTTTACAAATACAACACTGATACAAGACAGCAACAATCCATTAAAAAGGTGTTGGAGTTCAAAAGGGAGGAGCACACAGCCTGTCTTCCTCTGACACGCGTGCTACCATAGCATGTTTTGTAAGTAACTGTGACTGCAGGCTGCATACAGTTTTTATACAATAGTCTTCTCACCTGGCTTTGTTCTTTGCACGCAACAGACTTTGAACTTGCATGAATGCTGAGAATCATTTATGGGCAATCTTTATTTAATATATCTATAATCTTCAAAATATATATCCTACATTTTTTAGATTTAAATTACACACACACACACATATATATACATATATATATATATATATATATATATATATATATATATATATATATAATCTTTAACCACTTCAGCTCTGGAAGGTTTTACCCCCTTAGGGACCAGGCCATTTTTTGCGATTCGGCACTGAGTTGCTTTAACTGACAATTGCGCGGTCGTGCAACGCCATACCCAAATACAATTGATGTCCTTTTTTCTCACAAATAGAGCTTTCTTTTGGTAGTATTTAATCACCTCTGTAGTTTTTCATTTTTGTGCTATAAACAAAAAAAGAACGTTAATTTTGAAAAAAACACCAATAGTTTCTACTTTCTGCTATAAAACATTCCCAATAAAAAAAATAAAAAAAAATAAAACTTTTTTTATCCGTTTAGGCCAATTTGTATTCTGCTACATATTTTTGGTGAAAATTCCAAAAAGCGTATAATAATTGGTTTGCGCAAAAGTTATAGCGTTTACAGACCACGAGATAGATTTATGGACTTTTTATTTATTTTTTTATTAGTAATGGCTAATAACTGGCGGAACTGCAGAGGCAATAGGAGCTATATGTTTGTAACTTGGTATAATGAATAGTATTTTTGTAACATTAGGAATGTATGCATCTGTTATAAATGTATCGTTGTTGGCATCTCAATAAAATTGTTCTTGATTTAAAAAAAAAAAAAAGTAATGGCAGCGATCAGCGATTTTTATCGGGACTGTGACATTGCGGCGGACATATGACACTAAGTGACACTTTTTGGAGACTAGTGACATAAAGTGCCGGTTCACACTACTCCAACTTTGGTCGCCTGACAAGTAGCTCCCAATGCTGTGCAATGGAACCATTCCAATCAGAGCGACTCAAGTCGCTCCGACTTAGAAAAAGGTTCCTGCACTATTTTTTGGCGAAGTCGGAGCGAATTGCTTTGACTTCTATTATGATAAGTTGTTTGCAAGCCGCGATGCAGTCGCACTGCACGGGCGACTTCAAAGTCGCCTGAAGTCGGGGCGACTTTGAGTCAGATTAGTGTGAACCGGCTCTTATACAGTGGTCAGTGCTAAATAATATGCACTGTTACTGTATAAATGACACTGGCACGGAAGCGGGGGTGATCAAGGGGTCAAATGTGTTCCCTAGATGTGCTTACTAACTGTGGGGTATGGATTGAACACAGGCAGAGAGAGATCGGTGATTCAGCTTAGCTGAATCACACGATCTTTCCCTGCCTCTGACAGGAGAACTGTCTTGCATTATTTATTTACATTCCAGACGGCTCTCCTGTCAGTTTTGCTGAAGATCACGGGAGGCCGCGGCGATGGAGCCCACTCCTCCTGCAGTCTCCGTCTCACTGTGTGCCGCCGAAACCGTGTGCACATAATCACATAGTTCTACGGGATTATGCGCAGCCAAGCCACCCTGCTGCAGTAAATCTGCATGGGGCGGTCGGCAAGTGGTTAATCTTTAATATATAGAAAATTACTAGTGGTCCACAGTGATTTTCACAAGTATTTTAAGAGCATCAAAGGAGCTAACAGTAGATGGCACCTCATATGTAAATTACTTTAAATTGTTGATCATTGCTAAGCCCCTTTGACACCCAAGTTTATTTGTGCCTAAGGCTAAGTTCACATGTGGACGTAGAAGATCGTGGGCAGAATCACCGCGATTCTGCCCGTGATCCGGAAATCATTGCAAATTGCGGGACCAATCTTGCCCGAGCCTGAACCGGCTCTTTGACATCAGCCGACAGCAGGCTTCAGCCTGCTGTCAGCTGAAAACGTGTCACAGAAGTGCAGAACGAACTGCACTCCTCTGATCCACAGAAGTACAGCCAAAGGAGCTTTGGCTGTACTTCTCCTTTTAAGGAAAATAATCATGATTAGTCCTTAAGAGGAACTTTGGATCGCACGGGAGGTCCTCCAAATTTTGTTTTATTGACCATCAGTGTTCATTTTTTATTGCATAAAGTCAGTTTATAATGTTAATGTAGACATATTTTACATGCATGAAATGCACCCTGGTTTTTAAACTAAAATGGTGGACAATTTTTTTTTTTTTTATGGATAGCATGATGACGGAGTAAAGTCAGCTTTTTGTTGTTCTCTGTTGATGATATTTCTCCATTTCCTTCATTTTAAACCTGTTTTCGATTGCAAAATTGTTTAAACAGATAAATGCAAGTTTTTATTCTTGAACAAATGCGCAAAGCTGCGCACTGCTATGTATTAATGCTTAAAGTATTTAAAACCTCTAAATCAAAAATACCAATGTAAATGGTGAATCACTGACACCTAGCACACTCTCATAAGCATGTGAATGAACATAAACGGCACCAATATTTTGTTGAGTTTTTCATGGGAAAGCAAGCAGCCAATTTTCTTCTTGACATTAATTAAGCACAAACAAACCACTTTGTTGGATAACTAAATGGCCACGGCCTTTATTTATTGGTTTCAATATTTGTCTTATTACCAATATATCAAGTTTTACCATATATTTCTCACAAAACATAAATATATATTAATCCAAAAAACAACCTAGTTTTTGAAGCTTGGGTTATCCCATTCATAACTTTTCCATAAACCTTGAAACCCTATTTAGATGCTGCCTTCCCATGAGGAAAAATGGCTTAAGGGGGCCTTGAAACTCAACCCCCCCCCCATTTTTCCTTTACATTCTTGCCTATACACAGACATATAAACATAAAAAACTTGATAACTTATCTTGCACCTATTTGATCTTATATGTACTCAAATCTTGGTTGAAAGAGGTTGAAATTCATTGAAAATGACCATTATTACACTTATCATGGGAAATTTTAAAGATGACTGCTTCATCAGATTATAATTTGTTTAGCCAGTTTTATCTTTATCAATGACAGAGCAAAGATTTCTTTAATAAAAATGAATGTCTGAGCCACAATTTTTATACAACCTGCACTCTACCAGTGCACCACAGTGTTAACCACATTAAGACCGCCCACCGCACATTTATTTCGGCAGGCTGCCTCTCCTGCGTGAACCAACGTAAACCTACCTTGGTCACGAGCGTGGTGCTTGGGGGGCAAGCGAGCGCTGCAGGTGACGCTCTCCCGCCCACACTAGGCACCCATGATGGCTCAACGCCGAGAGAGAAGGACGGTCAGATGTTGTAAACACAGCTGACCGTTCTTCTCTCTGAAATGATCATAGAGCCCATGTGATCCTTCTATATGATCCAATATATATATACTTAACCCTTTGATCACCCCTAGGTTAAACCCTTCCCTGCCAATGTCTTCATTACAGTAAAAGTGCATATTTTTTAGCACTGATTACTGTAGTAATGTCACTGGTCCCCCCCAAAAGTGTCAAAAATGTCAGGGGTCCGATCTGTCCGCCGCAATGTCGCAGTCCCACTAAAAATCGCAGATCGCCGCCATTACTAGTAAAAAATAAATAAAAATGACATAAATCTTTCCCCTAGTTTGTAGACGCGATAATTTTTGCGCAAACCAATCAAAATACGCTTATTGCGTTTTTTCTTGTTTTTTTTTTTATAAAAATATGTAGCAGAATACTAATTGGCCTAAAAGGATTAAACATTTTGATTTTTTAAATGTTTGTTTTTTTTTGGGGGGGGGGGAATGTTATATAGCAGAATGTGAAAAATTGTTTTTTTTTTGTTGTGTTTTTTTTTTTTCAGAAATGTAGCTCTTTTTTGTTTTTAGTGCAAAAAAATAAAAATTGCAGAGGTGATCAAATAGCACCAAAAGAAAGCTCTATTTGTGGGGAAAAAAAGGACATCATTTTTATTTTGGTACAGCATCGCACACCGTGCGATTTTTCCATTAAAGTATCACGGTGCAGAATTGCAAAAAAATGGCCTGGTAATTAAGGGGGCAAATCCTTCCGGTCCAGAGGTGGTTAAAGTGGTTCTAAAGGGTGAATGTTTTTTTACCTGTATGCATTCTATGAAGTTTCTAAAAGCAGTCACGTAGCAGGTAATGACCTAGCAACTGCAGTATGCACGCACCTACAGTACTACAGGTACTGTAGAAAATAATAATGAAAGCATAATCCTCTACAAAAAGGCATATGAAATTACAATTTTTCAATTAATAATTCTTATTCAGCATTAGCAGTATTTCTGCTATTTTTGTTAGTTTTTTGATGAGTTCGGGTTTAAAAGGGAAGGACTTTACAGTCGTTATCACAGGTAAATACTTTTAAAATGCCAGAACAGTTATCGAACTAATACAATACTTTGCACTGGTTAATTTTTTTTTTTTGTAACAATATAATGCAATTTCAAGTAATGTTTATTTTTAGATTACAGTTACTGCCCTGTATTGTAACCATTTATTTAGTCCAGAAAGCTGATATATACCGGTATCAGGTTTCAGATTTATTTTCAAGTTGACATTTTAACAAAGCTTCAGTTATTTCCTGAAATTACCTTATTGGAATTTGGTCAATTTGATTTGTACATTGGTTACTATTTAACTAATCACATAACCTGACACCATATTGGAGATCTTGGAACTCAGAGGACCAGGTCTGGGCTATGAAAATGTTTCTGTTTAACCAAGATCAATATACCAAGTCTCTCCAGTATTTTGTTATTTATTACTGGTACTATATTCATAAAGCATAAAACATTTACACCAGGGGTGGGCAATTAATTTGTTCAAGGGGCCACATGTTGTGGATGGCCGAACCTAATTCTTCTCAATATTAATTTTGGACCTGTCACAAGGAATAAGTACAACTGCTCATAAAATCAGTCTCTTTTAGGCAGGTGATCGAGGGGCCTTAAAAATGGCTGGCTGGGCCGTGGGGTTACTGCCCCCTGGCCACCCACCTGAACTATAAAATACAGTGCATTGTGAAAGTATTCGTCCCCCTTGAACTTTTCAACCTTTTGCCACATTTCAGGCTTCAAACATAAAGATATAAAACTGTAATTTTTTGTGAAGAATCAACAAGTGGGACACAATCATGAAGTGGAACGAAATTTATTGGATATTTCAAACTTTGATAACAAATAACTGAAAAATTGGGCGTGCAAAATTATTCAGCCCCTTTACTTTCAGTGCAGCAAACTCTCTCCAGAAGTTCAGTGAGGATCTCTGAATGATCCAATGTTAACCTAAATGACTAATGATGATAAATAGAATCCACCTGTGTGTAATCAAGTCTGTGTATAAATGCACCTGCACTGTGATAGTCTCAGAGGTCCGTTTAAAGCGCAGAGAGCATCATGAAGAACAAGGAACACACCAGGCAGGTCCGAGATTCTGTTGTGGAGAAGTTTAAAGCTGGATTTGGATACAAAAAGATTTCCCAAGCTTTAAACATCCCAAGGAGCACTGTGCAAGCGATAATATTGAAATGGAAGGAGTATCAGACCACTGCAAATCTACGAAGACCTGGCCGTCCCTCTAAACTTTCAGCTCATACAAGGAGAAGACTGATCAGAGATGCAGCCAAGAGGCCCATGATCACTCTGAATGAACTGCAGAGATCTACAGCTGAGGTGGGAGACTCTGTCCATAGGACAACAATCAGTCGTATACTGCACAAATCTGGCCTTTATGGAAGAGTGGCAAGAAGAAAGCCATTTCTTAAAGATATCCATAAAAAGTGTTGTTTAAAGTTTGCCACAAGCCACCTGGGAGACATACCAAACATGTGGAAGAAGGTGCTCTGGTCAGATGAAACCAAAATCTAACTTTTTGGCAACAATGCAAAACGTTGTGTTTGGCGTAAAAGCAACACAGCTCATCACCCTGAACACACCATCCCCACTGTCAAACATGGTGGTGGCAGCATCATGGTTTGGGCCTGCTTTTCTTCAGCAGGGACAGGGAAGATGGTTAAAGCGGAGTTCCACCCGAAATTTATACTTACCTCCATCTTCTCGCTCCCGGTCACCTGAAAAAGAAATGGATAATCGCAATTTTTTTTTTTTTTTCACTTACCTGTTAGAGAAAATATACTCACCTTACTTCCTCCTTCCTCCCCTCGGCGGCCACGGCGATTCGTCACTTCCTGGCTTTTGCAATGATTCCTGGGAGCTGAACGTCATCGCTCCCAGGAATCATTGCGCCTGCACCGGCCCCGACGTCAGTTCCGGGGCGCGCGCGCGTCATTCCCTTCTAAACAGCTTCTGGGCATGCCCAGAAGCTGTGGAGGGATGACGCGCGCGACCCGGAAGTGACGTCGGGGCCGGTGCAGTGCATCGTGGGACCGAAGAAGGAGGAAGAGGACCGAAGAGGACGCGGAAGAGGATCGCACTGGCTTCAAGCTGCCCACACCTGAGATGGCAGCGCTGGAGAAGACAATTTCAAGGTAAGTATTTCTCCTGAAAGGTAAGTGCAACCCGGGACAGATCAGAGGCTAGCCATTGTGGAATGTGCTAGCCCTGACTGTCCCGGGGGTATTTTTATAAAAAAATTTATAACTAGGGTGGAACTCCGCTTTAAAATTGATGGGAAGATGGATGGAGCCAAATAAGGACCATTCTGGAAGAAAACCTGATGGAGTCTGCAAAAGACCTGAAACTGGGAGGGAGATTTGTCTTCCAACAAGACAATGATACAAAACACAAAGCAAAATCTACAGTGGAATGGTTCACAAATAAACATTTCCAGGTGTTAGAATGGCCAAGTCAAAATCCAGACCTGAATCCAATTGAGAATCTGTGGAAAGAACTGAAAACT
Source organism: Pelophylax lessonae (assembly GCF_965119305.1). NCBI lineage: Eukaryota > Metazoa > Chordata > Amphibia > Anura > Ranidae > Pelophylax > Pelophylax lessonae. Next base: position 575,524,857 of record NC_138768.1, on the reverse strand, counting down.
GCTGTTCACAAACGCTCTCCATCCAACCTCACTGAGCTCGAGCTGTTTTGCAAGGAGGAATGGGCAAAAATTTCAGTGTCTCGATGTGCAAAACTGACAGACATACCCCAAGCGACTTACAGCTGTAATCGCAGCAAAAGGTAGCGCTACAAAGTATTAACTTAAGGGGGCTGAATAATTTTGCACGCCAAATTTTTCAGTTATTTATTTGTTAAAGTTTGAAATATCCAATAAATGTCATTCCACTTCATGATTGTGTCCCACTTGTTGATGGTTCTTCAGAAAAAATTACAGTTTTATATCTTTGTTTTGAAGCCTGAAATGTGGCAAAAGGTCAAGGGGGCCGAATACTTTCACAAGGCACTGTAAGAGTCAGATAGGGCTGTTCACATACCATGGCATTTTTAACTTAGGGTGCAGAGTTTGACCGGAAGGAAGCTAACGGGCTCAGAGCACCAGTGGTGTATTTTGGTTTTGTGCTGCCCTAGGAAGGACTAAAAATGGGTGCCCCCCCCCCCATCTAAATTTTGTCCCACCTAAGCCGCTTATAAATTGCACACGCCCTTGCAACGGTTAGTTTGATAACAGTTCTTGCATTTTACTGTCCATAGGCAATGCTTTTAGAAGCCTTTACAGGTTACCACTTTAGATTTCCACAGGAGGTCTGGTGCTAGAATGATTACCCATGATCTGACTTTCACGGTGATACCTCTCATGTGTGGGACGATAGCGGTTTGTGTGCGTGCAGGACCAACACGCGCATTCGCCTTTGCGTGCAAGCAGTTCCGGGACAAGCCCATCCAGCACCCAGGGCAAAGATGCCAAACTGGTGCCCTCCCCTTCCCTTAGGGTTAGGGTCAGGGCGCCCACATCCCTGCAAAAAAACATTGCATCCAGGGCAGCCGCCCCTCTTGCCCACCCTTCGCCCAGCCCTGCGTGCGAACATAGGAGGACAGGGGAACCTAAAATATATATTTTTAATTATTTATTCATTTTTTTTTTCTTTATTTTTTCTTTCTTTTTTTTATTTTTTTTTACACTGTTGCTTTAATTTTTTTTTTTTTATTACTTTTATTGCTGTCACAAGGAATGAAAACATATTTGTGACAGCAATAGGCAGTGACAGGTACTCTTTATAGAGAGATCTGGGCTATAAGACCCCAAATCCCTCCCCTGCACTTAAAAGCATTTAAAACACCAAGAACGGTAAACCTGAAGTGATTTCATATCATCGCTTCCGGTTCAAACAGCCGAACAAAGCCAATCCCGGCTTTGTTTGGCTGTCCTGCCTGCCGGCGGAAGCGTTGGCTGGTCACTTGGGTCTTCCAGTGGGACAGGAGACCTCAGGAGAGCCGTGAAAGGTGTCGGGAGGGGGAGACATCCCCTCCCACTGCTTGTAATAGCAATTAAGCGGCTTGTAAGCCACTCTGATTGCTATCACATGAGAGTGGACTGCTGGCTCTAAAAACGATACTGGGGGGATGCCTGCAGCTGCATGCATCATCCCGGTACAGACGGCCACCCCAGGCAAAAGCCTTGTTTACCTCAAGGTAAATACGCCCCTGATGCTGACAGTGGAGACATTGAGGGCCGGATAGGGATAGCCAAAGGGCTGGATGTGGCACTGGGGCAGCAATTTGCCCAGGTCTGATATACACATTGTGCATTTAGATCAGTACTTGCCCTCAATGCACTTAAAGTGGAATTGCAGCTTAAACCTAACTTTTCTTAAAAATACTCCCTTGCCCCTCCTAACACATATGCTTAATACCCTGAGTAAGAAAGATGTGTATACTTAGCTATTCTCAGCCTGCTCCAGTGTGGTCACGTGATCTCCTCTGTGTTAGCCAGTGATCCAGAGAGCACTCCGACAAAAGCTAAGAAAACCTGAAGCGGTGACGTCACATATATGCTTCAATGGCCCATCCATTGTCTGCGCTCCCTCCTCTCCTCGGCAACCATGCTGCCTGATACAGGAGAGCTGGATCACGTGAATGGACTGGAATTGCCTAAAATAGTATTCACATATTTCTTACACAGGTTAGCAAGCATTGATGTTGGGAGGGTGGAGGGGACAGTTATGGGAATAGTTAGGGTTGAGCTGGAATTCCACTGTAAAATCTAAGTTCTCAACCTCACATACTGGGGCCCTTCTAAGTAGGATCCCATTAACCTACAAACATATATTTGGAGTGGGGGAGGAAATCCAAACAAGCACACAAGGAGAATTCAAACTTCATGCAGGTTGTGTCCTGGTTGGGGCACAAACCAGAAACCCTAGTGCTGCAAGGCAGGAGTGCTAACCACTGAGCGAATGGTGCAACTACCAGGGTTGCAAAGGTCGCACTTGCAACCGGGCCCTGGCTCTCGGCCACTGTTAGGGGGGGTTTCCAGTGAGGTTGCTAGCCACAGGGCTCTGAGCTGAGAGTGTCTCTCTCATACAGCCCAGTTCCTGCACTGACAGTTCCTCCATCGCACAGGTGGGAGAGGAGAGAGCTGATCTGCTCCTTCTCCCGCCCCTCTCCTTCTCTGTGCACCATGGGAAGTGTGAAGTTAAGCAGCTGAATTCTGCTGCTGGGCTTTACGATTCCGACTTAACACTTCCTGTGGTGCACACACAGGAGGAGAGGGGTGGGAGGAAAAGGAGCAGATCGGCTCTCTTTTATCTGTGCAAGGGAGGAGGGAGGGGAAACTGTCAGTGCAGGGTCTGGGCAGTATGAGAGAGACGCTCAGAGACTTGCTGAGAAGGCACTGATAGGCAGCACTGATGGGCAGCACTAATAGGCTGCACTGATAGGCAGCATTGATGAGCACTGATAGGTGACACTGATAGGCGACATTGATAAGCACAGATAGGTGGCACTGTTAGGCAGCACGGATAAGCTGCACTGATAGGCTGCATTGATGAACACTGGTTGTTGGCACGGATAGGCAGCATTAATGAGCACTGATAAGTGGAAATGATAGATGGCTTTGATGAGCACTGATAGACGGCACTGATTGACACTGATAGGTGGCATTGATGAGCACTGAGAGGCAGCACTTATAGGCAGCACTGATAGGCCACACTGATGGGCACAGATATAGGCATTGATAAGCACTGATAGGCTGCACTAATGGGCACTGATAGGCAGCAATATTGAGCACTGATTAGGGACACTAATAGGTGGCATTAATGAGCAGTGATAGATGGCACTGATTGGCTTTGATAGGTGGAATTGATGAGCACTCATAGGTGGCACTCATAGGCAACACGGATAGGCTGCTCTGATGGGCATCGATAGGCGGCATTGATGAGCACTAATAGGTGGCACTGATGAGCACTGACACTGATAGGCGGCATTGATGAGCACTGATAGGTGATAGGTGGCACTGATAGGCAGAATTGATGAGCACTGATAGGCTGCACTGATGGGCACGGTTAGGCAACATTGAGTACTGGTAGGCGGCACTGAAAGACAGCATTACTGACCACTGATAGGTGGCATTGATAAGCACTGATAGGCGGCACTGATTGGCATTGATAGGAGGCAATGATGATCACTGATAGGCGGCACTCATAGGCAGCACTGATAGGTTGCACTGATGGGTGGCACTGATGGGCACTGGCAGGGGGCATTAATGAACACAGGCAGCATTGATAGGCTGCATTGATGGCCACTAAAAGGTGACATTTAATAGAACTGATAGACGGCACTGATGAGCACTAATAGATGGCACTGATAGGCGGCACTGATAATCAGGGCACTGATGAGCAGCGCCCTGATTAGAAGTGTAAACAATGCACTGACAGACTTGCCGGTGATCGCCTCTCCTGTCTTTACATAGACAGTGTGGAAGGAAAAGACTGCCGATCACCGGCAGGTCTGTTTAAATTTGATCAGCTGATCACCTGGTATAAGGCCACTGTGATTTGCCCTTTACAATGATCTGTAATCAGCTGTGTCCGAAAGACACAGCAGTAACACAGCGCGCTGGATGCATGACCCAGAGGGCACGCGGGAGGCAGGGTTCTGGGAGTATGTCCATGGATGCCCTCTCAGAATTGGAAGCCCGAGGCTCAGATAGAAGGGGGGGTTAGGGGGGCCCTTCATGGTTTCTTGAACCAGGGCCCTGAAGGTTCTAGTTACACCTCTGCACTGAGCAATGTTGTGCACAGTGTGCATATTAACACTGTAGTCATAAAAACATTGATGTGCCCAACCAAGTGTAATGCTTATTCTGAGTGCAGATAATATTTTCAATCTGTTTGTGCCACAGTACAAATTGTACAAATAGTAAGTTATCATCCACATTTCCATTGCGTTTTGCCTCGCATGTACTGTAGTTATTCTAGATTGTTACAAAACCTGCATGGCTGTGGGGCCCATCCCTTCTTTTTTCTTTATGGAGGATCAAAGTGCAGCATTAGCACTGCTTTCAGCCTGGCAGGTCCTTTGGGGACAGATCTAAACTCAAAAGCAAACTTGTAATAAATTGCAGTTTACATGTCCGATGTTAGTACAGCAAACTCCCCTGCTGTTCTATTGTTCTCTTGTGTTCTGACAGGGGATGGCCCCTCGCCAGAACACTCCAGTCAGCACTCTCAGCCATTGGCTAGGAGCGCTGATCGATAGCCAGTCGGCTGCTGATTCTCCAGCATGTTCGGACGACTTTTGCCATATACACCGTCCAAATGTCGGACATTTTTTATTGAACCGGCCGATGTCCTCTGACATTCGGCCCGTGTGTACTAGGCTTTAGATGTGGTGGCTACATTTGTTTTTTTAGGCTTTTTTGCCTTTTATTTTAATGTGGTGACCGAGCAAGTAAGGCTCTGTTCACATATTGGCGTCCCGGATTGACCAAGTATCAGAGAGTTGAGACAAACCATTTATCACTGGGTGCTTACAATGGTAAGCTTTTTTTTAATCGATTTAAAACCTTTATCCCAGAAGGAAAAAACTGTTCTTGTAACAGCTTAAAAAGTGTTTGCTGGAGGTCTACTTTTATTTGTTTGTCAAGTCCATCTGAATCTGCTAGTGTATCTAACACTACCTTCTCCCCAGACTGACAATGCTGTTGGCCAAGCGTGGCTCTGTACTTCTCCATTCAGAGTGGAGACACAAAGTGGAGACACCCAAAGACAGGAAGTGTGATACTGGCTGGATCACCAGGAGAGATAAAGGGAAAAAAATGAAAAAACGAAATGAATGCATCCACCATATTTAAAGAAGAATTCCTGCCTAACACTAAGCAGCCTTAAAAAATGTCATCCCACTAGTATATTTTTGTATAAATACAGGGCCCCCTTGTCCTGCAGGGGCTCTGTCACAGTTTGACGGGCAGCCTGGTCCCCAAATGTGTCACAACCCTCATGGGTGCTTGGGGCCAGGGTCTCGCTCGCCAGCTTAGCTTCTTTTCACCTCCTGCATTCGGTTTCCTTGGCTGCCGGGAGGACATAGGGGTGTATAATCCTTCATAAGGTAATCTTTGTAATGTGACATATTGCTGAGCCACACAGTTGGTTCCTGCTCTTCAATGACATGTACGTTTTTGTACTGGTTTCTCGAAGTTGTTTCACCTTGCTTATGTTACGATAACACTCTATTACCTTGTGTTATCAATAATGACTGTATTTGCGCTATTATCTCCAATAAAAATGCTTGAAAGAAAAAAATGTCCCCTCTCCACTCCTGCTTTCTATGCTGACTAACCTGTGTCTAATTGCTTACAAATTGAAAGTGTTTAGGTTTGACCTCGTATTATATGGTTTTGGTAAATTTAAAAGGAAAATTGTATAATGTATGGCAAGCCTTACTCCTCTCCCTTGCCGCCACCGCTGACTAACACAGGGGGTCACATGACCATTTATTCAGCAAGGATGGAGATGGGGCCGAAATTCTACTCTTAGGATCAGTAAACTGAAATATATTATTTTTTTGTTAGATATGCAGATATGCTTTACCTGCATGCATTTTTGCTGGGCAGATGTCTGACTGATTATGTCCAGTAATGAAGGGCGCTTGACACCCCTCCCCCAGGGAAAGGGAGCCTTGACTGCTGGAAGATTGGCAGCTACGTGGGGGTTAACCTAAAACAAGGAGGTTAGGTGGCTCAGAGGGAATTGGCCACTATGGCACAAGGTGACTGGGTGGAGCCTGAACTCTAGAAAAGGCTACGCAAGGGCACGTCCCACTACTCTCGGGAGATTCTGATGTCACAAGAGTTGATCACCCACCCATCAACCACCCACCCACCCGCCTGCCCGTTGTGAGTATCATCACCGCTTTTTTGGTGGTTTTACCTTGCCAGCCATTGATAATGCTTCATGGGCTATGCCCTCAAGTCACCACTGATGGTGGAGACAGGCCTTTTAGACTATCTGCGTTTTGTTTTTAATGCTTGGTATTATTGTGAGTGGCATTGTTAGTTATGTGGTATTTTGAATATTGTTACAGTTGGTTAGTTCAATAAAGCTATGGCTCTGCCCTAATTCCAACTTAAATCAGTCTGTGTCTTTTTTTTGGGGGGGGGGGGGGGTTTGGTTTGGTTTAATAGCTGGTTAAAACGCACCTATGCTTCTCAGCAGTCATGTTCATCTCGCTTATTGCAGGACTACCAGACAGGTCTATCTGACTCAAAACAATGTAGTCTCATTGTGGCTAGGATTTTTTTTCTTTGAAGTTATTAAATACTATTCTTGAAAAAAAAAATAATAATAAACTGCTTCAGATATGGGGTGTACATATCTAGAGGTTTTTGTACATAGTTGCAGTAGCATCCCAGACTTTCCTGTCACCATTGAATCCCAAGCCATTTTCACAGGTAAAGATTTGGCACTTTTTGTTGAAGTTTGCCCACACTTTCCTGTGTCCGTCACATTCCTATTGGCCATCGTACTGATATGCCTTTAAGAATATGTGGTGGCAGAAGGGCAAGCTTCAACTTTACCCAGAATTGTGCTTTGCCTGTCAAAAGTTAATTCAGTCATGAAAAGAAGGTCTAGGAGGCTGCTGCCCAGTATATAAATCAGTGAAGCAGATCATTTTTAAAGTGTGGAAGGAAAAGGGGCATTTTATATGCCCCTTTTTCCTCATGGGATAAGTGGCAGGTAAACAGGTATTAATTTCTAGTCAGAATTTAGGCGGGTTTTTCTTCCTCTGGTTTTTTACCTCAGAAAAAAGAGCGGGATTCTGCCTAGGGATAACCTAAGGAGGTGGGGACAAGCGTTTACTGGCAGGTGATAGGTTCACCTGTAGTAGGCACATCCCCTATGCTGGAAGGTTATGGAAATTACTTCGGAGCCTATATAAGGTCTGTACTTACCTCAAGGGGCTCATTCGCCTCACAGGACAGCAAGCTTGCGCTCCCCGCCCCCCCTCCCCTTATGTCGTGGCTGTTATTACCTTTGTAACTATGCAAAAGGGGACCAGTGGTTTAATAAGCTGTTTGGCAGTTGTTTTATGAAATTAATCTGATTATTTATTGATATAGCCTGAGCTGTAATGGCTAGGCTGTTTTAATTGTTTTTTAAGAGAAATAAATTATTTATTTATTTATTTGCTTAAACCAATAATAAACAGCCGTGGCTAAGTTAATCCACATGTTTGAGTCTTGGGGTTTTTATTCATAGTGTTAAGGGTATTTAAACATACATACTGCCTACTATCCCATAAATCCACCCTAACACTTAATCCCTGAATCTACAGACATCCACAATCTAACTAATCTATCTAACCCTGTAAAGAAGAAATCCGTATACATATCTTTTCTGAAGTCGATCCAATCTGGTCTCCAGTGGTGGAAGCTCTGCAGAGGACACGGCCGACAATGGCTGTGAAATGAATGGGAAGTGACGTCACCCATAGAATTACTATGGAGGTTCCGTTGTTGGTTGTGTCCTCTGCACCTGCCTCCACAGCGAAGCCGCGGCTGACAGCTCAGAGTGGGTTCAGGTCGGATGTTTAAAAAAAGGTATTTACACTAATTTCTTCTTTACAGGGCCAGATGGGTTAGTTTTAGATCGTGGGTGTCTGTAGATGCAGGGATTTTAGTGTTAGGGTGGATTTACACTTTAATCTTGCGTTTCTAACCTACCATCCGAATGCTACAGATATTTTCCCTCTATTACTGTTCCAATGACAATTTACCTCAGACCCTGCTTCTAGTGAGAGGATATCGCTTCAAGGTGAGGGAAATCCAAGGGTGTCCAGTTGAAGATTTTCCCTCTATTACCTTTCCAATGACAATTTACTTCAGACTCTGGTTAAGTGAGAGAAAATCTCTCCAAGGTGAGGGAAATCAAATGTGCCAATAGCAGATTTCCTTGCTATTATTGTTCTGGTGTCAATTTAAATCAGACCCTGGTTTAATGAGAAGAAATTTCTGCAAGGTGAGGGAAATCAAGTATGTCGTATGTCCAATGGAAGATTTTTCCCTCTCTTAGGCTCCATGTACACGGGACACTGGAAATGGCCGTTTAGGAGCAGTTGGGCGTTTTTTTCAGAAGCCCCTGAACCCATCTACATTTTATCTTATCTGTCCATGTACACCAGGTCGTTTACAGTCATTTGCAGGCAGTTGCGTTCAGGGACTGTTTTTAGAACGCAATTATTTGCATTCGAACGTGTGTTTCCCGGCGTTTCAAACGCACAAACGCGTCTGAACGCGATGACCCGCGTTTAGCGTTCGCAATTTTCCATTTTAAAGGGGAATAATTTTTTTGACCTCTAGGAACGCTTCTAAACGCAAACGCCCGCTAAACGCGGGTACAAACGCGACCGAACGGACGTTTCAAACGTCCTAAAAATTCCAGCATTCAAAGGGACTTTTAACAACGTCCCGTGTACATGGAGCCTTACTGTTCTGATGACAATTTACCTCAGATTCCCATTTTAGGTCACTTCTTGCAAGTACTGGTGAAATTGCTGAGGCTTAGCTCTATAATATATAGTATTGTATTTACTGTATTGTACTGTAGTTACTATTATTATTATAATTATTATTATTATATCGTATGGGTTTTCAATACTGTTTTTTTTTTTTTTCTTTTTCTTTTTTTTTAACCAGATGGACTATGTCTTTTTTCAACCTGACTAACTATGTAAAATTGTGAGGTTTTGTAGTATGTTTTCTATTTATTTTTTTTATAGTGTATCATATGATATATATAATGTCATAATGATCTGAAGGAATTTGTTATGTCTAATATTTATAGTTCTTTTTAAAATATGTTGCATAAAAAAATAATCAAGTTTCAAATATTTTCAATTTTTATTGTTGTATTTAGGCAGAGAAGAAATAAGAATATCTGAATTTTTCTTATTAGTTTCTAATAACCTTATGTATTTTTTTTTTCCAGCTCCAACTGCAGTAAGCAAACAGCTGTACTACCAAAGAACGCAGGCAAGCCAATTCTGAGTCATGATTGACCCCAGTGTTAAGTACCAGCCATGCAGTACCACCGACACATCCGTAAGTAACAAATGAACCTTTTTCCACTCTGCATGTCAGATCAACTCGCTCTCACAAAAGGTACCACCACAAAAAAGTTAAAGCCTAACACCAGGAAAATTGAAAATTCTCCCATGCATTGGGGTTGCGCCAGCACTGTTAGGGTTAACTGCTTATTTAGATTTAAGGGGCACCTCTGCTCCTCCCAAGTTGCTAAACCAGTCCCCACAGCGTCGTCTTCTCTATGCTCCAGTGTTCTTGACGTCCTTAAGACCATTGCAGGGTCCATAGCCCTATATTCAATTCTAGATTGTAAACTCTAACAAGCAGGGCCCTCTAATTCCTCCTGTATTGAATTGTATTGTAACTGTATTGTCTTCGCTCACATTGTAAAGCGCTGTGCAAACTGTTGGTGCTATATAAATCCTATATAATATAATAATAATAATGACGCAGAGGGACTGTCTAACCCTGGAGCACAGTGGAGCAGATGATCGAAAAAGTCAAATAATTTTCAGATTTCCTGGAGTTGGGTTTAAACCTGGCTGTGCACTGTATGAATTGTGGCCAATTCCTGATAATCTGGCTGCAGATTGCTACGTGGGTGGCCCTTTCGCCATTCTCCTGCCCGACATACTTCTTCCCGACATACTTCTTTTGAAAAATTTAAAGTAGAACTATGCTTAAACATTTTTTCATTTTGGATTGAGTAATGGAGGATTGTAACCCCTGTCAAATATTTTTTTAGTCATCTGTGTCCCATTACAAAGATTTTCCCTTCACTTCCTGTCCCATAGTTGAACAGGAAGTGAGAAGAAATCCCTGCAAATTAGGGGAATTTCTTGGGGACCTCTAGGTCACCAGAACTAGCCCCCATTGGAAGATTTTTCCTCTATTACCTTTTTGGGGACAACCCAAAATTTGGGATTTTCTTTTACTTTCACTGATAATGGTAAACAGGACAAATAGAGAGGGTGAATCTCCCTAACGGGGTAACAGACAGCAATAGGAACTGACAGGTGTTCTAATCCCTCTCCACTCTATCCAAAACTAAAAAAAAAATGTTTTGCTTCTACTATCCAGACAGAAAATTGTCAGACAAACAGCAGCTACCTCCAATCAGATGCAAACGCTGTTCCAGTATTCTGACGGTTGCCGGTGCCTGCTGTAAAAACGCAAAAGCTGCAGCCAGAAATTCGTCCATCTGCACTGTTCAGCATGGATGGAGGAATATGTTATGCCTCGTTTTCACTGAGCGGTATGGTTCGGTTTGGTACAGTTCGGAACGGTATACCTTGATCAGGTTTGCGTTTCCACCGCCAACAGTACCCTTACATGATAGGCGTGGTGTAGCCGGAAAGTAGTGATCAACGTCACTTGATAGGCGTGGTGATAGGCATGGTGTATGCCGGAAAGTAGAGAATGAAAGGAAAAGGGGAACAGTAATAAGCCCCCTTTTCCTCATGGGAGAGTGGCTGGGGGAAATAGGAAAATATTTCATGAGGTAATATTTCCCTCCTTTTTGCCTCAGGTAAAAAGGGAGGGATTTTCAAGGTATCCTGAGGGAATAGCTGTAGTGGGCGTTACATTGCAGGGGTCAAAGCACCTATAGGAATAGGTTTAGTATGGAAGTTTCTAGAGCCCTCTGAGACCTTATATAAGGTGGAGCTCCCCTCAGAGGGGCTCATTCGCCTCAGAAGATTCAGCAGTGTGAGTTCCCCATCCCCCCCTCCCCTGTCGCGGCTGTATATTATGTGGTGAAGTCACCTTTGCTATAGCAAAGGGGGACGGTTTTTTCTTGTATATTTGAGTGGAAGTTGATGATTTTAAATGGGATTTTATTTATCCGGCCTGAGCTGTGGTGGCTAGGCTGTTGAGAGTATTAATGTTTTATGATATACAGTATTTATTTATTGAAAAGTTTTAAAAACCAGTAATAAACGGCCGCGGCCTATGTCTGCTTTTTATTTAAGTTAAGTGTTAATATTAGATATTGGATCCTGCCTACTATCCCATTCTAAACACATTTGTGTTGCTTCCGTAAACATAAATGGCGCCCCCGCGGAAGTGACGATTCTCTGTCAACCAATCAACGTTCTGCAGAGTGTAGCTCCACCCTGTTGGTATGGTACGATTGTGCTTGCTACCCCAACGAAAGGATCCCAAAAAAGTGGTACGGTACGGTTCAGAATTAGGGTACCTTTCACAACTTTTGAAAATGGAAATGGCAAAAATTGCATACCGAACCGTACCGCTTAGGCTCCGTTCACATCTAGGCGTTTTGGGGCGTTTTTGGGGCGTTTTTCTGCTCTAGGATCAGCTCTCAAAACGCCCAACAAGACAAATCCTATTCATTTCAATGGCCCCTGTTCACATCTGAGCGTTTTGACGCTGTATACAAAACGCCCAATGCTCAAAAAAGTACATGAGCTTCTTTTTGGGCAGATTACAGGCGTTTTCCATTGATCTCTATTCAATCTAAAAACGCCTGCACAAAAATCGCAGTAAAAATCGCGGTAAAAAACGCCGCAAAAATCGCAGTAAAATCGCGGTAAAAAACGCGCGAAAAACGCTACGCTCAGGTGTGAATGTAGCCTTAGTGGAAAGGAGGCATTAGATCTCCTTGTGTATGGCTAGCTTTAGCCTTCTCTACCTTGTCTCACAACTCACAAAACTAACATTTCTTGACTCGCCTACACAAATTCTTATCAAATCACATTGCAAACACAAGATTTTCAGCTGAACAAGCAGTGACTATTTATTGACAAGTAACTTATAATAAAATTATCCAAAGTACTTTTCCTTCAGCCTTTGACAGCAGTAAAAAACAACACCTCTGTTAATGGTAAGTATGGTTTTATAATAAAAGCTATGATGCACATATTATAAAATCATGATTACTTAACATGTGAAATCTATTTGAAGTGAGCAAAGGCTATTTTGTAGGCGCACGTTTTTTATTAATAATGCGAAATCAGACCTAGTGGGAACAGGATGTATGTTCTGAGAAAAATATCTTGATAAGAGATTTGTAAATTTAGTGAAAACAGAAGATGGAAGTCTCCAGCGGTCCCAGTTTCCTGTGTATAGCAGGAGATGGGACTTGTGCTAACAAAAACCTGCTCCTTCTGAAACAATGAAGTGAGGTTCTCCACCTGAGAAAGAATAACAAACACTATACAATAGCCGTGGTGTAACTGTTGTGTCTATTGATGGCTTGCTTAACATTTACGCATATCTTATTATAATGATAAACCTTCACAGGTTGTGTGAAGGCCATTTGTTAGCAAATGAATAGTTGTAATGAATAATTCCATTTAAAAAAACGCCTCATTTTGTGGTTGTCCATTTGTCTTTAAAGCTTCAGCCCTCCCACCAAAAAGTGGAAAGTCAGCAGCTACAATGTAGCTGCTGACTTTTACTATTAGGGCAATTACCTGGTCCGGCAGTGTCCTCACCCAAGCCGATTCTTGAAACAGCTCTCGAGTGCTGGCGCCGCCATCTTGGGTAAGGGAAACTGGCAGTGAATCCTTGCAGCTTCACAGATGGTTTCCTACTGCACATGCGCGAATCGCAGTGTGCTTTTTCAATGGGCCGGCTGTGGCAAGGGCCAAACTTCCAGCAGAGTTTGCCGCTGCCAACTGAGCAGGAAGTGGGAGCAGGTACCTGTCAAAACCAGGTACCTGCTCCCCCTCTCCCCCACAAGGTGCCAAATGTGGCACCGGAGAGGAGGGGAGTGCAGAGCTTCTCTTTTTGGGTGGAGCACCGCTTTAAAGTGGATCTCTGTCAATAGAAACTGTCTGCCAGTCTATCTATATATGTAAGTATACATATGACGGGTATTTGTAATATTTTATTTACTGTCAATTATCTGCCTTATTAATTATTCTTTTGTCTTCAAATACCTACTCTTGTACTGGATCTATATGGAAACTTTGGATTGGCATTCTATTTGTACTTTTATTAATTTTTAATTTGTACCTCCCTTTTTTTTCCCCTTTCCTTTTCCTTTTTTAAATTTGTATTTCATGTACTGTTAAAAAAACTTTTTTCAATAAATTCATGTGTGTGTCTACATATATATGGCCCCGGCACATTAATCTCCCTGCCGGAACAGTGAAAGAGAATTGCATAGGCACTTCTCTTATGGCAGAGCCAGTAGGAGATCTGTCCTACAGTATCTTCCCATTGGCACACAGAGCAATAATGCTAATGCACATGGGGTGAGTAGAGTGTGTTCAGGCACATCTGGCACACCCTGTGCGCATGCCTTTGACCTGAGACTTTATGCATGTGGCTGCAAGGCAAAACCGCATAAATTCAGGGATAATACTTCCCTTTTATTTAAGTACCACTCAAATGTACATTTATTTGTACAGCTGCTGCAAAGTTCAGCCTGTTATCAATTTTTATAGGCTGTTGGCAGTGGGATATTTGCTGCACCTGTGACACATAGGCAGCGAATTATGCTCCAATGTACATTGTATGGCCGTCATGAAAAAACATTTTTTAATTTGATTTGTGGCTGGATTTGGATTTACTCTGTAGGAGAACATCCAGTGGTCATGTTGTCTGCAGACGCAGTGAGGGATCCTTTATTCTGGCCTGATTGTTACAGATAATTTGTGGGCATTACACACATGCATCTAGTGCACCATTGTCCATGAAGTGCTTAGTAAATGTCAAAGCCTGACAAACACCTTCTTTTACAGCCCATGTAAATTCAGGTTTAGGAAAATATGAACTATTTATTATGAATAGTTCATATTTACCAGCAATCAATACATTTGAACCTGATCTTTAACCACTTTATTAATAGGCTGTGAATAGCCTATCTATAGTCAGTCTGTTGCTTATCAGGTCTATTCATGTACTCAACTAAATAGTTTAGAGAAAGAATACACCTTCTCCCTCTGTTATTTTATATGGAGCCATATGGATTTTCCGTTAAATGCATGCAGTTCAAAAGTGAACAGGCATCACTGGGCTGTATTAAAAGAAAGTCTAGTATGCTATGTAAACATGATCATTAGGAAGTACCATGTTTAAAATGTCTATTTGTAAAGTAAAATTTAAAAAAAACTATATAGTAAAAGTAATAAAAATTAAAGGTTATTTTATTAAAAAGAAAACATTGACTAAATATTGTGATAGATTCCCATTAAAGTGGTAGTAAAGTCCGCTTTGTGATCTTTACCTACAGGCAGTGGTGTATTTCGATTTTGTGCTGCCCTAGGCCTGACTAAACTTGTGCACCCCCTAATTTAAATATGACCCCCCCTTCCTGTAAAGGCCACACCCCTTCCTGTTTCTGACCCGTTCTGTCATCTGTAAACCACAGACCACAACCACAGTGTATCAGTGCCCATCAGCGTAGCCTCATCAGTTCCCAAAAGGTCAGCCTCATTAGTGCCCATCAGTGCAGCCTCATCAGTGCTGCCTCATTACTCCCTATCAGTACAGTCTTAATTGTATATGATGGAATTCAATATGCTCGCTCAAGGACAAGGATGTTTAAAGAAATGAAAATTTATATTATTGACATGATGCCTGCAATACCTGGGGGGCTGAGGAGGGTAGGCGGAGCATTAGACTGCAGTGCCACACTTATTGGCATTGGGGGCCGTCGGGCCAGTTGTATTAAGTGTGGTTGGCGGCCTGCAGTCTGTCCGAATGTCCTCACCCGCCGGTATTATCATACTGGCTGGTAGCAGTATGAGTGCTTTATGTGGGTGCCAGACTTATTTGCCTCCTGGACCCTGCCCTCTGGCCCAATTCGCCCCATAAGACTGGCACTATCCTAAAAGTGTAGTGCAAGCTGACGGGAACCCTTTTCATGCGGGAGCAGGGAGGAGGCTGTTTTCTTTTCTTTTTTTTTATGCGGGGTGCAGCTTTTTTGCTGCCCCCCTGCAAAGTGCCGCCCTAGGCCTGGGCCTTGTTGGCCTAGGCCATGATACAACACTGCCTACAGGTAAGCTTATAATAAAGCTAGGTAAAATGAATATCTCCTAAACGTGCACCATTTCGGATGGAGATGCCCAACCAGTGGCTCTGGGTCACATATGGCCTGCAGAGCCCTCTGATGTAGCCGCAACCTTCTGCTCTGGGATGGCGGGTCAGCATGCCCAGATCGAAGGTTGCCAATCCTCTAATCTCAGAGCATCAGTGTTATGAATGAAGCCGACGGTAGAGGAAGCAAGAAGATGCAGGGCAGAGCCAGATAAGCCAGTGCTTCCTGTATATATTCGTAAAATCACAGCGTATATATGGGCATATCTGCTCTGCAGTGGTTACTGGGCTGCTTTTAAATTGATCCGCAGGTGCAGTGCAGTGCACCTGTGAGTTACCTGCACTAAACCATAGACTTCTGTTATTACTGGTGGGTTTGGTGTGCTTTCTGAAAGTGCACCACACCTACAGGATATAATAGAAGTCTATGGTGCTGCTAAACCGCAGGAAAGCCCCAGGTGCAATGCGCTGCAACCGCTGTGTGGGTAAAAGCAGTGTGAAAGCAGCCTTAGGCCCCTTTCACACAATCTGGTCCATCAGGCGGACTCAGTTTATCTCAGCGGGGGATCGATCCGCTGATCCCCCGCTGGGCAGGCAGATGGCAGCTGTGTCTCCGCGCTGTGTGCGGAGACACAGCTGTCAGGTCCCGCTGTTCTCTATGGGAGAATCGGATGGGAACGGACCATCTGTCCGTTCTCATCCGATCCGCTGGACGGATGGAAATTAGGGTTTCCATCTGTCCAGATTTGACGGATCGGATCAGATGTCAGCCGCTGACATCTGATGCCCCATAGAGTTACATGGGGTGTCCGTTAAGATCCGCCAAAAAAGCTGACAGGTAGATCTAAACAGTCCGCCTGTGTGAAAGAGGCCTAAATCCCCTTTCACAAGATCAATCTGACCGAAGCAGGCCCTCTATTCACCTCCATGGAGCGGCAGATGTACATTGACATGGGTGTGTGATGCATACTAGCATATTATACTTTTAACTTTTTGGTGGAAAAAACATTTTCCCACTTAACCACTTACCACATACTAACGTAGGTCTACGTCGGTAAACTTTGCGGTAGTGTACCGGGATGATGCCTCTAGCTAGAGACACCATCCCGGTACCGTGGTTTGAAGCCGATGGTTGGCTTTCCGTCGGTACCGACCGATGCGGCTCGGGAGCCGCTCGATCGGTACCCGGGGGGGCGGGAGGGGACGTCCCCCCCCCCCCCCTCCTGCCGCCTTCCGTGGCTTTGCTCGGGGCTCCCGTCTCAGCTTCCGCCGGCTGGATGGAGTCCCGATGAATGCTGGAAACGGCATCGATCGGGTCTCCGTTGACGTAACCCGGAGGCGGCGTCCATGACGTCACTTCCGGGTTACTGTGCTGCAAAAGGCGGCAAATTTGAAAATCGGCTGTATGCAAAAACGCAGTTTTTGGCGTTTTGCATACAGGGAAGTGTAGTGGAGGGGTCGAGGGTCTTTTAGACCCTCGATCCCTCCATAAAATGTACCTGTCCCTACATATTGGTGTCACAAGGGATGTTTACATTGCTTGTGACAGCAATAAAAGTGATCAGATTTTTTATTTTTTTTTAGAAACTGTAATAAAGTTAAAAAAATAAATAAAATAAATGGGGAAAAAAAAAATTTAGCCGCCCCCGTCACCGTTAGCTCGCGCACAAAAAAAAACGTATACGCAAGTCGAGCCGCAAATGAAATCGCTGTTCAAACCACACATGTGAGGTATCGCGGCGATCGCCAGAGCGTGAGCAATAATTTAAAAAAAAGAGCTACACTCCAACTCTAAACTGGTAACCGTTAAATAAATTTAAAGCGTCGCAGATTGAGATCTCTATTGACTGTAGTTTGTCGCCATCCCACGGGGGGGCGCAATTTTAAACCGTAACATGTTGGGTATCTATTTACCCGGCGTGACATGTTCTTTCACAATATACAAAAAAAAATGGGCTAACTTTACTGTTTAGTATTTTTTAAATGCAGTGAAATGTGATTTTTCAAAATTTTTCCAAAAAAATGGCGCTTTAAAGACCGCTGCGCAAATACCGCGTGACAAAAAGTATTGCAATGACCGATATTTTATTCTCCAGAGTCTTTGCTAAAATAATATATATAATGTTTGGGGGTTCGAAGTAGTTTTCTAGGAAAAAATACTGTTTTTAGCTTGTGAACAAAAAGTGTCCGAAATAGGGCTGGGGCTTAAGTGGTTAAAGGAGTTGTAAAGGCAGGTTTTTTTTTTTTTTAATCACAAAGTCTTCTGTGTGCAAGAGCCTCCCCAGCACCCCTTAGTACTTACCTGAGCCTTATCTCTGTCCAGCCATGTCCACGAGTCCCTCGGCCATCCGGGACTCTCCCTCCTGATTGGCTGAGACACAGAAGCGGCGCCATTGGCTCCTGCAGCTGTCATTTAGCCAATCAGGAGAGAGAGGGGGACACACAGAGCTGCAGCTCCCCTCATGTGCCCCCACCCATAGAAAGCTGCTTGCTGTAGGGGCACTCAACAGGAGGGAGGGGCCAGGAGCAGCGAAGAGGGACCAGAGGAGAGGGGGATCTGGGCTGCTCTTTGCAAAACCAACTGCACAGAGGAGGTAAGTAGAACATGTTTGTTTTTTAAAAAAAAAAAACTAGACTCTCATAATAATTTTAAGTCACTACTGCTTAAGGTCCCTACAGCCCCATTTTTTTTTACGGTATCTATTTTAAATGTGGGGTGCATGGATATGTTTCCTGTGCTTTGTGCTGTGCTACTTCCTTTGTCGCTTTCTCTTTTTTGATGTTTAAACAATCAGATCCAGCTTTACAAAGTAATTGTGAATCTAAATGGTCGTTGTAGGGAAGTAATTTTACTCTTAACCTATTAGTGACACTTTTAAATATTAGGCTTTTTGTTATGTGACAGCTGGAAAATTTCCTGAAGTGGGTATTCTTTTACAAACATAGCACTACCCCTGTAGGAGCTGCTGGATAGGATGGGTCCTCTGTTCATTGCCTCAACCTTTTCAAGAACCTCAGCCAGGCTGAGTGTGCAAACGTACAATATTACAGGAAATTACTGCAAGTAATACTTAGTACCCAATAGTAGTGCTATATATCAAAGAAAACAGGCACCAAGCCACGTAGTAAAGGCAAACTTAATATACTGTCACCCAATGTGGTTGGTAGGCAAGCATAAAATGGATTAACCATTGTAGTAACACAATTTAGCATACAAAGTGATTTACAGTAAGAACTAGGCATAAGGTGGCATTTGCCATCCAGATCAGCATAAACAGTGGCAAGGTCACCCCAAGGGCAGCAGTGAGCAGTAGTAAAATTGAGTCTACCGAATGCTGGACCTATACTGCCAGAGTGCAGTTATGGCAGAGATACTAGTCCTAAAGCAACTGGGTATAAATTGTCCAAAAGAAAATGAGGATGGGGGTGGGGGGGTTGGAAGGGGAACAAAGGAGGCTTGCAGAATAATTTTTCCAGGAGGGGCAGTCCTTTAAAATGTCCATTTGCTGGTTATTATTGGGGCCCTCTAAGAGCGTCTTTGCACTTAATGACAGTCCCAGTTAACCTGCATAGGTACAGTATAGTCTAAGCACAGGTTTAAGGTAGATGTGGTTCAGATCCCATCAAGGTTTCATATATTGCAGTATAGGGTTGGTATAGGTGCAGTCTAGGTTTGGAATAAGTGCAGTATATAGTGGGTACGGTATGGATTGGGTTCACTTAGTGTCCTGCCCAGGGGTTCAGTCCCTACTATAGGGACTATAAAGCCCCGTACACACGTACCGATGGTCGGCTTACAAATGTTCCTCTTTTCTCCCCGGGATGTCGGTGTCTGCTGAAAAGTGCAAAGACAGCACAAGGACAGCACAAGAATTTTGTCCGCCGACTGCAGAAGTGATGTCATGTAATGGTTAACTTTCCCTGTGTTTTCTATTTTCTGAGCATGCCCAGTCTTGCAAATCTGCGGTCTGTCGGCCGAATTGTGTACTGACAGGCGAACAATCGTCCGTTCTGGTGTCGGCATACAAATATTTTCATGTTTGCACGAAAGACTTTTGTCCGCGGATTGTGCGCAGACATCTGTCGGAGGCACCATACTAACACGCGTACAATCGGCAGATCCTTCGTCCACCGACGTTTGTATGCCGACGATCGGTACGTGTGTACGGGCCTTTAGCCTCTATGATAATAGGCCTCTCACCAGTTCCCAAGGTGACATGTTGCTGTAGAAGGGGGGCCCCCTCAGTCTCTCCCTTAAAGGCTTTGACGATCAGCGTTGGGAAGCAGAGGATAAGTGGACACTCCAGTCTCCCTGCTGCAGCACTTCAGGTAATGCGATGTGGGTTGTGCTGTGGGTTGTGCTCTCCTAACTCCCTCGGTGCACTGAGGAAGAACTTTCCCTGGCAGTTTAGCTCTCCCCCTGCTGGCCAGAGCAGGATGGTTCAGCATAACATTAATATCACAGTAGATGGAGAGAGGTAATGGTCCAAATAATTTGGGGGAGGGGGCATTGTGGTGTGGGGTTGTTTTTCAGGGGTTGGGCTTGCCCCCCTTAGTTCCAGTGAAGGGAAAATTTAAGGCGCCTGCATACAAAGACATTTTGGAAAATTTCATGCTCCAAACTTTGTGGGGAACAGTTTGGGGATGTTCCCTTCCTGTTCCAACATGACTGTGCACCAGTGCACAAAGCAAGGTCCATAAAGACATGCATGAGAGTTTGGAGTGGAGAACTTGACTGGCCCTAGAGCGGAGACTGCAAGCCAGGCCTTCTCATCCAACATCAGTACCTGACCTCACAAATGCGCTTCTGGAAGAATGGTCAAACATTTCCATAGACACACTCCTAAACCTTGTGGACAGTCTTCCCAGAAGAGTTGAAGCTGTTATAGCTGCAAAGGGTGGGCCAGTTCAATATTGAACTCTACGGACTAAGACTGGGATGCCATTACAGTTCATGTGTGTGTGTAAAGACAGGTGTCCCAATACTTTTGACACTATACTGTATATCAAAGGTTATCATTATCAAAAGTGTGAATGAAGGCTTACTCTCTCTCCTCTAGTGATGTCCAGGCTACCCTGTGCCATATCGGTCCAATATGTGGGGCACCGGCCACAGTTCTACTTACTGTACATTTTACATTTTGAATGGAATGTAGACCTAAAGCAGTTCTTCTTCTTCAAAAAAACTAAAAGTCAGAAGCTACACATACAGTAGCTGCTGACTTTTTTAACCACTTAAGCCCCGGAGGATTTGGCTGCTCAAAGACCAGGCCCTATTTTGCGATTCGGCACTGCGTGACTTTAACGGACAATTGCGCGGTCGTGCGACACTATACCCAAATGAAATTGACATCCTTTTTTTTCTCACAAACAGAGCTTTCTTTTGGTGGTATTTGATCACCTGTGCGATTTTTACTTTTTGCGCTATAAACAAAAAAAGAGAGACAATTTTGAAAAAATAACAATATTTCTCTGTCTCTCATTGACAGACGTAGTCCTCCTTGATTAATATCAACTCGGGTTATACTGCCCTCTACAGGAGTAGGACTAGACAGGAAAGAAAACGTTCTGGCCACACCTTAGGGGCAGTCCCAAAGGGTATATCCTCTCACTTCCTGCTACAGCAAATCAGTTTTTTTCTGTCTAGTTAGGAGTAAGGACCTAAGTTCCTTGCTGGGATCTTTTGGTCCTGGCAAGATTTTTTAGAAATACTTTTTTTAGGCAGCTTTTCGTCTCCAGTGTTCCTGTGAGATCTTCAAGCAAGTACGCTGAAACTGGGCGACGGGCTGGGTGTTGAGATCCAGTGGTCACCCCAGTTCAGCCTACGAGCGCGTGCAGGCCATAGCTCCGCGCTGGGTCGGCCGCGACATAGTCCCACTGGACGGGGACTGACCCTGCGAGTTAAACGTCTCGCCTGGACGCCAATGACCAATTGCAAACTGAGTCACGGCGTCTGTATTGGTCGACAGCCCCCCACCCCGGTGGAGAGGGGTTCTGTCAGGAGTTAGCGCCCGCCTGGTTCCGGTATGGTAAGTAAGATGTTCCCCCTCTCCCCCTGTCGGGTTTGTTGGTGAACGCGGGCCCCTCTCTGGGATGGATGGACGTGATCCTAGCTAGTGTCATTGATCCCCCTCTTAAGAGCTTGGTTTGGGAGCTGACTATCTATAGTCACTATATGACACTATAAGGGAGATGACTGAAGTCAGTGGTAGACTGCTAAAAGGCATTACTATTAAGCTATAGAGGTATCTTACCTGACATAATGTGTATACAGGCCGATGCCTATGTCTGGATTACCGCATCCACAGGTCGCCATCCTTCTATAAAGCCGGTCACCTCCGCAGGCTGCACAGCCTCCCGCAGGCCGAGCGCACACTCCCGCAGGCCGCACAGGCCGAGCGCACACTCCCGCAGGCCGCACAGGCCGAGCGCACACCTCCCGCAGGCCGCTGCTACCTTACAAGCCGCCGCTATCCTCCACAGGCCGCACGGGGGCGCCATTTTGGCGTAGCCTCGTGTCTCTAGCATGGGGGCGGCCATGTTTGAGGTGACCAAACACCTCGAGGAGCAATTGGGAGGCGCCGGAAGGCGTGTAAAGGGGCGGAGCCGCCTCCTATACCCGGGAAGGCAAGCCAAAGACTTCCTGTCTGTAACAGACAGTGCTGGAAGCAGGTTGTATAGAAACTTCTGAGCATCAAGTGGTGAGCCTTGGGGTCTCTCTCTCTCTGTAGGGGTCCTAAAGCAGGTAACACTGAGGGGCGCTGCTGCGCTGGGGGACTAAAGAAAATAAAAAAAAGTTTTATTTTTTGATTGCATTAATTTTTTCTGGCAAGTGTCTTGTATAATCATGGACCCTGCCACACATGTATCCCCACCTGATCCCCTCGAGGTGGCCGCAGGACCCTCCAGTGCCTCACAGAGTATTGATGCATTATCAGCAGTTTTGGAGTCTTTAGTATCCCGGGTGGAGATGGCCTGTCAGGGACGGGGGTCAAGAAAGCGACCCCCGCCTACCCCTATTTCATCTGATACTTCAGATTCAGATTCTGAGATGGTCATTGCAGCTGCAGGTCCCTCTGCAGGGGCTGTTGTCTCAGGTAATGTTCCCTCAGATAGTGAGGAGGACGGTTCTACCTCCGCCATAGCACAAGAAGAAGCATTGGTGGACGCACTAGTTGTGTCTGTCCGGGAAACCTTAAGACTTGAGGTTACACCGGCAGAGTTAACCGAGATGGAAATTCCCTTTGGTACTAGTAAGCCTACCAAGACGGCGAAGGTTTTTCCCTTACCCAAATGTTTTGGTAATAAGATTAAAGAGGAATGGGATCATCCGAAACGAATCCTTACTATTTCCAAACGCATTGCTAGATGCTATCCGTTTGAGGAATCCCTCATAAAAAAATGGACGGTACCACCAGTGGTGGATCCACTGATTTCCAGACTAAATAAAGCCACTGTTATCCCGTTGGAGGACGCTCCGTCCTTTAAGGATCCGGTGGATCGAAAAGTGGAAGCGGAATCCCGCACTGTTTTTTCCCTGATAGGGTCAACCTTTAGACCAGTGGTTGCCATTGGTTTAGTTTCACAAACATTGACAGAATGGGCAAAATTGTTACGCCATGACTTAAAGGGGAGAAGTATCCCCCAGGCAGTGTCTGATTTGATGGAGCAAATTATACAAGGACTACAGTTCGTCTGTGACGCAGCCCTGGATGCCACTCCCTTGTTAGCGCATGCATCGATGTCAGCAGTAGTCCTCAGACGTGTGCTGTGGTTAAAGTGTTGGTCGGCGGATCAAGGTTCCAAGAAAGCTTTGGCGAATCTCCCTTTTCAGGGGGATCGCCTATTTGGGGCCACCCTAGATGAGATCATAAAGGATGTCATTGGGGGCAAGAGCACTTTTTTGCCGCAGACTGCTAAAGCTAAAGGACCTCGTAACAGGCGAGGACCTTTCTTTTCCACTCATAAAAGGTTTGTTCGCTCCGCTGGGGCGAGCGTGAAGGGCAAAGCCCCTTCAGGAGGTTTCAAAAGGCACTGGTCGGGTAAACAAAAGGCCGACTCAGCCAAACCTGAAGATAAGGCTAATACAGCCTGAAGGTGCGCCCCCACCCAGCTCAGGGGTGGGGGGACGTTTTCACCGGTGTTCAGATCCAGGGCTTTCCTGAATCCCGGACTAAAGGGTTCAGGAGATCATACGATCAGGATACAAGATCGAGTGTCGATCACTTCTACCGGTGCGATTCTTCCCTTCCAACATTTATATGCTACAGGGAGCGGTAGTTCCCGTTCCTTGAGCAGAACGTTTTCTTTACCTTTTCCAAAGATCATTCCCAGTTCCCTCCAGGAATCGGATCCGGTTGAGCGAGCGGACCAAGGAGTCTCTGGTCCGGTGACTTCGGTCTCTAATGCTCAGCCAGGAGAAGTCATCACTTCCGATAGGAATCAAGTTTCTGATAAATGTGTGGGAACCGAGAGCGATCAGACTTTGTCTGATTGCCTGGACCAAGCAGCTCTAGGGCAGCCCGGTTCGGATCCAGTCAGACAATGTCATGGTGAGGACTTAGGTCGATCACCAAGGATTTCACCATCTGTGTCTTCATTAGGGCATCCCGGAGGTGGATCTGTTGGCATATCGGCTCAACAGGAAGGCGCGGAGGTTGGTAACTCGCGGCCGCGATCCTCTAGCGGACGCAGCAGACGCGCTGAACGCCCCGTAGGGGCAGTATCAGCTATTATGTCTTCCCCCCCTCTCAAGTTGCTGCTGAGATTTCTCCGCAGGATAGAGGTGGAGGGAACTCCAGTTATCCTGGAAATTCCGGGCTGGCCTCGTCAAGCCGGGTACGCCGACTTGGGCAGGTTAGTCGCGGACGCTCCGTGGAGACTTCCTCTCAGGGAGGATCTGCGGTCTCAAGGACCGATCTTCCATCGTGCTTTACAGTCGCTGGTTTTAACGGCCTGGCCATTGAGACCCAGGTACTGAAGGACAGAGTATTGTCAGCTTCAGTTATTCCTACTCTAATTAAAGCAAGGAAAGCGACTTCCAGCAAAGTCTATTTTTTGCACATGGAAGACTTGTATTGCGTGGTGTGAATCTTTGGGATTTCCCCCACGTACCTATTTGGTGACCCGAATTTTGGCTTTTCTGCAAAAGGGGGTTGAGCAGAAACTATCCTTGAGCACCATCAAGGGTCAGGTTTCAGCGTTGGCAATCTTCTTTCAGAAGCCGCTAGCTACTCATTCCTTGGTGCGGAATTTCATCCAGGGGGTGCGGCACTTGGCTCCGCCAGTGCGCGCGCCCTTACCGCCCTGGGATCTTAATTTGGTTTTGTTGGTTCTGCAGAAACCTCCCTTTGAAAATATCAGGGAGATTCCCTTGCTTACTTTATCCCAGAAGGTGGCCTTCTTGGTGGCTATCACTTCTGCACGCAGGGTGTCAGAACTGGCTGCATTATCATGCCATTCCCCATATCTAGTGGTTCATAGGGATAAGGTAGTTCTTCATCTGAAGCTATCCTTTCTTCCTAAGGTGGTTTCAGATTTTCATCTGAATGAAGATATTGTGCTACCTTCCTTGTGTCCTAAGCCCAATCATCCTCGGGAATGTGCGTTGCATTCCTTGGATGTAGTTCGGGCAATCAGGGTATACCTGAAGACTACGGAATCGTTCCGTAAAACGGATTCACTTTTTGTGATCACAGGTGGCCCCAGAAAGGGGTTGCCTGCATCTGCCGCGACTATCTCCAAATGGATTAGACAGACGGTGGTACAGGCTTATTCTATTAAGGGTCGGAATCCTCCGTTCCCTGTTAAGGCGCTCTCCACTCGAGCGCTCAGTACTTCCTGGGCCTACCGCCATCAGGCGTCAGTGGTCCAGGTTTGCAAGGCTGGCTACCTGGTCATTGGTGCATACCATTACAAAATTTTATAAAGTTGATGTGATGGCATCGTCAGATGCCTCTTTTGGCCGCAAGGTTTTGCAGGCCGCAATTTGAGGAGACCGGTGGTCTACCTCGAGGGTTTTTTTCTGTTGGAATTTCAGTTGAGTCTCATCTTTGGATTTGATGAGCCTTTAAGACTTCTAGTTGGCACCGGTTGGGCCTTCTAGATTGGATTTTGATTTTTTATCCCACCCCTCATTTGTGGCACTGCTTTGGGACGTCCCGAGTTGATATTAATCAAGGAGGAATATGTCTGTCAATGAGCGACAGAGAAAATGGATTTTTGTAAGATCTTACCGTAAAATCCTTTTCTCTTAAGCTCATTGACAGACGTAGTACCCGCCCCTCTGTTTTTGAGTTGGGTTGGGTTAAATTCTCTAAACACTGCTTTGTGACATAACTTACTTGCTGTAGCAGAGAGAGAGAGGATATACCCTCTGGGACTGCCCCTAAGGTGTGGCCAGAACGTTTTCTTTCCTGTCTAGTCCTACTCCTGTAGAGGGCAGTATAACCCGAGTTGATCTTAATCAAGGAGGACTACGTCTGTCAATGAGCTTAAGAGAAAAGGATTTTACGGTAAGATCTTACAAAAATCCATTTTTTTCAAAAAATTTTTATATGAAATTCCCCCCCAAAAAAATGTAAAGATCAAAATTTTTTAACATTTTAGGCCAATTTGTTTTCTGCTACATATGTTTGGTAAAAAAAATCACAATAAGCGTATTTTGATTGGTTTGCGCAAAAGTTATTGCATTTACTAACTAAGGGAAAGATTTTTGTCATTTTTATTGTTTTTTTTTTCTGGCGATCTGCGTTTTTTTTTTTTTTTGCGGGACTGCGACATTGCGGCAGACAGATCGGATCCTTGACTGACATTTTTGACACTTTTGGGGGTACCAGTGACATTACTACAGTAATCAGTGCTATACATATGCACTGTTACTGTAAAAATGACACTGGCAGGGAAGGGGTTAAATTTATTAGTGATCAAGGGGTTAAATGTGTCCCTAGGGGCGTGATTCTAACTGTAAAGGGGCATGGCTAGTGATGTAACCACAGAGACATACGATCCTACACAGCAGGATCGTATGATCTCTGCTGTTACATCAGGGAGAATGACAGGCGGCTTTGTTTACATTAGCCGCCTGCCTTTCTCCCTCTCCAGCGGGAGATCGCGGGTGACCGGCAGACATTGGAACCGCCGGTCACTCGCACGGACATGTCAGGGAACGAGCAGGGGCGGGAGCGCGCCTCCGGCGGTGCGCGCTCGCCCCCTAGAGGCTCGTAGGCGAGCGACATAGTACTACGTCACTTTGCCTGTACGGGGCTGACTGCCGCAGTAAATAGTTGTGGTTAAAGAAGTGGTTAAAAAGCAAGATAGACCGCACTCCGAAGTGAAGATCAAGCGGACTTTATTGAACAAAAATAATGTACCATGTTACAGACATAAAGGACACACGAACAGGAGCAGTTGACGCGTTACACAAACTAAATTCGCTTCCTCATAAATAATAAGTTATCAGGAAGCGAATATAGTTCGTATAACGAGTCAACTGCTCCTGTTCGTGTGTCCTTTATGTCTGTACCATGGAACATTATTTTTGTTCAATAAAGTCCGCTTGATCTTCACTTTGGAGTGCGGTCTATCTTCTTGTGTGTGGATATTGCTGGGTTCGCGGACCGGGCGTGCACCTGTTGTTTGAAGACCTAATTGCTCGTACTTGAGCGGCAGCAGCTCTGTGAGCTATTTGTGACTTTTATAAAAAGGACCCTCACCTGTCCAAGATTCCACCGCCATCCTCGCCGGTTGTTCATCGGTCTATGGGTCCCTGGCATGTTTAATGTGGGAAGCTGGCTTACCACTGCGTAAGCAAGAGCTGCGCTGTGTGAATGGTCCGCAGTTTGCTGGGGCCTGTGACATGTCCCAGAATGCTGCAGGCGGGGGGGCACTGACTAGGTGACCAGAAGTGGGAGCGGCATCTTCCAAAACTAGGTACCCCCCCAAAAAAAAAAATTTCCAAAAGAGGACGAGGAGGGGAGGGAGGACATAAGGCAGAACTTTCCCTTTATTATTATTTTTATTATACAGGATTTATATAGCGCCAACAGTTTGCGCAGCGCTTTACAATGTGAGGGAAGACAATACGGTTACAATAGAGTTCAAAACAGGAGGAACTACAGTGCCCTGCTCATTAGAGCTTACAATGGGTGAAGTACTGCTTTAGGCTAGGTTTACACTGGTGCTATGTGGGAACCAGCGCAATTCCTGGGGGGGGGGGGGGGGGGTTGTGTTCTGCATTGCATCAGACTCGCAGGCATTTCAGATTCCAGTGTGGACCAAAAAAGGGTCCTGCACTGTTTTGGTCCGAATGCAATGCAAAGTCAGCCATACAAACTGTATGGCTGAATTTGCATCACACAGACATTGCATGTGATGTGCACAGCAATGCAATGCGAATCACATGCGATGTCTGTCTTTCCAATAGTGTGAACCCAGCCTAAAACTTGTCTCCCTGGTCACTTACCCAGCCTTATCAAGCTTTACAGTACACCTGTTATAAAAGGAATAATTCCCTGCAGGGATGGGCAGTCCAGCCCTGTTAGCAATTAAAATGCAGAATGAACGCTAATTAGGTTCATGCTTTAGAAGATCTATTTACTAAAGATTAACATGATAATGTTTGATAGATGATGATTTAAACAAATCACTCAATATTTTGTTTTAGGTTTGTCACAGCCACATTCTTTGCTTAGCATGCAATCAGAATGCATGCTGTTATTACAGTGTCAGGCTTGTGTCCTCTCCTTTTACCTGTCTGTGGACAGTCCTGAATGCTGCAGAGAAAGGCGCTGACAAAATTACATCAGTGACATTTCTGCAGCATTTTCCTGTGAACCCCAGAAGGAGGAGGAGGTGATATACATTTGATATACAATTTGTGATACTAGTGCTGTGAATTTCAGTTTAGTCTGTTTAAAATGGAAAACTATGATGTTGATGTATTTAAAAGAAGAGCCTTGCGAGCTACCAGGTATGTTCACACCTAAATTCAATACAAATTATAATGAGCTGCTGACACTGGTCACATTCCCATATAAATGTGCAAAAGTTACAAATCAATAAATGTGCCGTGCTATGTAAAAAAAAAAAAAACATTTTGTGTACATACACATTAAAATCTGTGTTAAATAAACAATCATAAACACTAAAAAGTAATTATAAATAAATGTTAAAAATATCAAATAGAGTAAGGGCTCTTTCACACGGGCGGTCCGATCAGATCCGCCTGTCAGTTTTTTAGGCGGATCTGATCAGATCCTCCATGCAGCTCTATGGGGCAGCGGGTGTCAGCGGAGACACCTCCGCTGACACCCACTGCCATCCGCATCCGATCCTGTGCTGAAATCTGGACGGATGGAAACCCTATTTTTCCATCCGTTCAGTAATCTGTGCGGAGCGGATCTGATGAGAGCGGACAAGCGGTCCGCTCTCCTCCGATCCCCCATAGAGGGCAGCGGGTGCTGAGACACCTCCCTCTCTGCTCTGCAAGCGGAGACGGAGCTGTCATCCGCCCGGCTCAGCGGGGATCGCGGATCGATCCCCGCTGAGCAACACGGATCCGCCTGCGGAGGCGGACCGTGTGAAAGAAGCCTTACATGTAGTGAAAAGTGCTAAACAAAGTGCATCGAAATGTAAATCCACAGTAATCCACATGTGACTTGATTCTGTGTTGGAATCACATTAGATGAAAGATTCTGCGATCCAAAAAAAAATGCTCCAACTCCCGCTGTACCACCTCACACGTGCTTCCCCCCCCCCTTTTGGGTGTATTCTCACCTCAAGGTTTGTGACCCCTCACTTAAGTTGGGTCAAAAAACGCTTGTGAACCACTCCAGGGTCCCATTATGGTGCATCTAGATCCGCTGATTCCTACGCTCTTCCTTATGACAGTCTCCTCATCAATGGGCAGCATACAAGTGCATGTAGATGTAAAAAAACTCTTATAGTGCTTATATAATTTAGGCATAGAAATGTATTAAAAAATGTCAAACAGGGTACTCGCATGTACCTGGTGCTTCTAACGCATCAGGCTATATCAGGCAGTGGTATATAGGATCGCCCCCAAAGCAGCACAACCGCTATCTCCCTGCTGACCACTTACTCCTCGTAAGGGTTCGGGTGCCTTCATCATCCTCACCCCTCCTCTACGCGTATCAACACAGGGCCATGTGTCTTCCTCAAATCCCCCTGAGGAAGAAACTGGAGGGGCCAAGTGCGGCAAGGCCAGTCCGGAGCCACTAAGATTACCGGAAGATGACCGGAATCCCTTCTGCCTCGATCCTGCATAGAAGTCTTGGCAGAAGCTTGAGAGGAGGAAAGGTGTAAATCAGACAATACTGACCCCACGGGGCCACCAGCACGTCTGTGGCGTCCGCCAGAGGATCCCGTGACCGAGCCACAAACATCTGCACCTTTCTGTTGACTCGAGACGCCAACAGATCCACCTCAGGGATGCCCCACCGGAGACCCAACTGATGAAACCCCTCCAGATGAAGGAACCACTCCTCTTGGTCCAACAACTGCCGACTTAGGTAATCCGCCTGCCAGTTTTCCACCCCAGGAATGTGTACGGCCGAGAAGGCTGGAACAAAGTGTTTTGCCCACCTTAGAACGCTGGCAACCTTCAGAGCTGCCAGGACACTTCTTGTGCCCCCCTGGTGATTGACATAAGCCACGGCCATGGCATTGTCCGATTGAATGCGCACTGGACATCCCTGAAGACAATCCATCCAATGGTCCAGGCACAGTCTAATTGCTTGGAGTTCCAAGACATTGATCGGTAGTCTGGACTCTTCCAGTGTCCAGAGCCCCTAAGCAGAATTTTTGCCGAGGACGCCTCCCCAGCCAGGCGGGCTGGCATTTGTGGTGACCACTGTCCAATACAAGGGGAGGGAGGATTCGCCAAGCTGAATCGCCAGAGAACGAAGCCACCATATCAGGGACTCCTTTGTTCCACGGTTTAGCCAGATCTGATTGTCTAGAGACTGCGGAAGTCATGTCCCATTTGGCCAGAACCTCCCTTTGCAGGGACCTCTCATGGAGCTGTGCAAACGGAACCCCCTCAAAGGTAGACACCATCAGGCCCAGCACCTGCATGCAAGTCTGGAGAGATGACCATCTGCTGGACAGCAGGAGACGAATTGCAGCCTGCAATTTCTGGAGTTTGTCCAGAGGAAGCAGCACTCTGGCTAAGGCAGAGTCCAGAGTCAGACCCAGACCCAGATAGTCCGGCTTTGTGGCGGAACTAGGGCAGGCTTCTGAAAGTTCAGAATCCAGAGAAACAAGGAAAAAGAAGTTGCATAAGATGGCTCAAACACTGGTATGATGCAAGTAAAAATTGGTACTTTATTGAAACATGGTTAAACAGGTATATGCAAAATTTAATAAAACAGTACAATATCATAGATGAAAAAATGCTCAAGGACCCTAGATCAGAGCAGTATAAAATAGTCCCGCCTCTTGTGGAACGCTGGTTTCACCTCAAAGGCTCCACCCGCCACCCAACCAAGGCCACAGCCACCTATAGCTAACCCACCGCCCCAGCCACTCTACCCAAGTCCACAGACCAATTTGTGACTGCTAAGGGTCCCAGAAAAAGGTCTTGATTGAAGACTCACAGGGAAATAGAAACCATCAAGGATACAATGGGTGTATAAAGGGGCTGAGAAAGTACTGTATGCAGATACTTGTAAAGCTTTAGTGGGCTTGGTATGCAATCCTGAGGCTGAATTCCCACCTGATAGGATCAATAAATTAGACGGCTCAATTTCTCCAAAGCAGCCAGATCTGGTATTTAGAAGCACAGTTCGGTATGATAAGTCCTTTACCGGCACCTAGGCGGATCAGAGTGGACAGACAATTGGCAGAAGCGACAGTGCAAGACAGTCCAGCAGCACATTGAACAGCAAGCAAGCATAAGACAAAGCGGTGTGCAAGCCTCCTCAGCTCAAATCATCCCTGGGTCACAGGTATGGGGGTGCAGAATCCCACCCTAATTAATGGGCAAATAGCAGTGTCCACAAGAAATGCTTGATAGAGGAGCAGGTAGCCCAGTATACATATGCTGTGTGCAAATTGTCCCTTCGGACCCAGGTGGGAGACAGGGAAGAGGCTTACCGAGCAGATGCAGGCATAATAAAGCAGGGTGCTGCACATGGATCAGTCAGCATGTAGTAGCGTATCACTCACATGCCAAAGTAGTTGAAAGTCCATGGAGCTCCAGATGGTGCAAGCCGAAGGTGCCAGGTAACGATGTTGGAGATTCTGTAGATGCTAGCCAGATCAGAAGGAGAGAGCCGTGATCACTGGTGAATAATGCCGCAAGTCCGGCTACAGCTGTAGGGAGGAGTGGCTGCGGCATCAAGGTCCAGGTGGTGGGCGGAGCCGGAGGCGTGACCTCGTGTGACGTCAACGTGTTTCGCGTGACCCAGCACGCTTCTTCAGGACGTAAATTGCATCATGCACGTCCATCCATAAATACTAGGAGCTCGGGCGCTCATTGGCCGATAAACACCTGGTTTCAGTTGGACGTGCAATTAGGAGCTAAGAACATCTAGTGGACATCGGGAGGCTCTACATCAAACCCATAACTTGAAAACCAAAATCAACACATGAGAAAAGGTGAAAGAGGAAAAATATATAGCAAAATATAGCACAGGCAATAAGGGCAAAATGTACTATGATACATGGAAGCGGCTAAGAAGAGAGCATTTGACACTTTAACATAATATAATGTCATATAGGGAGCCCAGTACATTCCAAGCCCACTTAATAGCATCCATGTATACTAGTATAGGGGACATTAACTCTTGGATGTCCAGAGGGTAGAAGTTCAGAATCCAGCCGAACTCTCTCCGAGTTCATTTGGAGATTTCCAGGTTTTCCACCAGAGCAGTAGGAGACTCTGCTTGCAGAAGGAGGTCGTCCAAGTAGTCTAGTACCGCGATCCCCCATTGGCGTAACAATGCTAGCACCGGAGCTAACACTTTTGCAAAGACCAGAGGAGCAGAGGCGAGACCAAAGGGTAACGCTACAAACTGATGATGCTCCTCTCCCACGGAAAAGTGGAGGAAGCGCTGGTGACCGGCACATATTTGAATGTGAAGGTAAGCGTCCTTGATGTCGATAGAGGCAAGAAAATCCCCCTGATGCAGGGATGCCACCACCATGCAAATGGGCTCCACCCTGAACTTCTGCACCCGCACAAAGCAGTTCAGCGCCTTGAGGTCCAGGATTCGACGCACCTTGCCTTCCTGGGAACTGTAAACAGGTTTGAGTAAAAACCTTGAAAACGTTCCGAAGTAAGAACTGGGACAATCGCCCCTTGAAGTAACAGGCCTTGCACTGCCCCAAACGGACCCGTTAAGCAGTCCGGGGACAGGCGCAAGTTGGAAGGAAAGAACCTTGCTGGGGTACAAGAGCGAAACTCGATCTTGTAGCCTGACCGAATTACTTGGTGGACCCACTTGTCTTGTGCCAGGGAAGTCCATGGGTCCGGAAACCAGCAAAAACATCCACCCACCCCTGATACGGGTGAAGGCACACCTTCATGCTAAAGGAGCCTTGTCCGCGGGTCTGGAGAAGCCCACTCCCTGCTTTCCAGACCAGGTTTGTTTGGCTCCTCCAGAGGAGTCCCTGAAAGGCGTCAAGCCCTTACCAGTAGACCCTGAGGGACACAAAACTTCTTATGAGCTGAGAAGGGGGGCCCACATCTACGACGAGGGTCCTTGCCCTAAGTAGCCTGCGGAAGAAAGGTACTCTTTCCCCCTGTGAGACCTATAATGATGTCATCCAGGGTAGCTCCAAATAGTCGATCTCCTTGAAAGGGGAGATCAGTCAAGGCCTTTTTAGAAGTCTGGTCCGCAGACCAGCAATTGAGCCAAAAAACACGCCAAAGGACCACTGCCGCAACAGAGAGCCGAGCCACTAGGGGAGCTGCATCAAACAGATAAACTGCAGCCCCTGGACCAGCTGGTCCGCCGGCTTAGCAAATGCAGGGGGGAGCTGTTCTCCCCCCAGGTCTAGGCGTAAAGCTTAGCCCACCCAGTCAAAATTTGCGACACCATGGTAATGGGGAATACTGGCCTCAGTGCCAAACCAGCCAGAGTGTACATATTGTGGGCCACAGCCTCCGCCTTCCTGTCAGCCGGATCCTTAAAGTCTGGGGACTTCTCAACTGGAATCATGGTTGCCTTGAAAAAAACAGGAGAAAAATTTATATCTAAAAAGAAAAAAATGCCAGGACCAGAGATCCCAGCAAGGAACTAGGTCCTTACTCCTGACTAGGCAGAAAAAAAGTGTACCTATAGCAGAGAGAGGGAGTATACTTTCAACTTTCACAGTTGAAATGGCCCACTCCATTGTAAGTGCTCCCAGTTGGGTTGCTGTCTGGCCTGTTTGTGTTGCTGGACTTTTCTTTATAATATATATTTGAAATTGCACCTGGATTCTGTGTGTTTTCTGCCCGTCGAATCACACTGCACCTATCCACACTATTGTCTCCTGCAGCTGTCAGTCAAATCCTGTAACGAGGGAGCTGGGAGAGTGCTGTCTGTTTCTATGGACACAAGCAGCACTGCTCAGGATCGAGCCTGCTGGTGTGCCACAATAGGAAATGGCTTGCTATGGTGGCTCACACCGAGAAGAGGTGGAGCCAAGAAGGATGGCGGGGGCAGGGCTGCTGTTAGAAATCGCGGGGCCCCGTACAGACTACCTGGCAGGGCCCCTCCCAGAAAATATTAAAGATATATTTAGCTAAAATTACAACAAAATCACTATTATCAGACACAAATATAACATAACTCGCATAATTCCTGCTAAATCTAAAAAAAGAAACTATGTTAAACAAAAAAGAAGATGAGATGAGAAAAATATACAGGCTGGGCAGTTGGAGCTCAGTGGACAGAGAGAGAGAAACAAAGTTACAATTTACAAATAAATTCTGGGAGGGGGATTAGTGAGGGACGACTGTCTCTTTCTCAACAGATAAAAGCTGATAGCAGGGAGAGGGACAGATCAGATTCAGGTGCTGGAGGAAGATTTCTGTATTTGTTGTCCATCACTAATCCCCCTCTCTGTGTGGGCCCCCCTGTGTGCTAGGGCCCCCTACAAGAGGGCTGGTGGTCCCCCCCCCTATCAGCGGCCCTGGGCGGGGGACCCGAGAAGAGGAAGATCTGTGCCCCTCTGTGAAATTCCACTGCACAGAGCAGGTATTTAAATCATGTTTGCTTTTTTTTTTTTTTTAATAACTTTACAATCACTTTAAATAGTGCAGCGGGTCCGGTGGATGCGATGTCCGCCGGCCACCCGCAAGCGCCCCTTATGGAGACAGGACGGGGGTCTGCATATGTAAACAAGGCAGACCACTGTTCTGTCAGAGATGAACACAGGGATCCTGTGTTCCTCCTATTTAGGAACACAGGTCTCTGTGTTCATTCAGAGAGTCCACCCCCCATACAGTTAGAAAGCACCCCCTAGGAGCACACTTAACAATTTAATCGCCCCTGATATTAACCCCTTCCCTGCCAGTGTCATTAGTACAGTAACAGTGCATATTTTTAGCACTGATTACTGCAGTAATGTCACTGGTCCCCTCAAAAGTGTCAGGTGTCCGATCTGTCAGCCGCAATGTCGCAGTCCCTCTAAAAATCCCTGATCGCTACCAATACTAATAGAAAAAAAATAAATAAAAATGACATAAATCTATCCCCTAGTTTATAGACGTGATAACTTTTGCGCAAACCAATCAATATATACTTATTGGTTTTTTTTTTACCAAAAATATTGTAAGAATACATATTGGCTTAAAGAGGAAGTAAACCCTCCTCTGCAAGTTGTACCAATAGGTAAGCCTATGATAAGGCTTACCTATAGGTACTGTAAATATCTCCTAAACATGTACCGTTTAGGAGATATTTACCTTACATGCAGCCAGTGACGTCACTGGTGCATGCACTCTGAAGGAACGGCCGCTCGTGCCGTTCCTTCAGAGCCCCGTGCCGTGACCGTCGGGTCCCGCGCGCATGCGCGGGAGTGACGTCACCGCGGCTCCGGCCAATCAGATGGCCGGATGCCGCGATCCCGGAAGACGGGCGACTGGACATGTCGCCCGTCATAGAGGTAAGCGGACGGCACGGCGGGGGCTCGTTCTAAGGTAAGTATTTCATAATGAGATAGTATGTGATGCATACTAGCTCATTATGTGTTTTTCTTG
Source organism: Pelophylax lessonae (assembly GCF_965119305.1). Classification (NCBI taxonomy): domain Eukaryota; kingdom Metazoa; phylum Chordata; class Amphibia; order Anura; family Ranidae; genus Pelophylax; species Pelophylax lessonae. Next base: position 575,489,201 of record NC_138768.1, on the reverse strand, counting down.
CAGGGTGGAAAAAAAAATGTGGGTTTACAACCTCTTTAACCACTTGCCGACTGCTCACAGTATATTTACTGCGGCAGTCAGCCCCTCACAGGCAGAGTGACGTAGATCTACGTCGCTAGCTGTGAGGGTCTAGGGAGCGAGCGCGCGCCCCTGGAGGCGCGCTCCCGCGTGGTCACCGACCCCCCCGCGCGTGACCGGTGGACCCGATGTCCGCCGGTCACTCTGCGATCGTCGCTGCAGAGGGAGAAAGTCAGGCGGCTAGTGTAAACAAGCCGCCTGTCATTCTGCCCTGTGTAGAAACAGTGATCACACGGTTCTACTATGTAGGACCGTTGATCACTGTTTCTACAGCTCAAGCCACAGCCAATCACAGTTAGAATCACGCCCCTAGGGACACAAACAGCCCCTCCCTCTCAAATAAAGTTAACCCCTTCACTACCAGTGTCATTTTGCAGTAACAGTGCATATGTATAGCACTGATTACTGCAATAATGTCACTGGTAACCCCAAAAGTGTCAAAAATGTCAGTCAAGGGTCCGATCTGTCCGCCGCAATGTCGCAGTACCGAAAAAAAAATCGCAGATCGCCGCCATTACGCGTTAAAAAAAACAAAAATGACAATCTTTCCCTTTGTTAGTAAACGCGATAACTTTTGCGCAAACCAATCAAAATACGCTTTTAGCGTTTTTTTTTTTTTATCAAACATATGAATTTTGATTTTTACATTTTTTTGGGGGGAATTTCATATTAAAAAAATGTGAAAAATATTGCTATTTTTGCAAAATTGACGCTCTTTTTTTGTTTATAGCGCATGATCAAAAAATTGCACAGGTGATCAAATAGCACCAAAAGAAAGCTCTGTTTGTGGGAAAAAAAGGACGTCAAATTCGTTTAGGTACAGCGTCACACGACCGCGCAATTGTCCGTTAAAGTCACGCAGTGCCGAATCGCAAAATAGGCCCTGGTCAGGAAGGGGGTAAAATCTTCCGGGGCTTAAGTGGTTAAATTGATAACTTAATTTTTTAAATTTTTTTGTTATTGGAAATGTTTTATAGCAGTAAAGTAAAAAAAAAATATATATTTTTTTCAGAATTGTTTTTTTTTTTTTTGTTTATAGCGCAAAAAATTAAAACCACAGAGGTGATCAAATACCACTAAGAAAGCTCTATTTGTGGGAAAAAAGAAAATCAATTTTATTTGGTTACAGTGTCGCACCACTGCGCATTGCCGTATCGCAAAAAACTGCCTGGTCATTAAGGGGGAAAACCTTCTGGTCCTTAAGTACTTAATATTCTTTTTACAGCTGTTCAATTGCATTAGACAAACAATTCAGATCAGTGTGTGAAAGGGTATTGTTGTGGGTATAGGAAGCTATACAGTATGTGGATCTCCCAAATAGCTGAGTCACAGTCCTGTCATGTTAAAATGCTTATCGTTCGCTAGAAGAGGTGAGGAATCTACAAAGTAGTAAAGGTAACCAGACTCACCTTTACCTTACTGCTGTGACTTCATTGAATAACAGCTTACACAACCCATGTCAGTCACATATATAGCATGGTTATCTAACTAGAAGAAACGTGATGGCAAACATCCTTCAGGTGTCATAAACAGAAGAGCTAGGTGGCTATTTCAATGTAACAGTCACGCAAAGCATGAGAAACTCGGTTACAGAATCAGAACAAACATTATTATCACCTTTTTGATCTCAACTCTGTTTTTTGGTAGTATTTAACATTTTGTTCTTTAATTTTTATTGCAGGCTTGTGAAAATTCAGTACTAGCATTTTTTTTTGTTTTTTGTTTTTTTTTTCAAAAATCCATTATCCATAGTATTCCGAAAAGCAGGAAGAATATTTCCTGCTTTTAAGGGAGGGTGCATGGGTATATTTATTTCATCTTATACAAGCAGGATAAAAAAAAGTTGCTTTTTTGTCTTTTAAAAAAAAAAAAAATCAAATGTACTCTGTGTTAAAATAGAAAAAGTGCGGAAGGATTCAAACTTCTGTTAGGTTTTACCACTATATGGAGCTCCATTAGTGCATATTTCCTTCACTTCCTGTCATAGTGACAAATATGATCTGCAATAGGGACTCAGACAGCAATAAAAAACTGAGGGGTTCTATCCTTTGCTCTAAAAAAAATGGTTTGTTGGATTTAATTGAAAAAAATAAATAAATAATAAATGTATAAAAAAATTTTGCACACAGCATTTTAATAAAAAAAGACACATAAAACCAAAAAAGTACTTGAAGAAATTAACACCCACAATTTATTGTAAGCTATCCTAATGCATTCTGTATTTTCCCAATTAAAGATATTTAGTTAAGAAAACTTAAAGAAGAAATATAGGCAATACATTTTTTTCCCTTTGGATACAGTAAGGGAGGGTTATAACCCCTGTCAGATTTTTTTACTCTATCTGTGTCCCGTTGTGGAGACTTCCCTTCACTTCCTGTCCCATAGCCAAACAGGAAGTGAGGGGAAATCAATGCAAATTAAGGGAATTCCTTAATTTGCAGGGTAAATTTTACATAGAACTATATAGATCAGACTAAAATTAGGTCACCAGAACTAGTGCCCCCGTTGGAAAATTTCCCCTCTATTACTTTTCTGGGCAGAACCCAAAAGTTGGTATTTTCGTTACTTTCACTTTCAATGATAATGGTAAACAGGACACATAGAGAGGGTGAATCTCCCTAATGGGGGCACAGGCAGCAATAAAAACTGACAGTTGTTCTAATCCCTCTCCACTCTTTCCACAACTAAAAAAAAATGTTTTGCCTCTAGTTATACTTTAAATTCAGTGAGTCACACAAATTCAGAATCTTGTGCTAGCAAAACATTGCCTTATTTTTTTACATATATTTATTTAATATATCCCAACTTTTTGAAATGGAAACGAGGGACACCTATTAGCAAACATATGTAGGCATAGGCAATGTTCCCTCTAATTTTTTACTGTGCTGAGCAAATAAAAAATTTTCTGAGCGCGGTGCTCCCCAACCTTTTTATCGCCGCGGACCGGTCAACGTTTGATCATTTTTCTGTGGCCCGCTGGGGGGGGGGCTTTGTCAATGCAGAGTGCCCACAGCATTGCCCCCAATCCATGCAGAGTGCCCACAGCATTGCCCCCAATCCATGCAGGGTGCCCACAGCATTGCCCCCAATCCATGCAGGGTGCCCACAGCATTGCCCCCAATCAACGCAGAGTGCCCACAGTATTGCCCCCAATCAATGCAGAGATGCCAGCGTGCCACCTTTCAATGCAGAGATGCCAGCGTGCCACCTTTCAATGCAGAGATGCCAGCGTTCCCCCCGCGAGACCAGTGCACTTACCTGACGGCAGCTTCTCTTCAGTCCCGACTCCCTGCGTCTCCTCGAGTCCTCAGTCCTCCCGCCTCCTCCTCGGCCAATGGCATGGGTTTTGCCTTTCGGCCAATCAGGAAGCGGGAGGACCCACTCCCTGATTGGCCAGGAGGAGGATCCATGTGAATTTTCATTCGCTATTGTCACACAATGGGCGGGCTCGGGGCGCACTGCTCTGCTCCCCGGCCGCCACGTCTGCGGCTGCGCGGTCTGAAACTGTGCTTGCGCGGGACCGTCAATTAGACTGCGCGTCTGCGCATGCGCGCATCTTAAAGGGAACATTGGGCATAGGACACACACCCTGCCATGCCCCCTTGAAGGAGAATTATACCAAAAAGTGATTAGTTACACCCACAAGTGTTTTTTTTTTTTTTTTTTTTTTTTATTACTACCATTCCTTTTATACTGGTGTAGCAGGTTTTCCAGGCATTGGGTCTGCCATTGTTACCAGTGACACCTTCAGCCCATTTAAGCTGAATACCCAAGTGTGAGAGTTGAGTCAATGACCATTCCGGCATCTTTGGTTTGTTTGAAAATGGGGATGGGAGAAGGGAATGAGTGGGATACTCCTCTGGCTCAACTAGGTACAACTGGGACACTGCAGAGAAATGCCTGGTAGCGCTGTCTTGACGCCAGCTGGATGCCGACCAATGCTTACTGACGCTTGAAAATGCTTTATTACTGCACTGTGCGCGAACTTGACTTGTAACCCTCTGGTTAACTCAAAAGATCCTGGACTGTAGTGAGACTTGACACTTGACACTCTGTTAAGCTCAAAAGTCCTGTGAACAGCCCCCTCCAGCCCTTCATTGACTGAGGTAGCTCCTTGTAACTGCTTGTGCTGCTGCAACTCTCAACACTGTACACTTCACACTGTATAGTTAACTCTTCAGGGCCCAACCGCTGGTGCCTCCTTTACACTTTCAGGGTCCTCTCACTAGGCACCCCCTCAGCATTTCAGGGTCCTCTCACTAGGCACCCCATCTGACACTTCAGGGTCCTCTCACTAGGCATCCCATTTACCGCTAGCTAGCTCCTGGATCCCTTGGACCTTCACCGGAGCGGTCCCCTCTCAGCTAGGCAGACCCCCAGGGGCAGTTACAGTACTCATGAACTTGGAATGCTTTCCTGAAACTGGGCCCCCTCAACTCCGCTGGCCTTCGGCCAGTGTTGGTAGTAACTGCGTTTAAGTAAACGGCGTTACTTAACGCAGTTACTTTTGAGGGTAACGAGTAATCTATCAGATTACTCGTTCTCTCATTGTAACGCCGCTGCCGGTACTTTCGGCTGCATTACCGCAATTACATCTACCGCCACTAGATGGCAGTAGATGTAATTGTAATTCCCCCTCTCCTCTATGACCGAGGACGAGAGAGGAGGAGGAGGAGGAGACTGTGAGTGAGCAGAGAGGACGAGCGCGGACTCCGGACTGGGTGAGTACAGCACGCCAAGCCCAGCAGCAGCCAGCCAGCCACCACCATCATCCCCAGCCACCACCACCATCATCCCCAGCCACCACCACCATCATCCCCAGCCACCACCACCATCATCCCCAGCCAGCCACCATCATCCCCAGCCACCCACCACCACCATCATCCCCCAGCAACCACCATCATCCCCAGCCACCCACCACCACCATCATCCCCAGCCACCACCACCATCATCCCCAGCAACCACCACCATCATCCCCAGCCACCACCACCATCATCCCCAGCCACCACCACCATCATCCCCAGCCACCCACCACCACCATCATCCCCAGCCACCACCATCATCTCCAGCCACCACCATCATCCCCAGCAACCACCAACATCATCCCCAGCCACCACCATCATCCCCAGCCACCACCACCATCATCCCCAGCAACCACCACCATCATCCCCAGCCACCACCACCATCATCCCCAGCCACCATCATCCACAGCCACCACCACCATCATCCCTAGCCACCACCACCATCATCCCCAGCCAGCCACCACCACCATCATCCCCAGCCAGCCACCACCATCATCCCCAGCCAGCCACCACCACCATCATCATCCCCAGCCAGCCACCACCACCATCATCCCCAGCCAGCCACCACCACCATCATCCCCAGCCAGCCACCACCACCATCATCCCCAGCCAGCCACCACCACCATCATCCCCAGCCAGCCACCACCACCATCATCCCCAGCCAGCCACCACCACCATCATCCCCAGCCAGCCACCACCACCATCATCCCCAGCCAGCCACCACCACCATCATCCCCAGCCAGCCACCACCATCATCATCCCCAGCCAGCCAGCCACCGCCATCATCCCCAGCCAGCCACCGCCATCATCCCCAGCCAGCCACCACCATCATCCCCAGCCAACCACCAGCAGCAGCCAGCCACCACCATCCCCAGCCAGCCACCACCATCACCACCATCCCCAGCCAGCCACTACCATCACCAGCAGCAGCAGCCGCCAGCCACCACCACCAGCAGCCACCAGCAGCAGCAGCCAGCCACCGCCACCTCCAGCAGCAGCCACCAGCAGCCAGCCAGGCAGCACTGCAGCAGCAGCACAGGTACAAAAAAAAAATACGGTTACTCACAGTCAGGACAGGAGGGCACGGGACTCAGACCCCCACCACCAGTGTGCCACACCACCACCAGCCACTACCAGCAGCCATACACTCCAGGCAGCAGACGCAGGTACCACTCAGCAAATACCACTCAGGTACCAGTGTACCACGCAGCCAGCCAGTACCACTCAGCAAATACCACTCAGGTACCGTACCAGTGTACCACGCAGTTACCACTAAGAAAATACCACGCAGGTACCACTCAGCAAATACCATGCAGGTACCACTAAGCAAATACCACACATACAAGGGGCATACAAGTTATTTGACATATTTGATTATTTTTATAAAGTAACGCGATAGTTACTTTCCCTGGTAATTGAGTTACATCAGTAAAAAAGTAACTCAGTCACTAACTCAGTTACTTTTTGGGAGAAGTAACTAGTAACTATAACTAATTACTTTTTTTAAGTTACATGACCACCCGAGCCGCCCGAGAAACCTGATCCTTCTGACAGGAGGAGAGACAGCCGTACTTTCCCTCCTGGGACTCTGCTTCCCGCCAAAGACTCTGCATTATGTGCCCCCCCCAAACTTATACCCACTCCCAGAATGCTGTGCGTCAGAATCTGCCTTCCTAGGGTAGATACAAGCCTGAATGTGCCCCTGATTGGTTTTCTTCCACTGCCCAATGAGAACCCTCTCATGGAGCCAGTGGGGAGGCTCCCCTCTCAATAGCAACACCTGGAAGACTTGACAGCCCAGCTGAAAATCAGGGCCCTGCTGTTAGGCAGCCAAGGCCCACTATACTTTTGCCTAGCACCTACCTTGTAGGGTGCTACACTGGGGTAGCACCCTCCTAGGTAGGTGCTAGTGAGAGAGTATAGATTTTGGCTCTGTCTATCTACTAGAGGAGCTGCAGGTAAATCTATATTACTCTTTGCTTACCAGAGAGCAGGATCTGTTAGTGAGGTCTGCTCATTGTGCTCAGTATGGGATTCATTGTGTCTAGAGAGTGTTTGCATAGGCTTTGATACAGTCCTGGTGATTGGCAGTGGCAAGTCACTTCAGTGCATTCTGGGATACTGTATAAAAGCCAGGAGCACATGTGCTGCGGGGTCTTTGGCTGGAGAGCAGAGTCCCGGAGGGAAGGGGGCAGCTGCCTCCTCCTCTGTAGCAGTGGCACGTGGTCGCAGGAGGTCGTCCTGAGGGCCAGAGGAACGGAGCTGAACCCAGAGGTCCAGGAGAGCTTACTGGAGGGGAGACACTGGAGACCCTGGAAAAATAGTATCGTGAGTACAGGGGCTCGTGTCAAGGGGCCTGGCCTGAGGGGGGCCACCCCAGGAGTAGGATAGTCAGTGGACGGGTGTCGGCAGTCAAGAGAGCGAGGATACTGAGGAGAGTTTCCTGACGATAACACATAGTTCATCAAGTTGTCTTAAGAAAGCGACTCAAAACTAAATTCACCTCAGTGGCAGGGTGAATCAACAGCCTGGCTGTATCTAAAGATAGAGGTCCTCCAACATATTGAATAGTTAATTCGGAGTATCCCATTATTCCCTTCTCCCATCCCTAGTTTATAATAAAACACAAAAACAAACACATTCCTCTGGACTGGTTACTGGAGCGAGCTGACGAGTTGTAGAGAGAAACTGTGCATATTAAGGTTGCTAATAGTAACTCAGAGGGGCCCGAAAATGTGAAATCTGGCAGTCCTCAAGGGGGCAGTGCTAGACTGGCTTTTAAAATTTACAAATGCTGCAATTTAGAAATTGGATGAAAAGTTTAGCTCTGGGAAATATCTTTTGAAATATAAAAAGTACATTTTACATAGAACTATATAGATCAGACTAAAATTAGAGACAAGTGAGGAGGAAAGAGGGACACAGGGACTTTGTTTCAAATCAGGGACAGTCCTTCAAAATCAGGGATGGTTGGAAGCTATGTTCATATAGCACTGCAAACTGTATGCAGAACCTTATATACTTTCACATTAGTTCCCGCCTTAAAGCAGTATTAAATCTAATGACAAAAATGTAGTATTTTGCAGCTTACCAATCCTTATATGTTGTGACTGCTTTAGATTTTTATTTTATTTTTTTCCCATTTATTTTACACAATAATCCAGCCAGTAAAACTCTTAGGGTGTCTGCATTCTGGATGAAGTAGTAAAGCAGACACCTTTTGGGCAGCAGCATTGTTAGTCTAGAGCAGGGGTCTGCAACCTTTAAGACCTAAAGAGCCACTTGGACCCGTTTCCGAAGGAAATAAAAAACTGGGAGCCGCAAAAACTACAAAAACCTACCGGGGGATCGAAAACAGGGACATAATTAGAAATCACAGGGCCCCATAGCAAAATTTGCTATGCCCAATGATCATACCCCCAATGCAGAGACCAGCGTACATGCCCCTTTCAATGCAGTGACCAGCATACATGCCCCTTTCAATGTAGTGACCAGCATACATGCCCCTTTCAATGTAGTGACCAGCATACATGCCCCTTTCAATGCAGTGACCAGCATACATGCCCCTCTCAATGTAGTGACCAGCATACATGCCCCTTTCAATGTAGTGACCAGCATACATGCCCCCTTTCAATGCAGAGACCAGCATGCGTGCGTGCCCCCTTCAAAGCAGTGTGTGGACCCCCCCCCCCGAGGCATCACTTCACTTACCTCACACTGGTGCCTGGCTTGCTGCTGCTGACGGGAGTCTGGACGGACGTCTTCTTCGAACTGCATACGCGCCGCTGCCCTCCTCTCTGACAGCGGGCGGGAAGGTGCCGTCGGGACGGTGCGTGACTAACGCACGCACCGCCTCCCACGCGACGTCACAGCCAGGACAGCGCCACAGTGGGGAGTGTCGGGGCACACAGTGCGCCTCCTCCCCTCGCTAGCATCTGCCCCGGAGCCGCAGCAAAGGTTCAAAAGAGCCGCATGCGGCTCCGGAGCCGCGGGTTGCTGACCCCTGGTCTAGGGGGAAAGTAATGTTAGACTAGGAGATTTAGATGGCCTTGACTAACAAGTTGTAGCTGACCATTGTAGGCACCCCTTTCCGTGGTAAATGGTTTGTCTTAACACTGTAACTGCTACTTTGTCTGGATAGCTTGGTCTGCTAAAGGAAGTTGAAAAATACCAGACTTACTAGCTCAATCACCAGATGAAGAAAAAATGAAAAAGCCATAAAGAGTAAACGAATGCAGTCAGCTGAAGAAGAGGAGTCCTTAAAATGTGTCCTGCAACCCTGCACCCTGGGGGGACCACAATCCATCCAGTGCTGTTGAAGTGAAGAAGCCCAGGATCCCATGCAACCTCTCCCCTGCTCATCCCTCCTAGGATTCTTCTGTGATTCAGTGGACTTGTCCCCTTTGGACTACATAAACTTTTTATTTCACTCTTGTGAATATATATTTTACTATTGTTCAATAAAGCAGTGAATGTTTCACTACACAATGAGGTTTTCGCTGTCTTCCCCCTGCCCTGATTTATTCACAGGAAACTGTGCATGAATGACACAGCCGTGTAGGCAGAGCCCTGCCTCTTTTTAAATAGTGACAGTGGGTGCAGGGAGAAGATCCCCAGCCCGCTGTCACAGGGATGGAGGGCAGCGATGGGGGGATGGCTGCAGATGCTGGAACATGTTACATGTTCCACCCAAAAAATGTGTGGAAAATGCAACATGTTCCAAAAGTGAACTTGTCCTTTAAAGCATGGGTGTCCAACCTTTTGGCTTCCCTGGGCCACACTGAGTGTAGAGAATTTTTCTCGGGCCGTATATAAAATATATACTATAGTTAAGGTATATAAGTGATAAAACTCTGTCGCGCCCTTCCCGCACTGCCGCGCCCCCCCCCCCCCCCAGCACTAATTTAACACAACTATAGGATGATCCCAGCCTCTGCCTACAGTTAGCTGGAAGCCGCTTTGGCCGTGCCCCTGACCCGCTTTCCTTCCTCCCCAGCAAAAAAAAAAAAATTGTCAGGGGGCAGTGGGCCGCACTGCCTGTGGTTCCGGGCCGCAGGTTGGACATGCCTGCTTTAAAGTGTTACTAAACCCAGAACCGTAAAATCAGTGTGTATATGCAGTAAAGCATGCTTGTTATACTCACTATGGAACCTAAGGGGTTAATTCTCTGCATTGTGTAAAAAGGCTGTTTGATCCTGTATGCACAGATCCTCCTCTTCTTGTATTGTCCCCATGACATGTCCAGATAAGACAGAGTTACGGGAGTCGGGCTGCACATGCTCAGTTTAGTGTATATTGCTAGTTTTGTTTTCTTGGGAGAGTGCATGTGATCAGCACAGGGCCAATCCGCACAGTCCAGACAGAGAGTCAGTGGTCCTGCATCCTGATTGGATAGCCAGTGCAGTATGAAAACTTTTCCTACAAGCTTTACCCAGGTACTGAAAGAAGTTACAAAACTGCTATATACTGGTAATAAGAAAAGATATTTAGCAGTTTATATTTACTAAAATAATTGCATTTCCATGTTCTGTGTACTGTGGGAGACCAGATATAGTGAATGCAGGGTCCTGGGTTTAGTAACAATTTAAGATTTTGTAGCACCCTCTGTGGTACAGTGTTGGAAAATTCAGTTGTGCTTCTCTGTAGGCAGAGGAGCCTGGGTTAGTTTGTTTAGAGTTAGCTGGCAGAGCTCCAAGGACTGAGTCTCTGTTACCTTCCCCTGGCTTTTGAAATTGCTGGAGGGCTCTAGAATTTAGAGGGTGGAAGAGCAGAGATTAGGTCTGAATATTTTTATGGAGTTTCCTCTAATCCCTGGGTGGGGATGGCCCAGAAGGTGGAGAGATGGAGCATAAATATTCTGGAGCCTGGCCATGTGGAGAGCACAGTCCAAGGTCCAGTTACCTGAAGGGAACCCCTGTGCAGTTGATTTCTGCCCCTCGGCAAAAGGAAGGAGCCAGAGGAAGAGAGAGAGGCCAGAAGCAGATGAAGTTTCACACCTTTTCAGCTTTAGCTAGGCTTTTGTTAAGCCATCCTGAAAGCCAAGGTCCGGACCTGTTCAGAAGGAGGTCTGTCCAACGGAAGCCAGAAGATAGCTTTTAGTCCTCAGTTTGCATTCAAGTTACAATTCTGGGCATCTCATACCTTCCCATTCCCATCCAAGTTCATTCCCTAATACACTAAACATAAAACCAACCACCCTGGACTGACTCTAGAAGTCTGAGCAAGTGCTGAAAAATACCTGATGCCTGACTGCATGTGAGGAGAGACCCAAAAATCCTGTGGCTCCTAAGGGTGATAAGGCTATGCTTTTTAATATGGAATAAAATTTCAGCCTTGTAATCCTATTTTATACAATTTAAGGCTCCGTTCACATATATGTAAATTGGATGCGTTTTGAACCGCATCCGATTCACATGACGTGAATCAAACTGGCTTTCTATGGAGCTGGTTCACATATATGCGGTGCAGTGGCATTACAAATTCACTGCAAATTTATTAAGAGTCCTATTCACTTTCTGAGCACTGCAGTGCGATTCAGATGCAAATTCCAGGCTCATTGCCTTCTATGGGAACGCATCTGAATTGCACATCTGATCAGTTTTAAACACAAATTCATTCTAGGAAAAAAAACAGCGTGGGTTTCTACCCCAAGCCACACCAGACCCTTTCTGGTCTGGTATGGATTGTGAGGGGGACGCCACGCCAAAATAATAAAAAAAATGGTATGGGCCCCCCCCCCCAAATCCATACCAGACCCTTAGGTCTGGTATGGATTTTGAGGAGAACCCCCACACCAAATACTTTTAAGAAAATGGTGTGGGGTCCCCCCCAAAAATCCATACCAGACCCTTTTATGAGCATGCATCCTGGCAGGCCAAGAAAGGAGGGGGGGGGGTGAGCGAGCACCCCCCCCCCTCTCCTGAGCCTTACCAGGTCACAAGCCCTCAACATGGGGGGGGTGCTTTTAGGCAGGGGGTCACCCCAAAGCACCTTGTCCCCATGTTTATGGGGACAAGGGACTCTTCCCCACAACCCTTGCTGGTGGTTTTGGGGGTCAGGAGACTTATCAGAATCTGCAAGCCCCCTTTTTTTATCAGTGTCCTCAAATCCCCTTTATATTAGTGTCCTAAACCCCTCCCCCTTAAAAGCACTGTCCTCAGCCCCCTTTTAAAGCAGTGCCCCCCCCCCCTTTAGAGCAGTGTCCCCAGCTTCTCTTTATAGTAGTGTCCTCAGCCCCCATTTTTTATAGCATTGTCTTTAAACCCCCTTATAGCAGTGTCCTGTACCCCCTCCCCCTCCTTGAATGGCTGAACATACATGTGAATGAGCCCTTAGGTGATAAGAGCTCATGATTGCCCTTTGAATCCTTTGGGAATATTAAAATAATGTGGTTAATTCAGGCCTTCCTAATGTGCCTGTGTGGGTTTCCTCCGGGTACTCTGGTTTCCTCCCACACTTCAAAGATATCCTGGTAGGTTAATTGGCCCCTGTCTAAATTGGTCCTGGTATATGTATGTATGAATGTGAGTTAGGAACCTTACATTGTATGCTCCTTGAGAGCAGGGACTTATGTGAATGTACAATGTACAGTGCTGTATACATTTTCCACTCTATAAAAATACTTTTATTAGAAAAATTGACGATCAGATAAAAATAACAAAACTGAGAAATTTTGTCCAGTGTGTATAGCAAAAATAGTATTAGGCAGTCTCAAAGTTTTAAAAATAGTAACCAAAATAGATGAACAAATTTATATATCAGGACTTTTTTTGCAAAATAGAGGTTATCTGACAACTATACATGGAAGCAGGCCGCTCAGATGTTCATTGCATGGGAGATTAGTAGAAAGATGAATACATCATGCAGGGTGATGGGGCGAGAAAAGAAAAAAACAGGGTGACCTGTGCCACCCCCTACCTGTCATTGGTGTCTTAATGCATGTTCCAACCCCGAGGAGCGCAGCGACCTCAGTTGCTAGGACAGTGTTTGCTGCATAGCAATACTGGTTTCTAGGATGCTGTCGGCTGCATAGCATCACTAGTTGCTAGGATGCTGTTTGTTGAATAGCATTACTGTTTGGTAGGATGCTGCTGGGAGTACAGCGTCACTGGTTAATAGGATACTTTTGGCTGCACAACCCACAACACCTAGCTACCAGTGATGCTATGCAGCTGACAGTACCCTAGCAACAAGTGATACTTTGCAGCTGACAGCATCCTAGCAACCAGTAATGCTATGCAGCTGACAACATCCCAGCAACCACTGATGCTATGCAGCGGACACTGCCCTAGCAACTGATAACACTATGTGGCCCAGGAGCTTAACATGCACTTGGGAGACACTTGGGCCTCGGTGCTGCCCCCTATGTACCTCTATGTAACAAAATCCTGTACATGTACATCCAAAAAGTACATGAATTTGTAATCTCAGCTTATGACAGTTTTTTTATAAGTTTCAGGGACTGTATTTTAGTAATGCAATTAAAAAAATATTATAATATGACTTCTAGGAAAAGTTTTAAAGTGTTACTAAACCCACAACAGTAATAGTCTGTATATGTAGTAAAGCATGCTTGTTATACTCACTGTGGAACCTAAGGGGTTAATCCTCTGCATTGTGTAAAAAGGCTGTTTGATCCTATCTTCTCTGACCCCCCCCCCCCCTTCTTCTGCTGTCCCCAAACCATCTCCTTATAGAACAGAGCCTTGAGGGCAAACTGCACATGCTGAGTTTGGTGTGTATTGCTAGAGAGTTTTTTTTTTTTCTTGGGATTTTCATGTGATCAAAACAGGGCCAATCAGCACTGTCCAGATAGAGGGTCAGGGGTCCTGCAGCCTCATAGGACAGTCAGAGTAGAATGAAAACTCCTCCTACAAGCTTTAACCAGACACTGATAGAAGTCACAAGACTGCTATATACTGCTGATGAGAAAAGGTATCTAGCAGTTTATATTTGCTGAAACTATTGCATTTCCATGTTCTGTGTTCTGGGGGAGATCAGGTATAGTGTATGCAGGCTCCTGGGTTTAGGAACACTTTTTAAGCTTTTAGCCTGGGCTCACATTTGTGCGTTACAGACACCGCATTCCTGTGCACGTCACATACAATTTTTTTGGGGTTTGATTTGAGCCATATATTTTGTAAGGAATCCCATTGCATCCGCACCATAATGGTGCAGGACTCTTTTTTTTCCCCCGCCGCTGAATCGCATCGAATGGGTGTTTACCCCGGGTGTTTACCCCCATACGATGCAATTTTGGCAATTGCACTGCATTTTGTAATCTGTTTCGGGGTGTTAATCTAACTTTGACACCCGCAGCAGATCGCATGGACACTGTGCGATTGCTATGCAGTGCGATGCGGGAAAACCCAGCAAGACTTGTGCGTTCCCTGCATCAGTGTGAACCAGGGCTCAGCGCCGGTTCACATATATGCGATGAAAGACATTGCATGTGAATCGCAGCGCACTGCTCTGCAAATCACATGCAAAGTCTGTGCGATGCAAATTCAGCCATACAGATTGTATGGCTGAATTTGCATCGCATTTAGACACAACTCGCTCAGGACCCTTTTTTTGGGTCCACACCAGAATCGGATCGCATGGGTGTTCACATCTATGCGATCCGATTCATGTCCGAACTGACCCCAACAACCCCAGATCAGTTCGCACTGTGATATGCAAACTGATCTGGGGTTGTTGTTAATTTTGTATTGACACTCCCTGAGATTCGCATATGGCAGTGTGAACTGCCTGCGAGTTGAATACAATGCAGGAAACTTGCAGTGGATTTGCAGGGTTCCCGAATCGAATATATGTGAACCAGGACTCAAAGTTTTAGGCTGGGTTTACACTGCCGCATAGAGTGGCTCATGGCAGAGGTCCAGCGCATCCCTGTTCACCATTTCAGGTCCGATTTCAGTCCGAATTCTTGGCTGAATTCAGACTGAAACGGACCAGAAGATGCACAGGACTCCTGTGCGTCACTATACCTGGTCTCCCACAGTACACAGAACAACTGCTGAATCCTGGAGCCGCTCCGGAGATATGTGAACCAGCTCCATAGAGAGTCGGTCACAATCTCCTGACATGCGAATTGGATGTTGGAAAACCCGCATCCAGTTTGCTATAGTGTGAACCCAGTCTAAGTTTTGGATAGCGTGGAGAGGGATTAGAACACATCAGGTTTGTATTGTTAACAGCCTGTGTGCCTGCTTGGGAGATTCACCTCCTCTAATCACTGTTATTGCTGAAAGTGAAAGAAAATCCCAAAATTTGAGTTGTCACCAAAACAGGAATAGAAGAAAAATCTTGCAATGGGGGACACTAGTGACAACCGGGGATTCCTTCACTTAGGAGGGATTTCCCTTTTATTTTCTGCTTGGCAATGAAAAATTAAGTTTGTCTTTAGTTCTATTTTTGCCAAAGATAATAAAAAAAAAAACAAATAATCAAATGTATATGGAGTCCTAGGACACAGACAAATCCATGTGCTCTAGAAAGAACAATAGGCTGAAACACTACAAGAGCAGCAAAGAAAAATGCAGCAGCAGAGGAGTGAGCTAGCAGATTTCTAGCTTCTTTTGGAGGAGGACATTGATTGGTTGGCTCATGGATGACTTTATGTAAGTCAGTGTAATAGGTTTACATGTGGACACAACATGCCCCCTAACCTAACATTAGAGCAAGGCAGAGTGTGGGCGTGGCTGGTGACGTCTCTGATGGCTGTATCCGCCCAGCACATGTCTATGTCCCAGTATTATCAGCACCTCGCTCTCCCCATTGCAGTGCAGTTGATGTTTGACAGCACAGCTCTGTTCAGGACGTATGGAGATCTGAGATCTGTGATCTGCAATCTGTGATCTGTGACAAGCCTTCACATCTCATCACACCATCACCAATCCACTATCTTTTATGTTAGGTAAGTCATTTCCTCTAGACGTGGGAGGGCTTATACAACATGTTACACATCACCCATCCACTGCTTGTTCTTCTCTAACTCTGCAGGCAGGTAATGCTATTGATTTCTTCCCATATGAATATTGATCAATCCATGAGTTTACCTAATGATTTTTTCCTTTTTTGTTAGCTAATGGTGATTTGTTTTAAAAAAAAAAAAATACCATAAATTTCGAATTTTTAACTTGCACAGCTAGCGTTAATTTATTTACATTCTTGGGAAAGGTTAACAAAGATTGGCGCACGGTGAAAAATGTGGCAATTTTTGTACCCACACTTATTTCGTGTTTTCATTTTGAATCATTTTTATTAGAAGATCAGTAGTGAATAAAATTAGAAAAAATGTTACATTTTTTTTTTAAAGTGCAAATGACAGAGATCCAAAAGTTGTGCAAGACTGCAGTTTTACATTTAGATGACGCAACATACAAATAACGTTGGTTACCACTTTTTTTGCTTCACGGGATCGTAGCTTTTAGAAAAGAACAGCAAAGGTTTAGGTGGTATAAAATGCTATTGGTCTATTCTTAGGCAGGGCAGCATTGGGCAGTGCCTATATGGATGAGGGGGACTCACTGCAAGATCATGGGGTACTAAGTGAGAATACTACATTCTTGGGAAACATTAACAAAGATTGGCGCACAGGGAAAAATGTGGCAATTTCTGTGCCCACACTTATTTCGTTTTTTCATTTTGAATCCTTTTTATTCGACAATCAGAAGTGAACAAAATTTGAAAAAAATGTTACATTGTTTTTTAAAGTGCAAATGACGTGGATTCAAAGTCGTGCAAGGCTGCAGTTTTACCAAGACCGCATTCACACTGCAGCGGCACGACTTCGGGGACGACCTGTGAAGTCCTGTGCACCGTGACTTTGGCGCGACTTGCACGGACTTCACATAATGGAAGTCAATGCAAGTCGCTCCGAGGTTGCCCGAAGTAGTACAGGACCCTTTTTCTAAGTCGGAGCGACTTGTGTCGTTCCTATCCTATTGGAACGGCTCCTGTAGCAGTGCATGGACCGTGACGGACTGCGACTTGTCAGGCTGACAAGTCGTGGTAGTGTGAATGGAGCCGATAACACAACATACAAATAACGTTGGTTACCACTTTTGCTTGATGGGATCGTAGGTTTAACAAGAAAATAACACCAAAGGCTTAGGCAGTATAAAATGCTATTGGTCTATTCTAAGGCAGGGCAGCATTGGGCAGTGCCTATATGGATGAAGGGGGCTCACCGCAAGATCACGGGGTACTAAGTGAGAATATTACATTCTTGGGAGGGAAAGGTTAACAAAGATTGGCGCACGGTGAAAAGTGTGGCAATTTCTGTGCCCACACTTATTTTGTGTTTTCATTTTAATCATTTTTATTAGAAAATCAGAAGTGAACAGAATTTGGAAAACAGGTTAAATTTGTTAAAGTGCAAATGACATAGATTGCAAGACTGCAATTGCACATTTCGATAATACAACCTACTAATAACGTTGTTTCCCACTTTTGCTTTGTGGGATCGTAGCTTCAACAAGAAAATAACACCAAAGGTTTAATTGGTAGGAAATGCTATTGATCTTATCTAAAGCTGGCAATACACTACGCGAAAAATCGTTCAAACTCATCTTTGCAAAACGAAAAATCGGCCGTGAGAGCAGACGATCGTGCCATCATGTAATGACTGAATTTTGAGCGATAGATCGTTCAATGGACGTTTTTCTTTCAGTTTGTCACATATGCCTAGTGCAAACAGTTTGGCCGAGAAACACATTAACCTTTCAATTTATCGTTCGCTCGGCAGAATTTTCCAAACTGTTCCTTCGATTTTTCGGTTCTGAAAAGTTACAAACTATTTTCTATTTGTGCCCATTAACTGGACGAAAAACGAATGATCGGACAAAATGACAGATTTTCCAACGATTTTTCAGCTAGTGCATGGCCAGCATTAGGCAGGGCAGCGTTGTGCAGTGCCTATATGGATGAAGGGGACTCACCGCAAGATCGCGGGGTACTGAGTGAGAATATTGAGGCACATGAAGAAGGAACTAAAATGTTTGCCGTAGCTTATTTAGGGCTTTATGTGCCAAATAATTAAAACCTTGCAGGACGGTTGGATATTTGTTGCATGCTAGTGGTGTGGTGTCCATCCATACACCTTTATTGTCCGCCCCTCCTTACTACAGTATTTGCAACACTCAGTTCATGGTTTACGTTTTACATCAATTTTTAACTTGGAACCTTGCGGCACATTTATTTTGGCACATGCTGTGGGACATTATTAGAAACGGTCACATATCGCGTGTTCACACCACATCTAGAGACCTGTGTTTTTGTTTATTTTATTTATTTATCTTTTCTTGTCGTCTTTTTTTTTTGGGAAGTTTTTTTTTTTTTTATGGCCAATGTAGGTCTCTGCAGAGCAGACTTGTATAAAGTACTCGAAATTTCTACTTGAGTAAAAGTACAAGTGCTCGATCAAAAAATTACTTGAGTAGAAGTGGAAGTGCTCGCAGAAAAAGTTACTTAAGTAGAAGTACTAAAGTATTCAACATTTTTTTTACTTAAGTATTGCAAGTAGTTTTTCCAAAAAAATCGCTACTTAAGTACTAAAAGTAAAAAGTACCAGTAGTTTTGAAAAAAAATTTCTACTCAAGTACTGAAAGTAGAAGTAGAAGTACTGTGTTATGTAGTTATTAAAGAAAGAAGTCAAAAGTATGAACATCATATTGTTTTTATTATTTCAAATGATTTATTCAAATGATTAACCTGTGTTTGTTAGTAGTTTCTTGATGCACTTTAAGCGCTGTAGCACCATTTATTTGTTTGTTTCATATTTTCTTTTTATTGGAAAGATTTGGTATAGCAGCTTTTATTATACACAGCCTTTATTTTCGTATGCTCTGATTTACAAATGACATTATACACATTTTTTTGAGCTTTATGCAACCTGCCATCTACTGTTCTAGCAGTGGTAGTTTTTTTAAAAGTAACGAGTAACTATGCAGCACAAAAAAAAAATACTTGAGTAGAAGTATCGAAATCATCGAAAAAATGTAGTGAAGTAAAAGTAGAAGTAGGAGAAAAAAATTCTACTCTAGGAAAGTACAGATACCGCATTTCGGTACTTAAGTACAGTACTTAAGTAGTTCTACTTCGTTACTATACATCTCTGCTGCAGAGATACATAGAGAAACAATTGTTTTCTTTGTGCCCTGATCACCCCACAACACAGCAATGCGGAAAACTGTGTGCACTTTTTTTTTTTTTTTTTATGTAACGCAGATGAGCGCATGAAAACAGCACATAAATGCTGTAAAGTAAATCCTAAAGTAATGTGATGAGATTGGAAATAGGGGAAGAAAACGCACATCAGCAGACAAAAAAAAAGGTCACACACTCTAATATTTCGTTGGCTTTGATTATGGCATGCATTTGCTGTGGCATTGTTTCGATAAGCTTCTGCAATGTCACAAGATTTATTTCTGTCCAGTGTTGCATTCATTTTTCACCAAGATCTTGTATTGATGATGGGAGAGTCGGAGCACTGCGCAAAGCCTTCTCCAGCACATCCCAATGATTCTCAATGAGGTTAAGTTCTGGACTCTGTGGTGGCCAATCCATGTGTGAAAATGATGTCTCATGCTCCCCGAACCACTTTTTCACAATTTGTGCCCAATGAATCCTGGCATTGTCATCTTGGAATATGCCCGTGCCATCAGGGAAGAAAAAATCCATTGATGGAATAACGTGGTCATTCAGTATATTCAGGTAGTCAGCTGACCTCATTCTTTGGCACATGCAGTGACTATCCAATTTAGTTAGTTGCTTAGTTAATTTCAGGTAGCGACTTTTTTTTTGGCCAGGCAGTGTATCATCATGCATAATAATGCACTGAAATGTCTAAAAACAAATGTGTATCAGTGCAATTCCTTTTTCTATGCATTCTACACGTAAAATTTGTAACAGCATTGTTGAATGGGGAACAGAAAATGCATCAGTTAAAAAAATTACATCTTTCGTTTTGTCAACCCCCTCCTTTGTGTGCATTATTAAGTAATATTGTAGAGAATAAACAGCTATGGGACATCTCCAGAAGTCAATGCAAGTTGCAATGAAATTGCAAAAAAGTAGTGCAGGAATCTTTTTCAAAGTCGCTATAACTTGAAAAGCAGCTATTTGGTTAAATTGCCGTAAATGGGGTGCGACTTGTCATGCGATTTTTTTTGAGCTGTCAAATCACATGACAAATCACACTTGTGTGAACCAGGGCTTACTGTATCTAAAAACCTTTCTAAAGCTGGCCATGAACTAGTAGTATTTTATTCAAAAGTTTTTGTTTCTTAAACATTTATCAATTTTTTGAATTAGTTGGGTCAAAACATGTGTTTTCAACCACAGTGACCAGAATATGCAAAGGAGCAGGATGCAAATTTTTTCTTGATTGATCCAATATGTGGCTTTATTTCTGGAAAGTCCGTTCACCCCAAAAGTTGAATGTTAAAAGCAGATGTTTTTCTAAGTACTTTTGAACGACGCTCACCATGCCATTCCAATGTACTGATGGTAAATGTTGTACAAATAATCTTCGTTCGAAAAGCTGCTAGTGCTTGCTGAGCTCAAGGTTCATCCCGTAGTTTGTGGTGGTAGCAGGTTGAGCTTATTGACCGTGACAAATCTCTCACCTTTGGTCACCATTAAAGCCAAAAAGGGGTAATAAAAAAAAAAAAAAAAAAAAAGAGTGCCTGCGGAAATTGAAATTCCACTATATCTGATAGGACAGGCCTAGAGAATGAAGTTCTAAAAAAAGAGCTTTTGTAATCAGAAATAAAAAAAGATAAATATATTGTATCATATATTCTAGCAAAGAGTTGTTCAGCTGTAGGGCTCATGCACATGGGTATGTAACATCAAATACTGTATAACTGTATTTTGGTGCCCAGGAGCCATGGGTGTTGCATACACTTGCTTGTATAAATGAATTCCTGAATGCAGCTGTATAAGTAGCTCCAAGCTTAAACGTAGTGTCACTCTGCATCATGGGGAATATTTGTATGCGTTTTGTATGCTTATGCTCGGAGCTGCGTACACCCGTGTACAGCCGTATCCTGTAAGTCATGTGTAAAGGCAGCTGTACACAACGCCAGTGGCTCACCGGTGAGAAAATCTGACTGTATTTTACCTTATATGCTAAATACACTGTGTGGATGAGCCCTTAGTAACTTTTAGAAAGCCTGATAGAAGTAATGCTGTAATAGGTTACTATGAGCTACAGCACATTGCTGCAGGTCTTTACATTGTTGCTTAGACCGCCTAGTGTGCCAAGAATAGACTAATAAGAACATCCTTAGGCTCTGTTCATATCTAGGCGTTTTTGGCGATTTTCTGCTGTAAGCCTCAGCTTTAAAACCCCCCCCCCAACAAGACAAATCCCATTAATTTCAATGGCCCCTGTTCACATCTGAGCGTTCTGTCACCTTAGGCAAAACTCCGTTGCTCAAAAACTAAATGAACTACTTTATGGGCAGATTACAGGCGTTTTTATTTTTTTTCGTTGGTCACTTGTCAACCTAAAAACACCTGAAAAAAAACCACCTGTAAAATGCCTGTAAAACGCCTGTAAAAATAGCAACGCCTAGATGTGAATGTAGCCTTGGAGTTTGTCATTTATTTGTCAATCAGTTAAACCGTGTGTGAAAATCTAGGCATTAAAATGATAAAACGCTACAAACACAGTAAAAAATATATATTCTGTATGTGTGTATGAAAATGGAAAGTAAATGAACATAAGAAACATCCAAATCAATATTTGGTGTGACTACTCTTTGCCTTTTAAAAACTGCATTTAATTCTTCTGGGTACACTTGCACATAGTTTTTAAAGGAACTCTGCAAGTAGGTTGTTCCAAACCTCCTGGAGAACTAAACACAGATCGTCTGTGTGTATATATGTATGTGTGTGTGTGTGTGTGTGTGTGTGTGTATATATATATATATATATATATATATATATATATACTGCCTAAAAACTTTCTGTCTCTTCATGGAATCTCAGACTCCATGATGTTGAGATCAGGGCTCTGTGGGGTCCAAATCATTGCTTCCAGGACTCCTTGTTCTTTTTTACACTGAAGTGTGTGTATATATGTATATACAGAGTATTACATTGCTCCAAAAAATTAAAGGAACACTTTTTAATCAGAATATAGCATCAAGTCAATTATACTCCTGGGATATTGATCTGGTCAGTTAGGTAGCAAAGGAGGTTGTTAATCAGTTTCAGCTGCTTTGGTGTTAATGAAATTAACAGGTGCATTAGATGGGCTACAAATCAGACAACCTCCAAAACAGGAATGGTTTTACAGGTGGAGGCAAATTACATTTTCTCTATCTTTCATTGACAGACTCAGCTCCATATTTTTCTTAACCATCATTGGGTTAGGCTGCCCCCTACAGGAGTAGGACACTAGGCAGGAAAAAAAGTTACCACGCCTATGGGGCAGCCCCTGAAGGCATACACCCACACACTCTGCTATAGGATTCAGTTTTTCTGCCTAGTTCAGGAGTAGGACCTAGTTCGGTCTTAGCTTTTTTATTTTTTTATTTTAGAGGGAACCTTTTTATTAAAATTCTAATTTTTTTAGCTAGTTATGTTCCTGAGAGAACTGCAATCAACAGCCGGACTGGGTTTCGGACTGGATATCCTAGATACTTAAGGTCTCCCAGTCTGGCCAGCAAGCGTGTGCAGGTTATAGCCCCACGCTAGGCTTCGCAACGACAGAGCCCCAAGGGAAACACCTCGCTGGGATGCACACGACCTGGTTCGGCCTGAGTCACAGCATGCCCCTTGGCTGTCAGCACCCCCACACTGGGTGGAGAGGTAGTCTGTCCAGAGTGGCACCCACCCGATTGTCGTTGGTATGGTGAGTAGTGTCCCCCCCCCCCCCCCCCCATAGCTCTGGCGATCTCGGGGCAGATGTGGGCCCCTCTCCTGGAAGGTTGGATCCTCGGGTACCCCCCCCCATTCCTCCTGGCCTCTCTGTATGTACCAGGCTCCCCCCAAGGCCTTCCTCCCCACCATCATATAGGTTCCTACCTCAGTCAGCGGGGGGGGAGGGGGGGGAATGCGCCGATGCCACTATAGCGGATCTGCTGGGGGGAATAATCCTGCAGGGACCCTCCGATGCCACTAGATCGTTGGACTGCTCATGGGGTCCTGGAGACTACATGGCATGCCGAGGGGGCTGCCATTTTCTTCTAGAATCGTTCAGCTCCATTTTTTAGAAGTTACCATTGAAATGCATGGTCGGCCATTTTGTTGTGGTTTCCCCATAGGAATGCATTGGGCAGCCATTTTCTAGGAGTCCGCGTATGCTGGACAGCAGGGAGCAGCTAGGCCTTTACTCTAGTGATGACCCAGGTACTTCCTCTTACTGTGAAGATCTTTTCTCTACACAGTCAGACTGAGCCTATTCTCCTCCATATGGGATGGTGGTATGGGGTCCCTGTAGGTCTCTCTCTCTCACACCCTGCTATCTGCAGTGCTAGTGGCTGGGACTTGTAGTACCACTGGTGCAGCGATGTGGGTCAGTTTTTTTGCAGTTTTCTTAAAGTGACACTGCGTTATTCCAGGGTTCAAATGGAGCCCCAGGAGCAAGTTTAACCTACTTATCCCCTCCTTGTGGTTGCAGGGACCACCGGGTCACAACCCCTGTCTGCCTTAAAGGCGGTTTTGGAAAACCTGGTGTCAAAAGTGGATTTTGTCTTAAAAAATACCACTAGAAAAAAGCACTCAATGCCCTCTCCTGTATCCTCAGATTCTGCGGTAGATATGGCACCGCGGACACATCTTACCCTGAGGGTTCTGCATCATCGCACTCGGATGGCGATAACAATATATCCTCCTCTGCAGCCGCACGGGAAAACGTGCTTGTGGAGACACTTATAGTGTCAGTGTGGAAAACTCTAAAAATGGCGGATGATTCTGCAGCATCAGGGACGCAGGTGTCTTTTGGCACACGCAAATTCCAGAAGTCGGGCAAGGTTTTCCCTTGTCCGAATTTTTGACAAAATTGTCTCTGACCAATGGGGGCGCCTCAAAAACGTTAATGGTGCCAAAGCGTTTTAAGAGGCGCTATCCATTTGCGGACGCTGTAACCACAAAATGGACATTTCCACCGAAGGTGGACCATCCGGTCTCCAGACTGAACAAATCTACTGTGGTCCCGGTGGAGGAGTCTTCGGTCTTTAAAGACCCTGTGGATAGAAGAATTGAGTCTCTGTGCCGCCACTTACATGTGATAGCGGGCTCAATACTTGAACCGATCTTCGTGATCACTCTGGTGTCCCAGACCATAATGCAATTGGCAAAGTTACCAAAAAGTGACCTGGAAACAGAACAGCTCCCTTCGGGCCTGGCAGAGCTAACAGACCAAATGGTCCAAGCCCTACTATTTATATGTGATGCGTCGCTAGATGTGGCCCCTCTTGTAGCCAGAGTTTCCACGGTAGGGATTGCCATTAGACTCATGGTGTGGCTAAAAAGCTGGTCTGTGGACCAGGTTTCTAAAACGGCTCTATCAGAGCTCCCCTTTATGGGGGACCGCTTGTTTAGATCTTTATTGGATGAACTGATCAAGTGGCTTACAGATGGGAAGAGTACTCTTCTTCCTCAATCCTCCAAGGGCAAGTCACCACGTAATAGACGGGGGCCTTATTTTACGGCCCACAGGTGGCCTTTTCGTGCCTCCGGCATGCAGGAGAAATGATCATGGTTGGGTAAGCCGAGAGCAGGCCCCCCTAGATCTGCAGACATATCTCCGTCTGCATGAAGGGACGCCCTCACCCTTATCTGGGGTGGGGGGACGTCTTAGTTTCTTTCCCAAACCATGGACCCCCTTGGTTCAGGACAAATGGGTCCACAAACTGATCGGGTTACAAGATTGAATTCAAGTCCTGACCGTCGGACAGATTTTTCCCGTCCAATCTTCACCTATCTCCAGATCGGTTAAGGGATCTATGAGGGGCGGTACAGGACCTGCTGTCGCAAGGGGTGATTGTACCGGTTCCCTTCCGGGAACGCTTTCAAGGGTTTTATTCAAACTTGTTGAATAGTGCCTCCAGTTCTGGACCTCAAGGCTCTGAATTGCTTTGTGCGGGTTCAGAGGTTTCAAATAGTCCATTCGCATGGTAGTGGCGTCCCTACACCAAGGGGACTTTTTGGCCTCTATCGATCTCAAGGACTCATATCTGCACATCCCTATTTACGCTTGACATTGGCGTTTCCTTCAATTTGCTGTAGGAGAGGAGCATTATCAATTTGTGATATTACCCTATGGTCTCTCCTCCGCCTCCAGGGTCTTTACCAAGTGTTGGCTCGGGTATTGGATTTACTGCGACAGCGGGGTATTGCGGTCCTGGGGTATTTGGACTATCTGCTCATTAGAGCGGATTCCCAATCAGTTCTGGTGGGCGATCTGTCTATCACTGTCCGGACTCTGCAAGAGTTCGGTTGGACTATCAATTTCAAAAAGTCTGTTCTGGTCCCAACCTCGCAAGTTGGTTTATCTGGGACTGACTTCTTCCCCTGGAAAAGCTGCAAAAGTTGCAGAGGGCAATTGGTTTGCGGTTATTTAGCAACCTGTTCTCTCTGCAGACTTGCATGCAAACCCTAGGTCTGATGGTGTCTTCCTTCGAGGCGGTTCCATTTGCTTAATTCCACACGAGACCTCTGCAAAGGGAAATTCTTGTCAAGTGGAACAAAGATCCAAAATCCTTGGACAATATGATTTGGTTGAGTCACAGCACAAGGAGTGCTCTTCTGTGGTGGCTTCACTCATTGGCCTTACGCCAGGGCAAGTCCTTCCTCCCATTGTATTGGACCACAGATGCCAGCCTGTCCGGCTGGGGAGGAGTGCTTGGGAGGCTTTGTGTCCAGGGGACCTGGACTTTGGAAGAGTCCAGGCTACCGATCAATATTCTGGAACTCAGAGCGATAAAGCTGGACAAATCATCTGCAGGGTTGTCCAGTTCAGATTCAATCGGACAATTCCGTGGTCGTGGCTTACGTCAATCAATCTTGGCGGCCCGGGTGGTGGCCTAGATCCTGAAATGGGCAGAAAATTTTGTTCCAGCCCTCTCCGCCATTCATATCCCAGGAGTGGAAAACTGGCAGGTGGATTACCTGAGTCGTCAGGTGTTGGATCAGGGGGAATGGTCCCTACACCCGGAGGTGTTACACCTGCTGTGTGTCCGGTGGGGGACACCCGACATCGACCTGTTAGCCTCTCGACTCAACAAGGAGGTACAGAGGTTTGTAGTCACGTCCCGGGTTCCTCTGGCTGACACCACAGACACACTGGTTGCTCCTTGGGGTCAGTATCGGCTTATCTATGAGTTCCCTCCGCTGAAACTTCTGCCAAGGCTTCTGCGCAGAATAGAGGTGGAAGGGATCCCGGTCATTCTGGTGGTCCCAAACTGGCCTCGCCGGTCTTGGTACGCAGATCTGGAAAGGTTGGTCGCTGATGCTCCTTGCAGACTTCCTCTCAGGGAAAATCTGCTGTCTCGAGGGCCAATCTTCCATCCTGCTTTACAGTCGCTGGTTTAACGGCATGGCTGTTGAAAGCCAGGTATTGAAGGATAGGGGTCTTTCTGACTCAGTGATTCCTACACTGTTGAAGGCTAGAAAATCTACCATCTTCCATCTATCATCATACGTGGAAATCGTACATATCATGGTGTGAATCGCTGAAGGTGCATCCACGCTCCTTTTCGGCTTTGGCTGTGTTTTTCCAAAGCCCTTTAGCTATGCATGCATATGGCTCCTCCGTTACGTTCCCCGTTACCTCCGTGGGATCTTAACCTGGTACTGTCTGTTCTTCAAAAACCTGCCTTTGAGAATATTAGGGAGATTCCTCTGCTTCCACTGTCACAGAAGGTAGCCTTTTTGGTGGCTATTACCTCTGCTCGCAGAGTATCTGAATTGGCGGCGCTATCCTGCTGTTCACCTTATCTGGTGGTCCAAAGAGATAAAGTGGTACTAATCAGTTGTTTCTTCCTAAGGTGGTTTTTGATTTCCATTTGAATGAAGACATTGTGCTGCCTTCACTCTGTGCGAAGCCCAAGCATCCCAAGGAAATTGCCCTGCATTCTTTGTATGTGGTTCGGGCAATTAGGGTTTACCTGGCGGCTACTGAATCTTTTAGGAAATCCGACTCTCTCTTTTTGTCCTCACGGAAGAACCTCGAAAGGGATTGGCTGCATCTGCTGCGGCCATATCCAGATGGATCAGGCAGACGGTGATACAGGCTTATTCACTGAAGGGTCAGGCTCCACCTTTCCCTGTGAAGGCGCATTCTACTAGGGCACTGAGTGCTTCTTGGGCTTTTTGCCATCAGGCACTAGTAATGCAAGTTTGCAAGGAGGCAACTTGGGTCGCCTGTGCACACGTTCACAAAATTCTACAAAGTAGATGTGTTGGCATCCTCGGATGCTTTTTTTTGGCCGCAAGGTTTTGCAGGCTGCTGTTTAAAAGAAAATATTCTCTTTGATGGTGTATGTGTTTTTAGGTGAACTCCAGTTGTTCCTGGTTGAGCTCCATGTTTACTGGTTGGCTTAGTTTAGCCTTTGGGAAATTGCGTTCTTTTTGTGCGTTGTTTTCCCACCCCTCATGCAAATCCTGCTTTGGGACGTCCCAATGGTTAAGAAGAACATGGAGCTGCATCTGTCATTGAATGATAGAGAAAACTGGATTTTTTACTTAGCGTAAAATCCTTTTCTCTGAAGTTCATTGACAGACACAGCACTCGCCCCTCTATTTCTGAGTGGGTTGGGTTTTTTCCTCTAACACTGCTTGCAACAAAACTGTATTATAAAGGAGAGTGAGTGGGTGTATGCCTGCAGGGACTGCCCCATAGGCGTGGTAAAGTTTTTTTTTTTTTTTTTTTGTTTTTTTTCCTGCCTAGTGTCCTACTCCTGTAGGGGGCAGCATTACCCAATGGTTAAGAAGAATATGGAGCTGCGTCTGTCAATGAACTTTAGAGAAAAGGATTTTACGGTAAGTCAAAAATCCAGTTTTTTTTTCCCTGCTCATCTTTTCTGATTTTTTTTTTCACTAGTTTTGCATTTGGATAGGGTCAGTGTCACTACTGGTAGCATGAGTCGATATCTGGACCCTATAGAGGTTGCACAGGCAGTCCTTCTATGTGCCATTGCTAGAACGTTTTCTGTGTCTCCCAGCCAAGTCTCAAGAGCAGGGAGGAGATTCCAGGAGACAGGCAGTTACTCTAGGAGAGCTGAACAGGGCCGTAGAAGGTCCTTAACCCATCAGCAGGGCCAGTATCTGCTCTTTTGTGCAAGGAGGAACAGGATGAGTGCTGCCAGAGCCCTACAAAATGACCTACAGCTGGCAACTGGTGTAAATGTCTCTGACCAAACAATCACAGACTTAATGAGGGTGGCCTGAGTGCCCGACATTCTCAAGTGGGCCCTGTGCTCACTGCCCGCCACGTGGACCTTGATTGGCATTTGCCATTGAACACCAGAATTGGCATGTCCGCCACTGGTGCCCTGTTCTTTTTGCAGATGAGAGCAGGTTCACCCTGAGAACATGTGATAGACTTGAAAGGGTCTGGAGAAGCCATGGAGAATGTTATGCTGCCTGTAACATCGTTCAGCATGACTGGTTTAGTGGTGGGTCAGTGATGGTCTGGGGAGGCATATCCATGGAGGGACACGCAGACCTCTACAGGCTAGATAATAGCACCCTGACTGCCATTAGGTATCGGGATGAAATCCTTGGACCCATTGTCAGACCCTACTCTGGTGCAGTGGGTCCTGGGTTTCTCCTGGTGCACGACAATGCCCGGCCTCATGTGGGGAGAGTATGCAGCCAGTTACTGGATGAGTAAGGAATTGATACCATTGAATGGCCCCCACGCTCGCCTGACCTAAGTCCAATAGAACACCTCTGGGACATTATGTTTCAGTCCATCCGATGCCGCCAGGTTGGACCTTAGTCTGTTCAGGAGCTCAGTGATGCCCTGGTCCAGATCTGGAAGGAAATACCCCAGGACACCATTCGTGGTCTCATTAGGAGCATGCTTCGACGTTGTCAGGCATGCATACAAGCACGTGGGGGGGGCCATACAAACTACTGAGTACCATTTTGAGTTGCTGCAATGACATTTCAGCAAAATGGACTAGCCTGCTGCATCATTTGTTCACTTTAATTTCGGGGTGTCTTTGAATTCAGCCCTCTCTAGATTGATAATTTTAATTTCCATCAAATGATGTGGCATCCTTTAGATCCGAACACATTACCCAGTCTATATCAGTATAGATATCTAGCATGGTATTTTTCCCTATTGAGATCTGATGTGTTTTCAAAGTGTTCCTTTAATTTTTTAAGGTGTGTGTGTGTGTGTGTGTGTGTGTGTGTGTGTGTGTGTGTGTGTGTATATATATATATATATATATATATATATATATATATATATATATATATATATATATATATATATCTGACAGTTATATATAACTGTCAAGCTGATATTTCAGTTTTTCTTTTTTAATAAATCTGCAACAATGTCAACAATTCTGTGTTTTTCTGTCAGTATGGGGTGCTATGTGTACATTCATGAGGAAGAAGAATGAACCTAAATGATTTTAGCAAATGGCTGCAATATAACAAAGAGTGAAAAATTTAAGGGGGTCTGAATACTTTCCGTACCCACTGTGTATATATATATATATGTATGTATATATATACATATATATATATATATACGCACACAATAACATTTTGAAGTGTTATTTTTTCTTATTGCACAAATTAAAAAAAAAAAAAAAAAAAAGAAATCTGTAGTAGTCCGTTCTCCATACTGTTGAAAGCCACTGACACCTCAGCCTGTGTATTATTTCCTTTAAATCGGGTTGGTTCATTAAAATCATCTGTTCATGTTCCGCTTCTATCTATTTCTCAATCACCTGATCTTTACAGTTACAGAAAACGCACCCAGAAAATGGCTAATGGTTAACATGTTAGTGCTGTCAATGTTCTAATTACTGAAGCTGTTGCCTTGTTTCAAGCATTGTTATGTGTATCACCTGTGCAGTTAGTTACACAGAGGAGAATAATTGTACTAATTTGCAAAATTACTCTACCATTTTAAAAAAGTTATCCCATAGTTTGCGCTTTTCTTCTTCTTTATAAACCCTATAAAAACAATATATACAACTTATGTTAAATGACAGCTGTAGCAGTGAACTTTAAATATGGGTTCTATTGCTTAGAGCCGAACTCCGGACGAAATTTTCTTCCTTTTTTTTTTTTTTCTTTTTGTTATTTTATTTATTTTTTTAATTCAAAGCCCTCTAATCCGCAAAAATAAAACAAACACTGTTGCCCTCTCAACTTAACTGTCAAGCTGTCAAATGACTCGTGTCATAACTGATCACATGTTAAACTAGTTGTAAAGACAGAAGTTTTTTTTAATCTTAATGCATTCTTCTGTGTGCAGCAAACCCCCTCAGCCCTTCCAATACTTACCTGAGGTCCATCTAGATTCAGCGATGTTGCAGGAGTGTCTCGGCTCCCAGGGACTCTCCCTCCTTATTGGCTCCTTCCCATTGGCTTCCGCTGCTGTCAATCAAAGTCAGTCAGCCAATGGTGAATAAAAGGACATGGGGCCAGACGACAGCTCTGTGTCTGAATGGACACAGGGAGCTGTGACTCAGCTCGGGTGCCCCCATAGCAAGCTGCTTGCTGTGGGAGCACTCAACAGGAGGGAGAGGCCAGGAGCACAGAAGAGGGACCCAAGAAGACCTAAGAGGAGGATCTGGGCTGCTCTGTGCAAAACCACTTCACAGAGCAGGTAAGTATAACAGGTTTGTTATTTTTGCATGCTATAAATTGTGCAGGGTGCCCAAACTTTTGCAGGCGCCATTTTTTTGTTTTCTGTTATTTTGAAAGTGTAAATGATGGAAATAAAATCTAACTTTTGTTGACATATTATAAGAATGTATAATATGTAATTTGATGCCTTTTGGAGATTTTTCCATCTTACCTTGGCTTCTTTATGCACATTAATACAAATGTTTACCTGGGGTGCCCAAATTTTCGATCTCCACTGTATACTGTGATGGGGTGACTCCTAAAGGCACCGCAATGTACCTGTAAATTGCTGCCTGTTTCTGGGGTTTTGCATGCACCCCAGCCCGCCTAGTCCCCTGTGACATGACACAGCGGGAGTTTGTCAGCAGATCCTGGCCAATAATTAATGGCCGGGACCTGCTAAACGTCTGTGTCCAATCACAGCCCAGAGCCCTGTGTTGAAAAATTAACACAGGTCTCTGAGCAAAAGGAAGGAGTTCACTTTCAATCTGTAAATTGATCTGTAGAAAAAAGCAGCACATATTACACACATTGCACATTGTTAGGCAAACAATTAACCCTTTGATTGTCCCTGATGTTGACCCCCTTCCCAGCCAGTGTCATTAGTACAGTGACAGTGTACACAGTATTAGCACTGATCACTGCCATTAACATCTCCAGTGACACTAATACATTTACCAGTTCCCACAAAGTGTCAGATTGTCCGCCGCACTTTCACAGTCCAACTATAATTTGCTGATCGCTGCCGTTACTAGCATAAAAAAAATAAAGTATGTTTCCAGTGTTCCCGATGCTTGAGTATGAAACGATAACCTATTAATCCTCAAGATGTAGATATATTGTAAGGTTCCAATTAGGATGTGTAAAAATAAGCAATGTACGTAAATGTGTGTGTCTATTAGAACATGTTTTTATTGAATGGATGTATGAATATTTTTTTGAGCTTTTTGTATATTGTTTAAAATGTGAAAAATTAATAAAAGAGAGATTATAAAAAAAAGAAAAAAAGCCAAGTGTAGTGGCAGTGTATATATACCATCATTTTGTATATGCTTTAACTTTTTTACCATAGGCATGTAGAAGAATACATTATATATATATATATATATATATATATATATATATATATATATATATAATGTGTAATATGTTCTATAGCAGAAAGTAAAAAAAAAAAATATTTTTCAGGATTTTTGGTCCTTTTTTCGTTTTATATAATAAAAACTAAAAAAACACAGTTGTGATCAAATACCTCCTAAAGAAATCTCTACATTTGTGTGATAAAAAATTACGTACATTTCATTTGGGTACAGTGTTGCATGACCGCGCAGTTGGCAGTTAAAGTAGCACAGTGCTGAATAGCCAAAAGTGGCCTGGTCATGTAGGGGGTAAAACCTTTTGGAGCTGAAGTGGTTACAGTGATATAAACCCTCCTATCTTTTACAGCCAAGTGTGAATAAGGCCTACAAGAGTGTAGTGTTACAGGGTAGTCTTATTAATAATTATTTTTAGTTCGGATTAAAATAGCCCACAAAGCAATCTGCACAACGATACAGTTTCTCAAGGATCATGGGAAATACAGACTACACACTGTATTTTTCAAGGATCATGGGAAATACAGACTACACACATACAATGTAAAGGACGCACAATTGCTGTGGGAGCGAGCTGGGTAATAAATGCGTAAAATCAAGAACTACAAAACTGTGTGCCAGAAAAAGTTGCTGAACTTCAAAGTAGGTTACCCCGTTGTTTTTCACGTTGTTTGCTTATGCAAATCATTACTGTCCTTATAGTGCCAATCAAATATTGGGAGTAAGAACTTGTTTACCCTGTGGTGGATTGCTTTTAAGGCCCCTTTCACTCTTAGGTGACCTAAAAGTCGCGCTATTTTGCTGCGATTTTGACTGGACTTGAAGCAATGCCTATGTCTTTAGACCTCAAAATGCATTAAAATCAGCCCAAAGTAGTGCAGGGACTACTTTGAAGTCGTTGCCCCTTGAAGTCATACAGATATGAACGATAATCATTGGAAATCATGGAGTACGACTTGTCATGCGACTTTGCAGTCCCAAATCGCAGGACAAGTCACACAAGTGTGAAAGGGGTCTTAGATTGCATTTGATAGGCTTCTTGCCTCCTCACCTCCTGTTTTAACCCCTAAAGAGCTGCACCACCACGCGGCAACTGAGTACTTTGCACACTGTTTTAAGGAATTTGTGGCCCGGCACCATTGAATTGAAAGGTTGCGTTTGGTGGGCTAAACACAATGTGGGATCATTTTTACAGTATATCCCTGTACTTCTGCTTTTGCAAAACAATGTCACCACGATGGCATGTGTATATCCCTGTACGACTGCCTTTGCAGCTTTGGAGGGTGGTACATCGTATCTCAGTCGCCTGTTAATACCACCCCACCCACCACAAGTGTATACTAGGCCTAATAGCCACACATGTTAGACAGTACTGAGTTACCTACTTTACCTATATGTTATGTTACCTAAATTATCAGCAGAAATATTCTGAAGGGTGATTTCACTTTTTTTCTAGAGAACATCGTTTGGGGGTGTGACAGAACCATTTTATGTTTTCAGGCATTACATCTTCTGTCATTCTGAGATTCCGATTCCCTGACACTGCATTTAGGCTTGATGCAAAATACTTGGATCTATGCTGGATCCTTCTGCCAGTTGGCTGAAAAAGAAAAAAACTGTTCTTATTCCTTATCCAGGCTTTCAACGTGGATGCAGGAATCCTCCCCACTGTGTCATATTCTGACAGCAGGGACTGCCCTGCTGTCAGAATACACTGATCAGTACTGCAGCAAATTGACTACATGTGCTGATCCAGTGAACATTTACCAACAAACTGGTTCATGAGAAGTCGATCGATAAATTGACTTCACTTAAACAGGAACAGCCATGCATGGATGGAAATTAGGTTTGTGGCTGAATTTCGATCCATGCGTGTCTAGCTTCACCCACGGGCATAGAAAAAACAGATTTGAATTTTTAGAGGAAAGTTGGAACTCCTAGTCTACTTAATTGTTTTGGAAAATGATAAAGGTATCAGATATCTATGCACGATAGCCAGGCAGCTAGCATTTTCAGGAGAGGCTAGCAATGGAAGCTTGCATATTTTCTCAGTAGGGTTTTTTTCATGTATTTCTTATTTATGTTACAGTAGGAGGAGTAATGACTGGGGACATAGCTGGGAATTTGGCTGGCAGTGGAACCAACTGGGGAATATTGTTGATTCTGCCCACTAGTATTCATCCATACAGAAGCTGAATATATAGATGTTTGGTTTACTCATAAAATATGTCATATACTACCTGGCAGTCTGGAAATAAATGTGCACGCACGGTGTTCTTGTATCTTTACAGGAAGGTGGTCCCATCACCATGGCAGAGAAGAAGTCTACGACCGTTGTGCAGATGATAGAACCAGTGATAAATGGTATTCAGGACTCTGATAATAAAAAAAGAAAACTACAAGGAGCTACACTAACTTTCCACAATATTAACTATAGAGTGAATGTGAAGACTGGCTTACTTTGTTGCCGAAAAGTTACAGAGAGACAGATCCTAACCGATGTCAAGTAAGTGACTATGTGCGGAGGGACGGATTCTAATTGATTGTATTTGCCCACTTTCTTCACATTGAAATAACAAATCAAAGATAATGTGTACATTGCAGGCCTAGCAGCCAATAAGATCTGAGTTTATTGAAATTGGTTCACTGAATGATGAATTGTGTGTGGCAGCTGTTGGTTATTGCTTGTTTACCTTTTATTGAGTAAGGTCAGTTTTTCATAAAGCAAACAGTCTGCTTAATGAAAAAACTGATCTATATTCCCTTGTAGCATTCACATCAAAATGTCTGTTTGTATATAAGCTAAAGCCGTGCAGTTCTTATTCTTGTTTACACTTTAAGCGTTTATCTTAGTTAAAGTAATGCTAAAAGCTCATTTTGTTTTGTTTTTTAATTAAAAAATATGTTGTACTTGCCTGCTCTGTGCAGCAGTATTGCACAGAGCACTTTACACCTCTGCTGGCACTCTCAGCTCCACCTGTAGCAAGCCGGGTGCTGAGCAGACTTTCGTGCATGTGTGCCCCTGTTGGGTCCCAAACGAAGTTGTGTATGTCCATAAATACACAGAGTGCCTGTAAACCATGCCACTGCTCCCTTTTCCCTTCAGGAATCCATGGCTCCATTGTCTTCAGTGCCACCTTTGAGACTAGGAAGATAGAGGAGTGGTACTGGAAAAGTAGAGCCAGGTAAGTGTTTAGGGACAAAGGGTAGGGGGTTAGCTAGTGGGGAATTTGTTTCCTAATGCAGAGAATGCATCAAGATAAAAAACATTTATACTTTAGTAGCTTTCAAGGGAAGGTTTCATTCTGTTACAATGTTACCCACTTGTCGACCACAATATGTAGTGTATATATATATATGTTGCAGCTTGCAAGTGGTTTACCGAGGTTATGGCTGAAGCTATTAGCCATTACCCTGGTATTTTTTATTGATTTATTTTTTCAACCGGCGATTCTCTTTAGCATGTAAGCGATCCAAGTGGATTGGTTTTTAGAAGCAGCAGAAGGGGTCATTCGCCCACCCCCGTCATCTTACCGTTGAGCCTGGGAAATGATCCAACGGTTCACACAGCTGGTCACAGATGTCAACAGAGACCAGATCATCTCTGATCACCTCTGTGATCTAAGAGGACCGGAGAGGCGTCATGACGTCCCTTCCAGTCTAGGGCAGAAGAAAACGTTTTTTTTTTTTTCTTTAAGCAAAAGATCAACAAGATAGCTTTCAAAGATAGAAGAGAGATTTGGGGTCTTATAGACCCCAGATCTCTCCATAGAGAGGACCTTTAATCTCTTATTTTATATTACAAGAGATGTTTACATTCCTTGTAATAGGAATAAAAGCAATAAAAAAAAAAAATGTAAGCGCCCCCATCCCTCTTTTTTTGCATGGGTGCAGAAGCGAACGCATGCATAAGTTGTGCTTGCATTATGTAAGTGGTGTTTGCACCACACATGTGAATGTTAGAGCGAGAGCAATAATTCCAGCACTAGACCTCCTCTGTAACTAAACAGGTAACATGTAAACAATTTTAAAGCGTTGCATATGGAGATTCTTAAAGCGGAGTTTCTCTCAAAAGTGGAACTTCCGCTTATCTGTCCCCCCCCCCCTCCGTTACCACATTTGCCACCTTCTGGGGGGGGGGGGGGGGAAGAGTACCTTTTTTTTGACAGGCACCCTGTCCCCACTTCTGTCGTACCTCGCCGTGGTGAGGTATGTAAGAAGTTTGGCCTTCTACCTTCTCCTCCCTCTGCTTCTAGACTAGTAAGAGAGCGCAGTGCGCTTCGGGCATTCGCAGTAGGGACCCGGCCGCGAAAACACTGCTGGGTTCCCTTACCGGCAATGGCGGTGGCAGCATCCATGGTGCCGACATCGCTGGACTCCAGGACAGGTAAGTGTCCTAATATTAAAAGTCAGCAGCTACAGTATGTGTAGCTGCTGACTTTGAATTTTTGGAGGGGGGGCCGCGGAATACCACTTTAATATCGTAGTTTGTCGCCATTCCACTATTGCAGGCGATTTTAAAGCATGACCTATTAGGTATCTATGTGCTCGGCGTAACATCATCTTTTATAGTTTACCAAAAAAATGATGATATATTGCAGTTTTTTTTTGCATTTAAATTTATTAAAGTGTATTTTTTTGCAAAACAATTGCCGCTACGCACATACCATGTGACAGAAAAAACTGCAACGATCCCAAATTAATTCTCTAGGATCTCTGCTAAAAATTATATTTATATAATGTTTGGGGGTTCTAAGTAATTTTCTAGCAAAAAAAATTGATCTATATAATTTTTACTTGTGAACAAAAAGTGCCAGAAAAGGCCTGGCGCTGAAGTGGTTAAAACGGCTAAGGAAGGAATTTCTAAATCAAGGCAGATATCTTTAAAGCAGATCTTCACCCTCAAAACAATAATCCTTCCTCTCCACCCCCCCCCCCCCCCCTCTGGTCCTCTACACCAGAAATTGTCTGGCCATGCTCCCCCATATACACAGCACCCGCCTAGGCCAATGATGTGCACTGTCCCCCCTTTGCCTCCTCCTCCCAGGAGGCCTTTCATTCAGTAAAGGAGAAGGGGAGGGCCTAGCAGCGTGTCATCGGGAGGCGTGCCGACTGGATCTGGGACAGCTGTCAGCCTCACTATGACATCACATTAAAACATGGTGACGTGGGACAGAGCACTGCCAGAAAAGAAGAGAATCTCAGCTGGACATCCACCTTAACCTGTCTCTGTCTCATGCTTCTGTTTAGCATTGCCTGTTGATAGACAAAGTTGATGCATGTTTCCCAGTGTGTCTGTAGGCAAATGGTTTGCGTGTGTTTTTCTTTGCAAACGTTAACTGTACTGGTTCATAAACAGTTGAAAATAAAAATAAAAAATAGATGAGCTTGGGCAGTTCTTGGCGTATAGACCTAGGATGACATGTCTCACTAGAATGCACAGTGCACGTCAACTTATAAATTATTACTTCTGTTTTGTTCTCTCATCTTTAACATTTGTCTCACACGCTCAACTTATTTCTTGAAGTGAACCTGCATCTTGTCTGTGCAGGGCAGAGTAGTAGGTTTACTTAAAGTGGGAGAAGTATAGGGGCTAGCATTGCAGTCCTCCTGAAAAGGCTTGATGCCTGGCTGAGTCTGATTTCAGTACGTTTGTCATTCTCCCACAAGTCAGGAAGCAATCATTCTCAAACCCCAGGTTGAAAGAAAGAAAATTGCTTGATTCCCTCACCTACCCAGTCAGTGTTGATGGGGTAATTCCTCCCACAGCTCTATTGTGTTCTGCTGGCAGGGAGCCTTCTCCACTGGCAGAATTCAAAGACCACTGCTGGCGGCTATAGCCGCGGGCAAGAAAAAAAAGGACAGGCTGAAGACGATCGATGGATCAACTTCAGTACAACCAATGTGCTCCATAAATGGAGCAAAATCTGTCCGGTTCAGCAGGAATTTCAATCAGTCTATGCCTGGCTTTAGACTGCAAGGTTCGGCCTTGTTTTCAGTTTACGTATATTTGTCTTGGCACACTTGCATACCCAAAAGTACAATTTAATTTTGGAAAGGCTTTGGAAAAGCGGGCCATACATGGAACGAAGTTCAGCCGGTTCAGTAGGGACCGGACAAATTTCAAAGCGCATGTGGGCAGGATGGTCGCCCAGAAGTTGATCTTCCAATCGACGTCCTCTATAAATGTAAACATGTAACCTGTAAAAAATGTTAAAGCGTCGCCTATGGAGATTTTTAAGTACCGAAGTTTGGAGCCATTCCACAAGTGTGCACAATTTTAAAGCGTTAGGTATCTATTTACTCGGCGTAACCTCATCTTTCACATTATACTAAAAAAACAGGCTACCTTTTTAGTGTTTTTTAGTCATGAAACAGTTTTTTTCCCAAAAAAAACGTGTTTAAAAAATTTCTGGTCAGATACCTTGTGACAAAAAGTTGCCAGGACCACCATTCTTTTCCCTAGGGCAGTGATGGCGAACCTTGACACCCCAGATGTTTTGGAACTACATTTCACATGATGCTCAACTAGATTGCAGAGTTCATGAGCATCATGGGAAATGTAGTTCCAAAACATCTGGGGTGTCAAGGTTCGCCATCACTGCCCTAGGGTGTCTGCCAAAAAACTATATATAATGTTTGGGGGTTCTGAGTAATTTTCCATCAAAAAAATTATGATTTTACATGTAGGAAAGAAGTGTCAGAATTGACCTGGGTGGCAAATGGTTAATTACGTATTAAGTAATTAAGTAAGTAATATACAAATAATTATTATATATTGTTTTTACGGTTTTTACTATATCTTCAAAAACTGTACTCAAGCAGGTGGCTTAAAGGACAAATTACTGGACAGTAGGCTTTCCTGTAATAACAACTGATGCGGCAAAGCATTATTACAAGCAGCAGGAGGGGACATCCACCCCCTCCTGCCGCTCTGCCCCGGGTCTCCCGCCTCCCCCTGGGAGACCTAAACCTCCAGCCATGTCCGAACCAAGTCGGAATTGGCTATCATCGAGTCTCTTCGGTGTAGTAACCCAGAAGCGATGCCACAACGTCACTTCCTTTTCTCCTTTTCACACGGCAGCCAACCGCACCAGTTGTAATAAAATCCAAAATATTCAAAAACGCTGATCTTGGCGTCTTGAATACTTTCAAGTGTGGGGAAGGAGGGGGGGGTGTGGGGGTCCCAGTTTCCTACATAAAGAGTACCTGTCGCTGCCTATTACTGTCACAAGGGAGGTTTTCATTCCTTGTGGCGGCAATAAAAAAGGTCAGAACTTTTGGGTCAGTGCCCCATCCCTCTGCCAAAGCAAATGAATATAAAATGTAAATGTGTTTAACCCGCACATGTGAGGTATCGACGAGATCATTAGAGTGAGAGCAAACATTTTAGTGCAAGACCTCCTTTGTAACTCTAAATAGCTAACTGTTAACATTTTTTAAAACGTTGCCTATAGAGATTTTTAAGTACCGTAGTTTTTTATCGCCATTCCACGGGTGTGCGCAATTTTAAAGTATGACATGTTAGGAAGTTGGGCATCTATTTACTCAGCCTAACATCATCTTTCACATTATACAAAAAATTGGGCTAACTTTACTGTTTTTTTTTTTGTTTTTTTTTTATTTGTTGAAGTATATTTTTTCCAAAAAAATGTGTTTGAAAGACTGCTGCATAACTACAGTTTGACATAAAATATTTCATCGACCACAATTTTTTTCTAAGTAACTTTCTAGCAAAAAATACTGATTTTAACTTGTAAGCAACAAATGTCAGCAATAGGCCTAGTCTATATCAAGTGGTTAAACTGACTGCAGACAATATTCCATCCATCAAATCCCCCCCCCCCTTTTTTAATTTTTTAGTGCTAAGGATTTTTCTCAGTAAAGTTGTGTAAAGACCCTGAAGTGTAGTAACCAATCAAATGATTTTAGGACTAATTGTTAATTAGTTGTTAGGAAGACCTGCAGACTCACCTGCCTTGGACCTTACAAAGCTTTGGCTGTAGGACAATTTCTATTGAGATGTTTGTGCTTGGCAAAATGGGCAAGTATAAGTGTAAGGCTGGCCATAGACAGAGGGACTTTTCTTTCCTGCAACAATGGCTTGCAGTTAGTGTTGGATGGGGAATCCCTTCCGCCGAGCCATTGTGTGCTCCCGACGGGAGAACACCGTGATCATTGCTAGCAGCTATAACAGCCACTAGCAATAATCGGAGGTAAAATCTGACAGGCTGGTTGTACCCAAGTTAATCGCTCAACTTGGGTACATTCAGCCTGCCCATACATGGCTTAAATCTCAGCTGGCTGCTACTGAAGTGGCTGAGATCCATACTATCTATGGCCAAGGAAAAAAAAAAACTGACAGCTCAAGAGGAGCCACTGTACTAACCATCTGACATTAGTACAGCGATCTCCCCTGCTGAGCTATTGTGTTCTGACAGACAAATCCCCCCCCCACCATAACACTCTCGTCAGTGCTCTCAACCTTTTACAGTCATGGCCCTTCCCACCGGCTTCTGTCGGAACAACTGCACTATACGTGGGCTCAATGTTGGATAGTTTCTATTGAACCGACCGATGCCGCCTGACATGTGGCCCGTGTGTACTAGGCTTTGGGATTAACCTCCCCAGCGGTAATCCCGAGTGTGACTCGGGGTTATTTTTCAGTACCAAAAGCTGTAACCCCCGAGCCACACTCTGGGTTACCTTGTAGTGAAATTGACCCCATCCCTACAATCCCCCGATGTCCTCCGACCGATGCCAGGGTTCTATCCGGTTCTGCAACCGGAAGTGACGGATGAGAAAACTTACTGCGCGTGCACCATGTGTTCCAACATGGGCACTATGCATTCCAATAGCTTTCCTAATGAGACAGAACACGAAGCAGCAGATGTGTTCTTACAACCAAGCAACTCTTGAATTTCAGACTTATTTTAGCAGTAAACTCACCTTTTATACTGAAATAGAGTATTTCACTGCGGCCGAGTGAAATAGTCTATTTCACTATATAATCAGTTTGTCCCTGAACAGTGCGGGGTGTACCAAGATGGACGTCGCCACCTTCTACCTGCAGGTTTCTCACTATATTTACTATATTACAATAATAATAGAAATGTAATACTGTTATTCAGTCTATAGGGTCAGTTTACTGGTAAAATAAATCTAAAATTCAAGACTTGCTTGGGTGTAAGAAGATGTCCGCAGCTGCTTTGTTTTCTGTCACAGTAGGAAAGCTTTTGGAACGCATAGCCGCCATGTTGGAACGCATGCGCAGTAACTTTTTCTTTCCGAGCGTCACTTCCGGTTGCAGAATCTGATAGTTAGCGGTATTCTGATATAACGGCAGCATCCGTCTCCCGGGTTCCCTTCCCTGCCAGCGCCGCAACACAGGGGGGGGGGGGTGGAACCGAGCGGAAAATTAAAAAATGAAGTACACAAAACATGACATGATACATTGTAATCTGTTGGGATTACATTACTGTATCAAACCATTTCACCTCCGTTTTGTCCCTAGTGCTTTGTCCAGTGCCCTGCCTGCACTTTTACTGTTTTATTCCTTTTATTTTTATTAACCACTTTACGACCGCCCACCGCAGATATACTGGGGCAGGCAGCCGCTCCTGGGCAAAGTGACATAGTCACTCGCTCTCAGGAGGCTAGGGGGCGAGTGGGCGCCGCCAGCGGCACGCTCCCGTCCCCGCTCGTCAGCGGGGGAAGCCGATGCATGGGGCAAGTGGCTTCCGATTGCCGCCTGGCACCCACGATCGTCCCCGCTGAGAGAGAACGGTCAGCTGTTGTAAACACAGCTGACCGTTCTTCTCCCTGCAATGATCATAGAGCCCATGTGATCCTTCTATATAGGATCACATGTCTCTATGGTCATTTCAGAAGCCCTGCCCCCCACAGTTAGAATCACTCCCCTAGGCTCACATTTAACCCCTTGATCACCCATAATGTTAACCCCTTCCCTGCCAGTGTCATTATTACAGTAACAGTGCATATTTGTAGCACTGATTACTGTAGTTATGTCACTGGTCCCCCCAAAAGTGTCAAAAATATCAGTTAGGGGTCCGATCTGTCCGCCGCAATGTCGCAGTCCCGCAAAAAATCGCAGGTTGCCACCATTACTAGTAAAAAAAAAACAATAAAAATTACATAAATCTTTCCCTTAGTTAGTAGACGCGATAACTTTTGCGCAAACCAATCAAAATACGCTTATTGTGATTTTTTTTTTTTTACCAAAAATATGTAGCAGAAAACAAATTGGCCTAAAATGTTAATCAAAATTTTTTACATTTTTTTTGGGGGAGAATGTCATATAGCAGAATGTGAAAAATATT
This sequence comes from Pelophylax lessonae, assembly GCF_965119305.1. Lineage (NCBI taxonomy): Eukaryota > Metazoa > Chordata > Amphibia > Anura > Ranidae > Pelophylax > Pelophylax lessonae. Next base: position 575,447,048 of record NC_138768.1, on the reverse strand, counting down.
TTTTTTTTTTTTTTCAAAAATTTTTTTTTTATAGCGCAAAAAATAAAAATCACACAGGTGATCAAATACCATCAAAAGAAAGCTCTATTTGTGGGAAAAAAAGGACATCAATTTTATTTGGGTACAGCGTCGCATGACCGCGCAATTGTCCGTTAAAGTAACACAGTGCCGAATTGCAAAATATGGCCTGGTCATTAAGGGGGCAAATCCTTCCGGTCTTAAAGTGGTTAATAATTAATTTTATTAATTGATTTATTCATTTATTAATCATTTTTATTCACTTTTTTACTGTTTCATGTCTAAGAATTACAGGCCTACAATATAAAACGACAGATTTCAATGGAAAACAATATATAGCTTTGACATTCAAAATACTGACATAATCAGACCGCCAGGGAGGTTGAATAAAAAGTCCTTTATCATTCTTCTTCACAATATGTTCCTTGCTGTGACAATGTCTTTTAACCTGCAAATTGTTATAATACAATGGTGTGGTTTAAAGGTGACTTCTAGTCCCACCCTTACAGCATGATGACATGCAAAAAAGACGAACTTTGTAATTTGCCTGTCACATTGTTTTGAGACAAATCTTTTGAAGACCTTGTTTTCTTTAACAAAGTTCTATAGGGAATGTATGGAAGGGAGGAGTGTCTTGCATCCTGCTGATTCAATGAGTGTCCTTTAACCGGAAAATCTAGCAGCTTCCTTACCATGTCTACAACAAACTCAAAGTGATTTAAGGATTTTTATCCTGAATAAAATAATAAAAGGGTATACTTTTATTCTATTTTTTTCATGCTGTGTGTGCTGCCCTGAGTTATGTCTTGGTGATTCTAAAATGTAAAGGTGATCTTAGACCTATAATATTCTCTGTTTTCTGTATTATAAGTTGGCAGACTTTACAGGGAAAATGTCTGACTACTCATTAGAAACTGAGGTGTGGTGACCTCTGTCCGATGATTTACAGATCACAAACAGTTCAGGTTGTATAACTTGCATGGTCCAGATTACACAAGCATATTGTAGTGGTAGATGGATGTCCTTAGTACACCTTTGTGCTAATAACATTGAACTGGAGACATTATTTTTCTTGGACATGATGGTTTTTATTACTTTCCCTGTTCATTTTTTGGGGGGAGGTTTCTTTACTTCTGCTCAAAGCTTTTACCTGTTTGCAACAAGAATGAAAATTTTCAGTATTTTTTTTTTTTTATCTTGTACAATTCGAGACAAAAATTGGTTGTTCACGTGTCGGTTCACATATATACGATGCGGGAACCCTGCAAATCCACTGCGGGTTCCCGCATTGCATTCAAATCGCAGGTCATATGCAAATCGCTGGGGGTGTCAATACAAAGTTAACGACACCCCCAAGATCATTTTGCATATCTCAGTGTGAACTGTCAGTTCGGACATGAATCGGATCGCATAGATGGGAACCACCACCATGCGATCCGATTCTGCTGTGGACGCAAAAAAGGGTCCTGTGCGAGTTGAGTCTGAATCTGATGCAAACTCAGCCATACAATCTGTATGACTGAATTTGCATCACACTGACAACGCATGTGATTTTCAGAGCAGTGCGCACCGAATCACATGCAATGTCTGTGATCGCACTGATGTGAACCGGGACATGAAATATGAACACAACATATCCCTTTATAGCAGGGGTTTCCAAACTATGGCCCTCCAGCTGTTCAGGAACTGCAATTCCCATTATGCCTAGTCATGTCTGTGAATATCAGAGTTTTACAATGCCTCATGGGGCTTGTAGTTCCACAACAGCTGGAGGGCCGTAGTTTGGAGATCGCTGCTCTATAGTGTGCACTTGTCTCAATCTAGAGCACTAAGTGTCATTTCTGTCAGCTGCTTTGTTCCTCTGCTATCAGCATGAATCACTTCTGACAAGTTTTCCTGACACCAAGAGAAAAAGGTGACAGCGGAGGGAACTCCAGCTGCTTAACAGCCTAAACTCTGTTTCGGTGTGCTATGTGAAAAAGGGTGTGTCCCTCCCCTCCATTCAGTTGTCAGAGCTCTCCTTACTGAGCTTTGCATTATGTAATTTTAGCTCCTGCCCCCTTTTTTTTTCTGACCGCTCAGACAGTCTGAGTAAGGGTTTACAACCAAAAACCTCTTTAGTGTGCCTCTGCTGTCTTTCTACATTGGGGTGTATTACCCCCACTTCCTGTTGTGACTTGCAGCAGGGAAACAGATGGCAGTTAAACCTATAGTTAAACCACACTATTAACAAAAAGTTCCTGGGGGCCAGTTTTAAAAGTTTCGAGATCAAAGCTGGCAACCTTATAATGCAGGGGCGGGGAACCTTTTTTCTGCCAAGGGCCATTTGGGTATTTATAAAATTATTCGGGGGCCGTGCAAAATTATCAACTTAAAAATGTGCCTGTTATATTTGGTCAAACATTTAATTAACTCACTTCTAATGTGATGGCTGCGACTGCTTCTCTTTGGTGAGGTGTGTGATGTTAGCTGGTATTGATGATGTTGCTACTCGCACTTGGTTTTCCAGGTTTGCGTCGGTCAGTCTGGAGCGCAGTCGACTTTGTGGTGGTAACTTTTGAAAAGAACTGCTGGCAGGTAATGCTGGTGGGCATAGCTGGCTGGTACTGCTGGCTCAGGCTGGTACTGCTGGCTTGTACTGTGCTGTGGATACTGCTGGCTGGTACTGCTGTGGGTACTGCTGGCTCAGGCTGGTCCTGCTGTGGGTATTGCTGATTCAGGCTGGTACTGTGCTGTAGGTACTGCTGGCTGGTACTGCCTTGGGTACTGCTGGCTCAGGCTGGTACTGCTGGCTGGTACTGTGCTGTGGGTATTGCTGGGTGGTACTGCTGGCTCAGGCTGGTACTAATGGCTGGTACTGCTGGCTCGTGTTGCTGTGGGTACTGCTGGCTGGTACTGTGCTGTAGGTACTGCTGGCTGGTACTGTTGTGGGTACTGCTGACTCTGGCTGTTACTGCTTTGGGTACTGCTGGTTCTGCTGTGGGTACTGCTGACTCTGGCTGGTACTGCTGTGGGTACTGCTGGCTCTGGCTTATACTGCTGTGAGTACTGCTGGCTCTGGTTGTTACTGCTGGCTCTGGCTGGTACTGCTGGCTCTGCCTGGTACTGCTGTGAGTACTGCTGGTTCTGGCTGGTACTGCTGGCTCTGGCTGGTACTGCTGTGAGTACTGCTGGCTCTGGCTGGTACTGCTGGCTCTGGCTGGTACTGCTGTGTGTGCTGCAGGCGGGAAATGCTGGCTAGCAGCGGTGCCGTGCTGGAGGAAGAGGCGATGTTTCCTGTATTGGTCACAGGCGGAGTGCATTTGATAACACTCCGCCTGTGACTCACTCACTGTCACAATGGAGCCGGAACTATACAGAAAGCATTGGCTCCATTCTGACAGATCAGCTGAGAGACAGACTCAGCTGCACGGGGGGCCTGACTAAATGACTTAGAGGGCCGCATACGGCCCCCGGGACATAGGTTCCCCACCCCTGTTATAATGGATGGATTTTTGAAACTGTACAAAAATGTCATGGTGTTCTGTAAAAGAAGATATTTCCCAAGTCATTTGCTAGGACAGCATAGGATTACTCTTAAAAGATTCCTGGAAATTGAGTTACCAGGCAACAAACTTTTATTTTTATTTATTTTTTTGTGTTTTTTTGTTTTTCATTTTTGTATTAATTTTTTTATTGCTGGCTATTAGTGGGCGGATATGTCACTGATCCATTAAGCCCCGGTTCACATTTGTGCGAGTGCCGGGTTCGCATGTAATATCGGAGCGCACTGCTCCGACATTACATGCGATCAGCTGTGCGGTGCGAGTTTAGCCATACAGTTTGTATGGCTAAATTCGCATCGCACCCGGAGCAAACACACACAGGAGGCATTTTTGCAGCCGCATCAGGATCGGATCGCACAGCGGTTCACACTTGTGCGATCCGCTCCTGTGCGAACTGCACGATCGCACTGCGATATGCGATCAAACTGGGGGTGTCGTTAAGATTACATTGACACCCCCAGCGTATCGCATATGGCAGTGTGAACTGCCGGGGGTGCGTGTGCTATGCGGGAACAGGCTGCGAATTCGCAGCCTTCCCGCATCGCATAAATGTGAACCGAGCCTTATAGAACAGGCCAAGTTGTCTTTGGTGCTTGGTAACACATGAAGCCACACTGTGGAAAGCTTATGTAAGTTAGGCCAATTTTAATGTCTGTGTGCAGGGGGCTATCTTCTTCTGAATCATTTCTCACTTGTTTTGTAACAGGCTGAATTTCATTTATTTGTCTTAAAGTAGAACTATAGGCAAAACCTTTTTTTTTTATTTTGGATAGAACAAGGGAGGGTTATAACTCTGATCAGTTTTTTTTTTTTCTGTGTCCCATTGCAGAGATTTCCCTTCACTTCCTGTCCCATAGCCAAAAGGAATTGACAGGAAATCTCTGTAAATGAAGGGAATTCGTTGGGGACCCCCAGCTCACCAGAACTAGTGCACCCATTTGAAAATTTGGGTAATTTATTTTACTTTAGCTTTCAATTGTAATGGTAAACAGGACAAATATAGAGGGCGAATCTCCCTAAGGCTCCGTTCACATGTAGGCATTTTGGATCGCGGGCAGAATTGCCGCGATTCTGTCCGCAATTTCGAACCATTGCAAGTCGCGGGACGCCTGAGCGATTCCCGTGACTTGCAATGGGACCCCAAATGCGGCGGGATTTGCTCAAACCGAATTGCTGGATGCCTGATGCCCAAAAGAATTTCTTCTTTTGGGCGTCAGATGCCCCGCGATTCTGTTTGCACAAATTTCCCATGACTCGTCGGGCGACAATCGTGGCAAAATCACGCTGCGTTTGGGTATGCCATTGCAAGTCACGGCAATCACTCGGGCATCCCACGACTTGAAATGGTTCGGAATCGTGGGGCAGAATCGCGGCAATTCTGCCCGCGTTCCGAAACGCCTATATGTGAACGTAGCCTAACAGGGGAGCAGACAGCGCTAAAAACTGACAGGTGTTCTAATCCCTCTCTGTCCAAAACTAAAAAAAGTTTTGCCTTTTAGGTATACTATATCTGTACAATCCATATACATAGTTCCAATTTTCCAAGAATACAGGAATATTCCTTAAAGTACTGCTGTAGATTTCATGTCAGTGAAGTGACATGCGTGTTGTCTATAGACTTCTGATGATTGCAAGAGATTTAGGGGCCGATTCACGGCAAATAAAATGCGGTAAAATACCACATACGGTAAATCAGTTGGGAAAGTTCAATTCACAAAGAATTTACTGTAAATTCGGAATGCCGTATTTTTTTGATTTGTACAATGTACCCCAAACTCATTCACATGGGGGTGGGATCTGGGAGCCCTCTTGTTTAAGGGAGCTACCGCATTCCAATAAGCCCCCTGCCTGCAGACCCCCATAACCACCGGCCACAGTTGTGGGGATGAGGCCCTTGTCCTCATCAACATGGTAACAAGGTGCTTTGGGGTGGGGGGGGGGGGCAGGCTCCAAAGCACCCACCTCCCCATGTTGAGGGCATGTGGCCTGGTATGGTTCAGGAGGGGGGGCGGCGTCTGAAGAGCCCGGTATAGATTTATTTTTCTCATACTTTTTTTAATTGTCTGCTTTTTTTTTTTTTTACAATCAGCTGTTAGTGGGGAAGCCTGCTGACAGCTAATGAGTCATCGGTTGTTAAGGACGCGGCAGTTGACTTCCTGGCCCGCTGCTTAGCAACTAGCTATTTGTCAAATAACTGACCCCGGCTGTTTTTTGACGAATACTGCATGTGATACCACCAGCAAAATCCATGTGGTAATTATCGCATGCCTTTTTACTCTCTGGTCCTTTTTGGGAGTTGGACTTGGGAGCTTTTTATATAATATTTACCAGCACTTTTTTTGTCCGGTAAATGGCACATAATCGTCTTTTTTATTTTTTATGTGAATTGGACCTAATTTACCTCATGCAATAATTTATGCAAACAAGTAATATGACCCCTTATCACATGGGGTAAAGCTTAGTGAATTGACGTCTTAAAATGATACAAAAAAAATGTATTTTTTAAAATTAAAAATAAAAAAGATGTTATGCTTACCTGCTCTGTGCAACGATATTGCACAAAGTGGTCCCTTACCTCATCCTTGGCGGTCTCCCGCCAGTGCTAGCTGCTTTTCCTTCCTCCTTAGCATGCCAGGTGCTAAAGTGGCACTTGTTCATGCTCTCAAGCCAGGCTGTGTGCATACATTGACATACAAATCACCAGTATGCCACGCCCTCGCTCCCTCCTTACAGGAGTTTGACTGGCAGCAGCTGAGCCTATGGCTTCCGCTGCTCTGTGTCTCCTTTGAGACCAGGAAGTGAAAGGAGCGGTGCTGCAACCGGGAGAGCGCTGGAGCGGTGAGAGGAGTCAGGTAAGTGTTTAGGGCAGGGAGCCTCAAACTACGGCCCTCCAGCTGTTGCGGAACTACAAATCCCATGGGGCATTGTAAACCTCTGACATTTACAGGCATGACTAGGCATGATGGGAATTGTAGTTCCTGAACAACTGGAGGGCCAGTTGATTAGAGCAATCAGTGCTGTGTTTTTTTACCCTAATGAAGGGAATGCATTGTGGTAAAAAACATTTTGACTTAAGAACCATGTATATGTGTGTGTGTGTGTGTGTGTGTGTGTGTGTGTATATATATATATATATATATATATATATATATATATATATATATATATATATATATTCATTCTAGGAAATAGGAGTTGTCATAATATAGATTCAGTGAATGTAATGGTCCATAAATATTACATAGGGAAACCTATGAACAAAGTATGTTCAGATGGCCTGCTGGTTGGTACATCCACCAGTGGTTTTCATACAGCTTTGTACAGGCGGTCCCCGGGTTAAACATCCGACTTGCAAACCTCTCCTACTTACAAACGGAGAGAGACAACAGGAAGTGAGAGGAAATTCACCCCTATGAAGGGAAATTCACTCCTGGAAGAGTTCTCATGGGAAAAAGGAGTCTCTACTGAAGATTTATCGCCAATCCTTGTTTCTACAACAACCCTAAATTTTCAAAATCCAATAGTCATAGGGACAGAAAGTGAGGTGAAATCTTCTGAACAGGGGTACAGACCGCCAAACAAATGTTACAGGGGTGTTAACCCTTCCCTATGCTATCCCAAAAAAGTACAAATATTTTTTTGGGCTGCAGCTACACTTACAAAATGACCCTCTTCCGCACACAAATTCAACTTAAGAACAAAGCTACAGGACCTATCTTGTTTGTAACTTGGGGACTTCCTCTATACGTTTAGGTAAAGTATTACTAAACCCAGGACCTTGCATTCACTATATCTGGTCCCCCACAGGTACACCGAATATGGAAATGCAATCATTTTAGTAAATAAAAACTGATAAATATCTTTTCTCATGGGGAGTTAGAACAGTCTTGTGACTTCTATCAGTGTCTGGTTAAAGCTTGTAGGAGGAGTTTTCATTCTCCCCTGACTGCCCTGTGAGGCTGCAGGACCCCTGACCCTCTGTCTGGACAGTGCTGATTGGCCCTGTGCTGATCACAAGCACTCTCCCAAGAAGAAAAAAACTCTCTAGCAATACACACCAAACTGAGCATGTGCAGCCTGATTCCAGTAACTCTGTCTTATCCAGACATGTTTTGGAGACAATGCAAGAAGGGGAGGATCAGAGAAGACACAATCAAACAGCCTTTTAACACAATGCAGAGGATTAACCCCTTAGGTTCCACAGTGAGCATAACAAGCATGCTTTACTACATTTACAGACTAATTTTACTGTTGTGGGTTCAGTAACACTTTAAGACTACCCACATTTTTAGAACCTTCCATGTGGCCAATTTAGGATAATGAACAGGGAGTGTGTGTGTTTTTTTTTTTTTTTTTTTATTTAATTTTTTTTTTTTTTTATCAATTTCAAATGAATTTGGATTTGCAGTAGGGATTGACCAATTATCGGTGGGGCGATTTATAGGAGGCCGATATTCACTTTTTTTAAGTATCTGTATCGGCCACAAACTTGCCAATATGACCGATTATTGCTTCAAATGGTTGTACCCGAGCGATTTCTGTAGCTGCAGGCATCACTCCGGTACCACCATTTGAAGCAATAATCGGCCATATTGATAAGTTTGTGGCCGATACCGATACTTCAAAAAAAGTGAATATCTGGCTCCGTTTTTTCGAGCCGACGGTCAGCTTTCTTGCAATAACAACCAATGTGGCTAAGCAACCACTCGGCTGTTATTACAAGCAGCAGGAGGGGACATCAAGCCCCCCCCCCTCCTGCCGCTCCGCCTGGATTTCCCGTACCATGTGGAGGCCCGAGCCACCAGAGCCAGCATGTACTCTGGCTGGCTGAAGACCCAATCAAAGCCGGAATTGGCTTTGATCGGGTCTGCAATTTAGTAACCCGAAAGCAATGTCATGACACCACTTCTGGTTTCTGGAGCCTTAGAGGCGCCAGATTTTTAAAAAATTACAGTATTCAAAACAGCCAAATTTGGCGTTTTGAATGCTTTTAAGTGCAGAGGAGGGGTTTGGTGTCTTACAGACCCCAGATCCCTCCATAAAGAGTACCTGTCACTGCCTATTACTGTAACAAGGGATTTTTACATTTCTTGTAAGACCCCGTTCACACTGGGTCGCCTGACAGTCGCCGTGGGTCGCCTGCCATTGATTAGCACAGGACCCATTCTAATAGGAGCGACACAAGTCGCTTCGACTTAGAAAAAGGGTCCTGTACTACTTTGGGGCGACCTCGGAGCGACCTGCATTGACTTCAATGATATGAAGTCCGTGCATGTCGCTCCGAGGTCGCGGTGCGAGCTGTGCACAGCGACTTCACATGTCGCCCCGGCAAGTCGGGTCGCCCCTATGTGAACCGGCTCTTACAGCGATTAAAAGTGATCAAAAAAAAAAAAAAAATTAAAAGGACAGTGTAAAAATAAAAACTTTAAATGTGCTGAATATCGGCACCTAATATCAGTTAACAGCCCGAAGGGTGGTTGGAAAATCAATATTGGTCCTGAAAAAACAATATTGGTCAATCCTTACTTTGCAGTGCTTTCATCAAAGCTTTCAGCTGAAGAAGTCATGTGGTGTTTATGATGGTATCTGCAGAATTTGGAAAGGGGAAATAGTGTTTTGTTTTTTTTTTTTGTTTTTTTGGTACACGTTCATTAATGCTGAGCGTTGCAGTATTTTAATACAGTCATTGTCATTTGCCTTATTTCATTTCCCATTTAACATTAATTGTGCTAATCCCTTACTCATGTAATATTAGTATGTAGAATGACCATGCAAAATTTTGAGGTCTTACTGAAACATTTATACTTCCAGTGCCACATCAGCTAAAGTGTGTTTGTTGAATCAGCATATTACCTAATAGTTGCATTTTCACAGATTTTCAGTAGAATTTGGTGAATGAAAATTAGGAAGTAATAACCTGATGCACTTGGCCTTTAAGCTGCTGTGTTTGTCTCCCAGAGCCTGCCTTCCAAATATTTGTCTATTAACTTCATGCATAACAAACCTTTAGGAGCCAACTCATATTCATGTAACTAACTGATAGAGCGTCCCATGAGAAATGCATTGTTTACCTATGCAGAGTGAAAGGTTAACAAATATTGCGAACTGTGTAAAAGGTGTCTTATCACTGTCATCTGCTTTGGCAACTTGTGACCTTAGTACTGTGTGTGTATATCAGTTGTATAACAGGGAGGAGGCGCAGTATGACATGCAGGGAGGAGGAGCAGTATGACACGCAAGACATATCTACTGTCACTTATGAAAGCAATTCGAACTATGATCAGGAGTGTCAAAACTTTTTAAGCAAATGGCCAGTTTACTATCCTTCACACTTTAGAGGGGCCGGACTGTGGCCAGCGCGAGTAGAAAAATGTCCTGGCGTCGATCACCTTGCCTCTATATTGGTGTCTATGAAAATAATAATACTCCATTATTGGTGTCAGTAGGAGGAATAGTGTCTCATCATTGGTGTTGGTGGGAGGAATAGTGTCCTATCGTTGGTGTCAGTGGGAGGAATAGTGTCCTCTCGGTGTCGGTGGGAGGAATAGTGTCCTCTCGTTGGTGTCGGTGGGAGGAATAGTGTCCTATCGTTGGTGTTAGTGGGAGGAATAGTGTCCTCTCGGTGTCGGTGGGAGGAATAGTGTCCTCTCGTTGGTGTCGGTGGGAGGAATAGTGTCCTCTCGTTGGTGTCGGTGGGAGGAATAGTGTCCTATCGTTAGAGTCAGTGGGAGGAATAGTGTCCTCTCGTTGGTGTCGGTGGGAGGAACAGTGTCCTATCGTAAGAGTCAGTGGGAGGAATAGTGTCCTCTCGTTGGTGTCGGTGGGAGGAATAGTGTCCTATCGTTAGAGTCAGTGGGAGGAATAGTGTCCTCTCGTTGGTGTCGGTGGGAGGAATAATGTCCTCTCATTGGTGTCGGTGGGAGGAATAGTGTCCTATCGTTGGTGTCGGTGGGAGGAATAGTGTCCTCTCGTTGGTGTCGGTGGGAGGAATAGTGTCCCACCATTGTTGTTGGTGGGAGGAATAATGTCCTCTCGTTGGTGTCGGTGGGAGGAATAGTGTCCTCTCGTTGGTGTCGGTGGGAGGAATAGTGTCCTCTCGTTGGTGTCGGTGGGAGGAATAGTGTCCCACCATTGTTGTCGGTGGGAGGAATAGTGTCCTATCGTTGGTGTCGGTGGGAGGAATAGTGTCCTATCATTGGTGTTGGTGGGAGGAATGGTGTCCCATCGTTGGTGTCGGTGGGAGGAATGGTGTCCCATCGTTGGTGTCAGTGGGAGGAATGGTGTCCCATCGTTGGTGTCAGTGGGAGGAATGGTGTCCCATCGTTGGTGTGGGTGGGAGGAATGGTGTCCCATTGTTGATGCCGGTGGCAAGGATATTGCCCAACTGTTGGTGACATTGGCAGGATCAGGCGACAATCGTGGCAAAATCGCGTCACGTTTGTGGTGCCATTGGAAGTGATGGGAATTTCGCGGGCGTCCCCCGATTTCCTGTGATTCGGGATCACGGGCAGAATCGCCACGATGTTTTATAAAACATTTTATTTGGTGAGCAGAGATCTATTTGGGAAATACTGTGTCTAGTTATTTTTAGGTTTGCTTGCATTGAAAATGTTCTGTGTAGGAATTCATAAGGGTGCATTCACAATTGCAAATGCACCCTGTCCACGATTACCTGCCAGAACCCCAGAGGGGGTTCCTGCAATTAGCTGTGAGTAGGCAGCCCCTACCTACCCTACCGCTGTGATCCCATGTGTGTGATTGGTTCTGGACACAGTCCAGGGACGATCACTCGCATGTAATCGATGCTTGAGGCTGGGTTCCTACTAGCTGCGGCTGTGGCTCACAGCGTGGGGTCCGGTGCGTGTCTGTTCACCGTTTCAGGTGCAAATCCAGTCCAAATTTTTGGCTGAATTCGCACCTGAAACAGACCAGAAGACACACAGGACCCTTCTGCAATTTGGATCATGGCCGCCCCGGAGGTTTGTAAACCGGCTCCATTGAGATCCGGTCACTCTCCTGTCATGCGAATTGGATGCGGTAAAAACCCACATCCAATTCACATCAGTCTGAGAGATTATATGTGAGTGGGCACGATTAGCTTTGGGAGCAGTAAGCCTCCTATCGCTTTCTATAGAGCTGTCTACTCGCAGCTAATTGTAGGAACCCCTGCTGGGGTGATCGTGTGTAGGGTACATTCGCAAGTGTGAATGTACCTTAACAACCAATGAAAACAGTGAAGTTTAAATATGTATTTTTAGAGCTGAAAATAGTTTTAAACCCGTCAGGTTTTTTATTTTTTTAATTGATTTATTTTGGTATTGGTGTTCTACAGTGGAAAATTGCCTTCACTTCCTGTTTATTAGATACAACAGGAAGTAAGAAATCTTTTTAAAATAAAAGAAATTCCCCCCTCCTCGACAGTCTTTTCATCCCAATTTCTGTCGGTCACAAATATGGAGAGTAAATCTCAAAGACAATGATACAAATGCATCAAGTAATATTGAAAGGAAAGTAATATTGGCAGGACAAACTTTCCTTATCAACCATTTAGCTGACAGCTCTTACCTCAGCTGGAAGGCAAGTTTGTTGAAGACTCTTAATTTCTTCCTATGTAGGATATAGTAGGCAGGTTAGTGTATGTGTGTGTGTGTGTGTGTATGGTTATATAAATATATAATCAATATGCCCTTTGTTCTGTTCAGTAATCCAAATATTCATTAATTAAAATTTTCTTTTTTTTTTTACCTTCTAGTGGAATTATGAGACCTGGACTAAATGCAATTCTTGGACCTACGGGCAGTGGCAAGTCATCGTAAGTTTAAAAAAAAAAAAAAAAATGTTTAGTACAGATTTTCTTAATAATGGTCAAATCTGAAAATTAAAAATATTATGAAAATGTTGTATTTATATAATGTTGTATTTTATACAGACAGCAAGTTAATAATTTCACACATTGCGCTTTTTTTTCTCTCTATCACATGTTGAGGGTAAAAAAAAAAAAAAAAACAGCTCTTATCCTGGTTGGGCATTTCATTCAGAATTTTCAATGAGAGAAATCGTTAAAGCAAAGAGAGAAGTACTGCTCTGCTGTCTCCTTAACTAAACCATAGTACTCTGAGAATCCTTTGGCATGTGTGTTTTTTTTTTTTATTTAACAGAAATATTGATTTTGTGTAGATAAAAAAAAACATCACTTGTCAAAAGTATTAAACAATGTCAGCAGATGTTCAGTTATTCTTTCAGTCTAACATATTGATTTATTATACATTTCATTGTGTGTGTTGGTTGATCTAAACGTGAATTAACTCTGACTCTGACTAGCTGACTGAAGTACATTTTTCTGTGCATACTTGCAGGCTATTGGATGTACTTGCTGCTCGAAAAGATCCACATGGTCTTTCTGGTGAAGTTCTAATAGATGGAAAGCCACAGCCACCCAACTTCAAATGCTTATCTGGTTATGTAGTGCAGGTAAGTTAATTTGTAATTACAATAACCACTTAAGGACCAAGCCAATTTCTGACACATGTTGTATACAAGTTAAAATTAGTATTTTTTGCTAGAAAATTACTTAGAACCCCCAAATATATATATATATATATATATATATATATATATATATATATATATATTTTTTTTTTTAGCAAAGACTCTGGAGAATAAAATGGCGGTCCTTACCTTATTTTTTGTCATGCGATATTTGCGCAGCGGTCTTTCAAACGCAATTTTTTTGGAAGAAATACACTGAATTAAAAAAAAAAAACTAAACCGTAAAGTGAGCCCAATTTTCTTGTATAATGTGAAAGATGTCACGTTGAGTAAATAGATACCTAACATGTTACAGTTTAAAATTGCACACACTCCTGGAATGGCGACAAACTACGGTACCTAAAAATCTCCTTGGGTGACGTTGTAAAAATTTTTAGTGGTTACCAGTTTAGAGTTAGAGAGGGGGCTTTTTGCTAGAATTATTGATCTCACTCTGACAATCGTGGCGATACCTCACATGTGTGATTTGAACACCGTTTACATATGCGGGCGCGACTTACATATGTGTTTTCTTTGGTGCGCAAGCTCATGGACGGGAACGCTTTAAAATGTATTTATTTTTCCTATTTATTTAATTTTTAGTGTTTAAAAAAAAAAAAAAATGTGATCACTTTTATTGCTGTCACAAGGAATGTAAACATCCCTTGTGACATTAATATTCAGTGACAGGTAGGGCTCTTTCACACGGCCGTTCCGTATATCACCCCATCCGTTTGTGGGTGATATACGGACATAATGCTTGTCAATGGGATTGCGGATGTCAGCTGACATCCGATTTTTCGTCCTTTCAGTTCTGTTCCGTTTTTTGGAATGGAACAGAACCCTATTTTTCTTCCTTTAAAAAAACGGAAAGGAAGCAAAATCGGATGTCAGCGGTGTCATCCGCTGACATCCGCAATCCCCATAGACTTACATTATGTCCGTATATCATCCGCAAACGGATGGGATGATATGCGGACATACGGAGCGGATGACACAAGTGTCATCCGTGTCCGTCAAAAAAAAAAAAAGTGCCGCAGCGGAAGAAGAAATCGGAGCGGCCGTGTGAAAGAGGCCTTACTCTTTATGAAGGAATCTGGGGTCTCCAGACCCCAGACCCCTCCACTGCACTTCAAAGTATAGAAAAAACAGCGAAATTGATATGTATGAATACTGATGTTTTTTTTTAAATTGGCGTTGTTGGCAGCCGAGTAAACCGGAAGTGACGTCGCTTCTGGGTTGCATGATTAGAGACCTGATCGAAGCATGTCGGCCGGCTGGTTGCTTGGGTCTCCCGGTGGGACAGAAGACCTGGGCAGATTGGCGTAAGGCGGGGGGGTGGGGGGATTGATGGAGGCTGAACCGCATTGGTTGTTATCTCCAGAATGCCGAAAAAAAGCTGCAGGCATCAACCCTGTACAACCACTTCTTCAAGCCGATGTACAGGTACGTCGGTTTGCGGGAAGTGGTTAATACATCACAATAGTGCCACCAATCCGTATACTGCAGAGAGTGCTTGAAACACCGTTTTATGGACCTTTTTTATGAGGTGCCCTCATAGTTCGGTATGCTGTGTTTTTGTAGCCATAGCAATGTAGTGTAAAGACCTGATTGTAAGAATCTAGTTGGAATAAAAACATTTTCCTGACACATGGGAATTATTCAGAATGAAAAAGTCAATGTCCGTTGTTTATTTTGGCAAGGAGCAAAGCTTTGTCTGCATTGATTCATAAGCGGTCACACCAGGTTACTTTAGTCAAACAACATTTAAAGCGGCGCTCCACCCAAAAGGAACTTCGCACCCTCCCCCCTTTCACTACCACATTTGGCCCTTTTGGGGGGGAACAGGTACCCGCTCCCACTTCTGGTTAAGATCAGCGATCTACGACATTTCCGGCCCCCCTCTGCCTTTTGGGACACAAACGGGTCCTAGAAGATGGCGGGACTATTAAGAAAGTGTGACATGTGCATGCGCTGCAGAAGGCCCGAAGGCTTCACTGATGGTTTCCCTTACTTACAATCCCAGTGCATGCACCCGAAGCCAATTGACGAATTGACTCGGGGTGCCAACATTGTGGGATTCCTGGATAGGGAAGTATCCTCATAATAATGAACGTGTAAAAAATCCTTATAGTGAATGTTAGCAGCTACAGTATTTGTAGCTGTTGACTTTTTTTTTTTTTACAGACTGGAACTCCTCTTTAGGTGATGAAGTAAAATCTGGTTGCTGGGGATCATCCACCTTTCACTCTTTTTAACCAGTTGATCGGTTTCATAAAAACCCTCACTGTGTTGAATATACTGATTACTTGTTGCACGGCTGGCCCAAGACATTGTGCTGCCTGGGTCCAAGAATAAAAAGCTGCCCCCCCCAAAAAAAATAAAAAATCACGCCCAACAAATAGCCCCCACATCCATTTATTTTATATAAATATAACCTTTGGAAAATATTATGTACACTGTTATCTGTCCTCAATCCTCCTGTCACTCCTGTGTCTGCAGGGCCCCACACCCTAGAAGATACAGCCTGCCCTGCGTCAGATGGAGTGCGCTGATGTCTGAGGTCATTGCGCACATCACCATCACGTGAGGGAAGTTCCCCGGAGGAGACACTCTGCCTCCTCATACTCATCAGTTTGCACTACAGGCGGCAGTATGAGATGGGGAAATGTCACCCGTAACACGCCGCAAACTGATGACACACAAAACTGCTGGCTGAAAAAAATCTTGGGAGTCAATTTGCCGCCCCTCTCAAAGTCCTCTCTGGGTCCAATGTACCCAGTGGGACCCATGGTAGGGCCGGCCCTGACTTGGTGCACTGATTTTTTTGGAGGGAGAATATGAATGGTGTTTGTACCTAACTTTTACCAAGCTTTTGAGGTTGCTTTGAAACCTTTTTACAAGTAGAGAGTGTGAATGCTCATTGTGAGTTTCCAGCACACAAAGCTGTATACAGAGGGGTTCTAGGAAAGTGAATGGTCCTGTTTTGTGTTATTCACATTATCATATGTAAAGTGTATTCATTTTGTGGGGGTACTTGTTTGTTACCCCAGCACATTTATATTCCTTATGTTACCCCAGCACATTTATATTCCTTATATGTGTCTGCTGTCCCATGTGCTTGTATGGCAAAGTATCCTTTTCTCTTTGTGTTGCTTCCATTATGTGGAATATCTGGTGTTCCTGCCAGTCCCTCTGCTTTCCTATTAAAAACATGCCACACTGATCAGGAGAGCACAGCGTGGTCAGTTCACTAACTATGCTTGGAACAGAGGCTGCTCTCCTCCAATGATCAGACTTGTCATGAAATGACCCCGCTGCACAGCCATTAATTAGCAAGCTTGGTGTACTGCTGCTTCTCCTCCCCCCTGTTCTTATGCAGCTGAGAACAGAGGGAATGTGATCATTTTTAAAAATGGGGAAAAAGGTATGTATAAGGTTTTTTTTTTTTTTTTTTTTATATCTTTACAAAAATGTTTTGCCTTTCATTTCTATTTTAAACTGAATGGGTTGTTTTACTAGCTCCCTTGTCAACTCTTCCCATGCTTGCGTTCAGGACTTCTCCTGAGCTGCTCCCATCCTTTGGAACGTTCTACTCCTATCTGTGTATCTCCAACTTTGTCCACATTCAGACGATCCCTGAAAACACATCTCTTCAGAGAAGCCTATCTGGCCCCCAGCTAACAACTGTACATTTACTTTCTCCATCATCACACCCCCCTCCCCCCCACAGTTATTACCTCTTGTATCTCTAGACCTTCCCTCTTAGATTGTAAGCTCTAACGAGCAGGGCCCTCTGATTCCTACTGTATTAAAGTGTATTGTAGTTGTAGTGTCTACCATCAAATTGTAAAGCTCTGCATATACTGTCGGCGCTATATAGATCCTGTATAATAAGAATAATAATAAGGTGATTATTTACAATCACTTTAAAGCTGAACTCTAAGGAAAGGAAAGTCTCCTTTGCAGTGGGACTTCCCCTGCACAGCAAGGGTTAACTGCTCGTCTAGGTCTAGGGAGCTGCAAAAATCACTTTTACCTACCCGATCCTCCTCTCCCGCAGACTACCTCAATGCTGTAATACCAGTCCCTACAGCTTCTTCTCCCCTGTGCTCCAGTGGTCGCAGGTTCTCTGATGTCATCAAGTCCAATGCAGAGCCCAAAGCCTGCATTGAACATGAAGACGCTAATGGACAGTCTACTGCTAGAGTGTAAGGGAGAAGAGGAAAGCACCAACTGCTGGGGCAGTGGAGGATTGGATTGTTAAACCAAAGAGTTTAACTGAAATGGTGAGTTAGGCCTTTTGCACACTGCGGCTTTAAAAGTGTCACTACCGCGTTCTTTTTTTCGCTGATCTAAAATGCAGCCCTGTAAACACAGGAATGTAAACAAACGCTGCGTATTCTTTAGTATAAAAGATAAATAGAAAAATCTGCGTTCCAGGTCTGTAGTTTGCGCATGTGAGCATTGGTATTAACCCCTTTGTGCCGACAGAACGCAAATATGCGGTCTCGGCTTCAGGGGGTTGTACCAGGGTGATGCCTGCAGCTAGAGGCATCACCCCTGGATCGTTTTTTAGAGCCGACGGTCGGCTTTCTTGTAATGACAACCGATGAAGCTGAGCAGCCGCTCGGCTGTCATTACAAGGAACGGGAGGAGACATTTCACCCCCCTCCCGCTACCTTCTGCAGCTCACCCGGGTCTCCGGTCCCACCAGGAGATTCGAGCGACTAGCCGGTATGTCCGCCGACTGGCTGAAGACCAGAACACAGTCGGATTGCAGGTACTGAAGCCTTAAAGGAGCTAGATTTTTTTTTAAAAATGACCGCATTCAAAACAGCCAAACTTGGCGTTTATAATGCTTTTAAGTGCAAAGGAGGGATCTGGGGTCTTTTAGACCCCAGATCCCTCCATAAAGAGCACCGGTCACTGCCTATTACTGTCACAAGGGATGTTAACATTCCTTGTGACAGCAATAAACGTGATCAAAATGTTTTTTTTTTTTAAATGGATAACGTATAGTGTCCCTCTGTGTTTGCACACATAAGCGAACACATACGCAAGTTGTGCCCGCATATGCAAACTGTGTTCAAACCACACATGTGAGATATTGCTGCGATTAGTAGAGTGAGAGCAACAATTCTAGCATGAGACCTCTTCTTTAACTGTAAACATGTAACCGTTAACATGTTTTAAAGCGTCGCCTATGGAGCTTTTTAAGTAGCGTAGTTTGATGCCATTCCACGAACGTGCGCAGTTTTAAAGCATGACATGTTGGGTATCTGTTTACTCGGCATAACATCATCTTTCACATTATACAAAAAAACTGTCCTAACAGCAAAAAATACTGATTTAGCTTCTAAGCAACAT
Organism: Pelophylax lessonae; assembly: GCF_965119305.1. Taxonomy (NCBI): domain Eukaryota; kingdom Metazoa; phylum Chordata; class Amphibia; order Anura; family Ranidae; genus Pelophylax; species Pelophylax lessonae. The sequence continues at coordinate 575,428,587 of NC_138768.1, read as the reverse complement.
ATATCAGAAAAAGGCTTCGGTTCCAAGGGGTTCATGAATTTTCCCCAGGAAAGTATTGTGCGTGCGGCTGCAGATACACGCAACACACACACACCTGAAATTACGTCCAAAAAAGCAGATTCTCAAACATCAATACTGTGTGCAAGAGGCCTAAAACTTTATTTTTGGCCCCACCGGACCGAAGTTAGCATTTAACTCTTGTAGTGCAGAGGCAGGCCCAGTACAAGTACAAGAGAGCATTTTTCCTTTCCCTGGGCATGAGCCTTAAGCCTATTTCTTTTTTTTTCATTGTGGCTTGGCATGGACATAGGATAAAATATTTCTGGAGATCTGTTCCATTTAGACTTTGCATGTTGGTAAATCTGTCTCATTTACGTTTTAGGATGATGTTGTGATGGGCACTTTGACTGTAAGAGAGAACCTTCAATTTTCTGCGGCTTTGAGATTACCCAGGTCACTAAAACAAAAGGAGAAAGATGAACGTATCAATCAGATCATCAAGGAACTTGGACTAACAAAAGTGGCTGATGCAAAGGTACAGTGGATTGAAGCTACAGTATCTTTGGTAATGCTGTTTTCTGCTCTTTCATGTAAATTGACAATCGTTGTCCTGTACTTTGTTTTTAGGTTGGCACTCAACTGATCCGTGGTGTGTCTGGAGGAGAGAGGAAGAGAACAAATATTGGTATGGAGCTCATTACTGACCCAGGGATTTTATTCTTGGATGAGCCAACCACTGGTTTGGATGCCAGTACTGCCAATGCTGTTCTGTTGCTGCTGAAAAGGTAAAGGAGCCACCATGTTATATCTACTTCTCTGTCTTTATCACCTGTTACAATGCTAGCTGACTCTGTAGTTCCACCTTGTTCAGATCTTCTACCACTGCAGTCCTGGCATTTTACATGAAACTTGTTCCTGTTGTTTAATTATCACCAGATTATTATTTTTGCATGGGTTCAAAAATGAGATTTACTACTTGTTTTTATTTTGGTAGTTGTGTTATTTTCATATTTTCATATATTGTGGCACCGTTATTTTATATTGATGACAACTTTATTTAGATGCAGTGTATTATCGTAAAAAAAAAAAAAATTGCTGTAATCCTAGGCAAATGCCAACAACTGAAGTTACTGTGTCTGAGGTCATCACTGCATTGTGCCTAGGAAGAAAAAAATAAAACTGTATTGGAGATTCACAGTTGCATTGAAGGCAACCTGAAATGGCTGATCAGCTGCAGTGCACCTAATGGAATATGTTTACCACTTTTCCTTATGAAAATTAAAATAAGATTTTTAAGTTTTTTTTTAGTTTAGTCCTTCAGCGGCTTTTATGCTCCTCAACAACCTGCATGTTTTTATTGCTGCATAGCATTTTTTCTTTTTTATCTTGCTATATTATATTGTATATATCGCTTTCTTGAGTAGCATTTTAGTGTTTGCCTTTTTATTTGTTTAGGATGTCAAAGCAAGGCAAGACTATCATATTTTCTATACACCAGCCTCGTTATTCCATCTTCAGACTGTTTGATAGCCTCACTCTACTGGCTGCAGGAAGAACATTGTATCATGGGCCTGCTCAGTATGCACTGGAGTACTTTCAAGAGCTGGGTAAGAGGCTTAGATGGTACTTCATGAATTTATATGTGACATGATTAGGGTAGATCATTGGCTTTTATTTTAAGGGCTAACTCACATGACCTACTGCATCGTAAAAAAAAAACCCTGTCACAGCAAGGACACACAAAAAACAGTTGTTTCCTGTGTGTCCCATTCACTGCCACAATAAAATGCAGGCATGTTGCATTTTATCGCAGCTCGCCGTACAGAATCGCTTGGCACTGTACAGCAGCACAGCATAGCATTTCATGCTGCTGTGCAGCATCATTAATGAAGTGTATTTTTGTACACTTCTAATAAAGTTTATACAAAAAAAATAAATAAAAGGAGCTGTGTGTGATGCGCTGGTAGTGCAGGACAGAAAAGTATGTACCTAAAATCTCAGTTGATTGACATGTTAAAGTGTTACTAAACCCAGGAGCCTGCACTCACTATATCTGGTCTCCCACAGTACACAGAACATGGAAATGCAAGTATTTTAGTAAATATAAACTGCTAAATACCTTTTCTCATCAGCAGTTAGAGCAGTCTCGTGACTTCTATCAGTGTCCAGCCAAGCACTGGTTAAAGCTTGTAGGAGGAGTTTCTGACTGTCCTATGAGACTGCAAGACCCCTGACCCTCTGTCTGGACAGTGCTGATTGGCTCTGTGCTGATCACATGCACTCTCCCAAAAAAAACAAAAAAAAACCCTCTAGCAATACACATCAAACTGAGCATAAATGACTCCATAGACTCTGTGTTATCAGGAAATTATCAGTGGAAGGAGGGGAAGATCAGGAAATACCAGATCAAACTGCCTTTTTACACAATGCAGGGGATTAACCCCATAGGTTTCACAGTGAGTATAAGAAGCATGCTTTACTGCAAATACACACTGATTTTACTGTTGTGGGTTTAGTAACACTTAAGTTAAAACATAACTCCAGCCAGAACTTTTTGTTTAATTTTTAGGTTTTGTTTAAAGTGGAGGGAAAGGATTAAAGTTTGTTAACTTAGGCTACGTTCACATGTGGGCGTAGCGGATCGCGGGCAGAATCACAGCGATTCTGCCCGCGATCCGCAAATCATTGCAAATCGTGGGACGCCTGTGCGTTGCCCGTGATTTGCAATGGCACCCCAAACAATGTGCGATTTTGCCGCGATTTCCGCCTGTTGAATCGCGGTTACATCGCGCAAACAAAATCGCAGGACGCATAAAAAAAAAAGGTACAAGAGCTTCTTTGGGGCGTCATGCGTCACACGATTTTGTCTGCGCAATGTTACCGCGATTCGGCTGCTGGAAATCGCGGCAACATCGCACAATGTTTGGGGTGCCATTGCAAATCACGGGCAACGCACAGGCGTCCCGCGATTTGCAATGATTTCTGGATCGCTACGCCCACATGTGAACACAGCCTTACTGTTGCTACTTCTGTTCCCAGTTTTTTCCTCAGCCATTCATGGCTAGATTTATTTTTGGCTAAACGAGAGAAAATTTAATTGATTCTACCATCCATGCTAAATTGTGTGGCTGGAGAAATCTCCACTGCTGGGTATTGTATTCAAACAGCTGCAGCACCCAGGACTGCAGGAATACCCAAACAGTGACTGCATGTGATAGGAGGCAGTCACTGTTTGATCAATTACATTTTTTCACCCAGCCCAATTTATTATTAAATTAGGAAAGTTGGTGTTTGTTGGGGCACAGCTCGAATTGTGGACGATTCACCAGGCATTGGGTGAAATTGGAACCTTGTATGGGCAGCTTTACTGTTTGATGGATGTCAGACAGAACAGGAAGTAAAAGGAAATCTTACCACTATAGAAATGGACATCAATAAAATAATTTTTCTTTTTTGAGTATGGAAGATTAAGAATCTCCACAAATTGTTTTTGCTGTCAGTGCCCCCATTGACTAACTTTCTTCTTCTGAATTCCAGCAATTGGATAGGAAGTGAAGTGAAATCTCCCCATAAAGGGAAAGTAGGCAGTGTTTAACGTTCCTTCACAGTTCTACCCAAAACTAGAAAAAAAAACCCTTGGCTTAATGTGAGCTTTAATGCAGCTCCCTACTAAACATGAGCATGGGTTCAGTTATATGCTGCATTAAGCCTGCAATGATGTAGAGTGTTCACCACTGGGAAACTATATACTTTTTCTGCTATGAAATTGTGCTGAATTCAATACCTTTCCTAGTTTCTAGTAAATGTTGCACCTCTCATTACGCTAGTCCCTTTTATGTGAAAATACAGACTACAAAGAACTTTAGTATTTCCTGACTACTTTGAATACTTTTAAAGCTGTGTGTGGAAAATTAATTACAGTTATTGTATTGCACTTTTCCTTTTATTTAGGTTATGAATGTGAATCTCATAACAACCCTGCTGACTTCTTTCTGGACATCATCAATGGAGATTCAACAGCTGTCGCTCTTAGCAAAATGGAAGATGTTGATCTAGGTAAGGTCACTGTGGCTAAGATTTAGAATCTATGCAGACTGGTTTTGGGCATGTGTTGATAGTGTCTTTTGAGATGCTTTTGCAATCACTCAGAATGCGTTTGACCTCCTTCTGACCTGTATATGGCCTGTTTTTGGCTTTGCAAAATAGTATACTTGTATGAGAATGAAAAACCCATTTGCAGCAAGCAAAAGTGAGTTAATATACCCCCTGCCGTGGTGCTTAGGTAAAGGTGATGTCCCCATGCTTTTGACGAGATCGCAAGAAATGTCAATTACCCCATATCACATTTAAAGATAAAAGTACTGTGCATTATATTGCGAACTTTGGGCAAATTTTTATTCTTTAGAATCTTGGAATGATTACAGAGGCTGGGGGAAGGTAAGTAGGGTGTCTTTTTTTCCTTTTCCTTTACCAATCATTAATATGGCATCCTAACATCTATTTTACATATATATATTAGATTATCTTTATCAATTAACAAAATGAAAAGTAAATAAACATAAGAGAAATTCAAACCAATATTTGGTGTGACCACCCTTTTGGGTCAATTCACTAATGTTTACCGCATGCAATAATGGTATCATGTTACTAATTTGCATAAACTATTGCATACGGTAAACTAAGTCCAATTCACAAAAAAAAAAAACCCTTATGCGGTATTTACCAGGGAAAAAAAATGTGCCGGTAAAAAGCATTTGAAAAGCTCTTAAGTCCAATTCACAAATGGGCCAGAGCATTAAAAAGCAAGCAATAATTACCACCAGGGTTTAGCTGGTGATATCATATGTGGTATTTGTCAAAAAAACAGCCTGGGGTCGGGGGAGGGGGGGGGCTGTTCTTTGACAAATAGCTGGTTGCTAAGCAGCGGACCAGGATGTCGGCCGCTTCCCCGGTAACAGCTGATTGTAAAGAAAAAAAAAAGGAGACAATTAAAAAGTACCTCCCCTCAGTCCATACTAAGCACTTCGGGTCTGGTATTGATTTTAAGGGGAACACCTTATTTAAAAAAAAAAAAAAACCGGCGTGGGGTCCCCCCCAAAACCATACCAGACCCTTATCTGAATATGCAGCCCGGCAGATCAGGAAAGAGGTGGGGGCGAGTGCCCTTCTCCTGAACCATAGCAGGTCATATGCCCTAAATATGGGGGTGTGGGTGCTTTGGGGTGGGGGGCCCCCTGCCAGCATGGAATAAACTCCTCTGTGACAGCCGGGCATGTCTCCCCTCAAACTGTCTACACAGTGCACACCTCACAGACATCACTAAAGCCGGCTTCTCCTCCTCCTCCTCCTCGGCTCCAGTGCATTCCTGTACACAGACAGGAGGAGTCGGGGAGGAGGAACATTGAACTGGAAGAGCCACGCTGATGATCTGAGGTTTGTGTTTCTTGCTGTATACAGTGGAGGGGAACACAGTAACTGGGACAGGAGGGGGCAAGTTCTAAGAACTTACACCTGGAGGAGTGATAGGGGGGTAGTAAAAGAATATGTGCTAGGGGTTGCTGTGGGAGGAAAGAGGACTTGTGCTGGGGTGGGGTTGATCAGATTTAAAATCCCCACCATCACACCTTATAGCACAAATCCTCTCCCCTCCCAAAGCACCCCCCAGCACATATCCTCTTACCCCACCCAATCAAAGAGAATTCTGCCTGCCACAGGGGGCAGTCGCATTATTTGGGACCCTGAATAAGATGGGGGCCCACTCCGGAAGATTGAAAGGGGGGATCTGTGCCGGATGGCAGGGTGTTGTGCTGGAAGGGGGATTTGGGGGGTTAGGAGAATTTGTGCTGGAGAGGCTTAGGGGAGTGTAGAGGATTTGTTCCAGGATGGAGGAGACAGGGGTGTACGTACGGGGGTTGCAATTGTGGCACATAGAGGAGGTGCGGTGTGGGTGGCATATAAAGGAACCGATCCACTCCATTTTTGATAAGATCAGTTCCTCTACTTGCCGCCCCCGTCGACCCTCCTGTCCACCTGTTGCTGCCCCCAGACCCCTGTGTACTTCCCGGGTCCTCTCTCATCTGCAGCGCTACCGGCTTTCCCCTCTCCCGCTGGATACTGTGGGAGATGCTTTTAAGATGGAAGCCAGAAAATATTTCCTTTATTGGCCTCTTCTTTATGAATAGTCAGTTATCCGTATTGAACACTGTTTTTTACTGTTTTGTGTTTTTACTATGCTTCGGTTTATGAATGAATGGGAAGCTCTGTACAGATGTATTCCTGTCCATTCATTCAGTGCTGTAGAGGTGGAGATTAAGGGCTGTGTCCTCAGTCCCCTTTCTGTGTCTCAAAGGTGAAATATCAGAGGTCTGTTGAAACTCTGGATATCTCTCCAAAGCCCCCCAACAGGCTCTTAAAGAAATTTAAAAAAATAATAAAATATAAAATTGTAAACAAAAAAAAATGGTAAATAATTTTAAAAAAGCGACTAACACCAGTGGTGGAACTTCCCAGGTCGCAAAGGTTGCACTTGTGACCAGGCACTGGCGTTCCGCCACTGTGGGAGCCCCGGCTGGGGGTCAGGAGGGCCCTTTATGGTTGATGGTCATGAAGGTTGTAGTTGCGCATCTGCACAGTAGTGTGTGTGTGTGTGTGTGTGTGTGTGTGTGTGTGTGTGTGTACACAGGGGTGGGACAAAAATATGTAAACACTACATTATTTGCAGGTGTTAAAGTGACGACATGTTTCGTGTTGAAAGGGGAAGTGATGTAGCAACTCCAAACATACAAAGAACACTAGGCACACCAAACTGGTTCTCACAAATAAAACCATTAACAATTCACCAGAACTCTTTTAATTAATAAATACTTTAAACTGTAAACAAAATCAGCTGGGCGATCTTCAAAGACCCCCCTCAGGCTGTTGCTTAAATATAGGTCCTAGGAATTTCTGGAATGTTCTGGGGGTCAGATGACTTTAAATGATCTATCCTAGAGGACCCCCCCCAGAACTTCCAGAACAGCTGACCTTTTTTGACCTATCACAAAACCCCCCATTGAAATCAATCAATGGGGGCTTGAAACTCCTACTGACACCATCCCATGAGGGAAAGGGGGGCCTTAAAACAGGCTATCCCCCCTTTCCTCACATTCTTTTGCTTCTGCTGTGTGATGAGACCCGTAGCTAACAGGTGGGAAGCCTCACTTTCATCATTCACTGCATGCACTGCTAGTAATATGCAGTCATGTCAGAGCATACTGCGGCTCAAAGAGGGCATATTGTTGTTAGCTGGTGCCTCTGTGAACGAAGTTGCCAATTTATTTGCGGTGTCGCGAGGTACGATTACAAAGGTTAGGAGGGCATATATATATTCTTGGAAAACGCTGTCTGATAAGCATAAGCACGGTCCACATGGTCAACTGACCGAAAGAGACAAAAAGGACATTGCGCAGGATTGTGACCCAGAATAATATTTGTCAATTCCCAGGAGAATTTAGGAGGTATTGGATGCCAAAGGTGGTCCAACACCATATTGGGAAACAATTGAATTCTTTTACCTGGTGTTTCCATATATTTTCCAACGTGTGTGTGTGTGTGTGTGTGTGCATATATATATAAAGTAAATGCACATATGAAATGTAAAATAAGGGAGCTATTTTACGTTTTAAATAGTACATTTAATGATGTAATAATGAATACAAAGCTGTGTAAATTTTGTGCTTTTTATTACTGCCTTCATATCTGGATTCAGCTTTAATTTCGGCAAAAGGTGGTAGAGGTTTCATTCATCCTAACGCCTCATATACGCCACTAGTTTTATTTCATTCAACCCAGTAGCACTAACAATCTGACGTTAGTACAGCGATCTCCTCTGCTGTGCTATTGTCCTCTGACAGGGGGATGGCCCCCTCGCTAGAACACTCCAGTCAGCGCTCTCATCCATTGGCTTCTGTCGGACTGGCTGCCATACACAGGCCCGGATGTTCAATAGAAATGGGCTGATGCCGGTGTTCTGCCGAAATAGCCAACCTGTCAAAATCTCCGAACACGTCACGGTGAGCTGGCGAGACGTCAACACTGCGCATGTGCAAATCGTTGGAGGTCGAGGAAAATTATATAACACCGCCATGTTGGTACACCTAAAAACATTTCCGATTCCTCGTCCTATTAGTAAACTTGGGTAAACAGCATCCACTCACTAGAATTTTATTATAATATGCAGCCTGTCGGCAAAGACCCCCTTTCATAGAACTAAGGAGGAAGATCAGCTGCTCCGGAGTTTACGTATAGGAGGGGAAAACAGAAAAGTTTTGGGTGTACTAACATGACGCAACACCTAAAACTTTTTTGATTCCCCGTCCTATTGGTAAATTTGGGACCAGCTAATCTTCATCTATAGTTATATGAAAGGGTCTTTGCCAACAGGCCGTCATGTTATAATAAGTTTACCAATGGGGCAGGGAATCAAATGTTTTAGGTGTACCAACGTGGCAGTGTTTTATTATTTTCCTCGACCTCCCACGATCTGTGCATCCGCAGTGGTGACTCGGCCGCATCGGAAGTGACATGGTTAGAGATTTTGATGAGTTGGCTATTTCTACAGAACACCGGCCGACATTCTCCCCGTGTGTACTAGGCCTTAGGCTGGTTCTAAATTCACTTTTTTAATTTATATGAAAGTATGCTGCATTTAGGTAAAGGATGTGTTTACTATTTAATTCTTCAACTGCTTAACCCCGTAAGTCACACATGTATGTAATTACATTAATATAACATGTTTTAAAGGTGTTAAACAAATTTCATTGTTTTCATTTTAATAAAATACTGTTGCTGTAGGAGAAAAAGAAGCATCACTAGTCTTATTGCCTGCTCCTGTTATACGAGTTGTAGCTTGGTGGAAAAAAAAAAAGAAAGATATGTCCACAAAGTAAATCAAGCCTAGCATATTTTGTTTATTTTGTTTGTTGCTTGCAGAATTTTCTATTTGTTTTTTTTTTTTTTTCCTATTCAGAGGGCAAATATCTTGCTGTAGCAAAACTTTCCCATCTTACTTGCTGACGTAGTAATAATACAAATTGCTGGAAAAACTCTTGATTTTTTTCTCAGGATTGTTTTACCGCATAAGCTATTAAATGTCAGCCAGTAACATTGATTTTATCTTTGCATATGTGGTTCTCTGCATCTTAAAGTGTATGTAAACTCTAACAATAAATTCCTCTTACTTGCTCCATTATAGTCTGTTAAATCATCATTATTATTATTATCATATCTATTTGACAAGTGCAAAAAAAAAAGGAGCTCTTCATCCAGCCAGAAATCTTGTGCCCTAGTAATTTTCTCTACTCATTGCCACCAGACTGTTATCATTTAGCATTGTTCCCTGCTATCTCTGGACTACAAAATACCACCCTTGTTCAAGAGAGAAGAGAGGTGTTATGTAGTTCTAGCACAGTGTTATGTTATTTTAACACACTCGCTACCCTGGGGTGACCACGCTGCTCAGTATGGTTGTTGCCCTAGAACGGGAAGTATGTTAATGGCAGGATTACCAAGTTAAAATAAAGGACTAAAAGGGTAAAAAAAAAAAAAAATGCAGCCACCACATCTAAGTACCGGACAGCTGCAATATTATATATATCTTTTTTTTTTTTTTTTTCTTTCCTCGGGTATAAATATCCTTCTTTTTTAAACTTACCGGTGTAACCATTAAGTGAACACCAAGTGTGTGCCCAGTCTTTTCCTATGGAAAAGACAATAGGTGCTTTAAGTATCCTGGGACACTGTGATCTTTAAGAAAGTATTAGCCCCGGTTCACACTTATGCGATGCAGGAAGGCTGCGAATCCACAGCATGTTCCCGCATCACAAACGCACCCCCGGCAGTTCACACTGCCATATGCGATACGCTGGGGGTGTCAATGTAATCTTAACGACACCCCCAGTTTGATCTCATATCGCAGTGCGATCTTGCAGTTCGCACAGGATCGGATCACACAAGTGTGAACCGCTGTGCGATCCGATCCTGATGCGGCTGCCAAAAAGGGTCCTGTGTGTCTTTGCTGCGGGTGCGGTGCGAATTTAGCCATACAAAGTGTATGGCTAAACTCGCACCGCACAGCCGATCGCATGTAATGAAGGAGCAGTGCGCTCCGACATTACATGTGAACACCGCAGCCGCAGTAATGTGAACCGAGGCTTAAAGTGATTGTAAAGTCTTGTTTTTTTTTCCATTAAAAATAACAAACATGTTATACTTACCTCCTCTGTAAAGTTGGTTTTGCACAGAGCAGCCTGGATCCTCCTCTTCTCGGGTCCCTCTTCGGCTCTCCTGGCACCTCCCTCCTTTTGTGTGCCCCCACAGCAAGCAGCTTGCTATGGGGGCACCAGAGCCAAGGCACAGCTCTGTGTATCCATTCAGATAAGGAGCTGCAGTTCGGACCCCACTCATTGGCTAACTGACTTTAATTGACAGCAGCGGGAGCCAATGGCACCTCTGCTGTGTCTTAGCCAATGAGGAGTGTAGCCCTGGACGGCTGAGACAGTCTTGGACATCGCTGGATGGATAGGGGGCTCAGGTAAGCATGAGGAGGGCTGCTGCATGAGGGGTTCTGACTTTACAACCCCTTTAATTCTAGGCCAAGACATATTTTATTTTCCTTATGTAAAAATCCTTACCACAAATCAAACTGCCTTACTTTTTACATTAATACTCTACAGGTAGCATTCCTGACATATCAAGCACTAATTCTTGGTCCAGATGTGGGTTTCCATTTCTATGGCCTGTAGTGTTGGGGCATCATTTTTTCCAACATAGCATAGGTTGTACGCTGGAGGTGAAGCCTTCCATTGATATCAGTGCCTCTCCCTTTTCCCGTAGAGACTTGCTTGTTGAGTGTTTTGTGGAGCGAATTTCCTTCCAGTGTCATACCTCACATTGTCAACTTTGACCCTCTGCAATAATCCCTGGGATATATCTTTAAAAATAGGAAGAAAGACATTCAACTGATTTTGGAAGGGAATTTGTTTGGTACTCGCACAATTTATTTTTATAAGTGGCTAAACTTAACCTGATTAACTATGTGCAGTAACTGTATAAGTGAAAGTTCTTAATTCCCTGCCTCCATAGTTGCTGAACTAATAATTACGGTGTCTGGACTGCTGCTTTAAGGAAAGGTGCCTTTTAAGTAAATGTGCTTTTGATTTTTAAGGTACTGAAGAAGTAAATGATGGTGGCTCTCAAACAGTTGTGGAAAAATTAGCTGGGGACTTCTGCAATACCAGCTATTACAAAGAGACCAAGGCAGAGTTGGAGAAAATGTCTATCGGTGAAAAAGTGAAGACCAATTTCTTTAACCGACAGATCACTTATAACACTTCCTTCTTTCACCAGTTTAAGTGGGTTTCTAAAAGGACTTTTAAAAATCTCCTTGGAAATCCACAAGCATCTATAGCCCAGGTAAACCTTTTATTTCTCCTCCCCAAAGCACCCATCCTTTTGTTAAAAAAAATAAACAAATAGTGCTACATAAAATTGTGGTACACTAATGTTTGTGTTTTGCTTACTTGCTACCATATTATGTATAAAGAACTGGAAAGTTTCACCATTCATAAAAAATGACTGTGTACTTGCACCCTAAAACTCAAAATAATGTGTATTCAACAAATAGTCATTTATAGGCATTGTGCTCAGAAGTGGATTATCTTTTTCCATCCCCATTTTAAAACTGATTTACTCAAAATGTTGGAAATCTGTGGGTAGTTTACACATGGCATATTGGAAAAGACGACTTGATTGTCCTGTACTACCTGATGTATAAAGTGATGGCATGAATGGGCTTTTTCGGAAAGCTTACAGGTTTGATAAAGACCCTATGCTACACTATTTTTCCTTACTAGCATGGATGTCTCCAGATGGGCTCTGTTGGCTTTCCCTAAGCCTGTATTTGCATATTTGTGTCCAGCAAACAAAGATGTCCTAATCTTTGTTGTTTTGGCTGACCTCTTAAAAGAACATAAATTCCAACCATGTTATTTTTTTGTGCAACATACTGTACACACTTTATCATTCAAGATGTTCCTACTATCCTGTAATAAACTATACTGCAGTGCAATAAATGAGACCGATCACAAACTGTTGACGAAACGCAGTCCCTGTGTATGCGTATAAAACCCCGCTACTACTTCCAGAGGGCTAGTAAGTGTAAAGAGGAAAGGATCACCACTACTCCTGACCAGACATGTAGGCTAAGGCCGTTACTTACATTTTATTCACCTGGGCTGATCAGGAGTAGCGATGATCCTTTCCCTTTTATGCTTACTAGCCCTCTGGGTTGGTATCTGGATAAGCCTGCACCCCATGCTCTGGGACACAGGGATATATTGTCATACTTTGAGAGGCGCATCATAAGAATTTAGGTTGGCTAATTTTATCAAGAGCAATCCGCATTGAGAGGGATCCCCAATACTTTTCTTGTCTCGGTCCTGGACCCAGGCTAGCTGGGTCCAGGACCCGTGCAGTGGAAAATTCAGTTCAGTTTAGCACCTGTTTCAAACATTTACCATTGCCATTTATAGTTACACTTGTATTCTGAAGATCTAAAATTGGTCTGCCACTTTTAGTTCTTCAGTCTTGTGTTCCTGAATAGTAGGTTCATATAAAACAAAAAATCAGCTAGTTTTGGATTTCGTGAACGAATTGCTGCCATCCTGGTATCCCTTTTTAAAGAGAACCTTTGGCCATTTACAGCAAAAGAATCGGACACATAATATAGTCAGTGCCTTTACATGTATTCTAATTTATGGCATAGCTTCCAGGACTGTTTAAAAAATGTGACTGTCTGAAACACAATCAGCAAGCAGCTGTTGGCTCTAGACAAAATCCCATGACTTACTGTTTGACCATCATTTTGATGGGCAGCCTTCCTAACCAGTATTAATTGTTTATATAAGCAATAGTTTAATTTAATGGATACGCACAGAAAGCCTTCCAGTGGTAATTATTTCTTCCAGCAAACAGTCGTGTTTCACAGCAGTCACTGGGGTGAATGGAATATTGGAATTTTGATGTTGAATGGATGTCTGTCTCTCATCCAAAAAAGAGCTGTGAACACACTGGACCTTGTGACAAGAATTAGCTTTCCTAGTATTGGAGTTAATTGTCCTGCCTGATTTTGCATTGAATGCATCTCTCTCTTTAATGTACCCGACACCTCATTAGCACAAGATTTTCAAGGCTTTCTACGCGTGGTACACAGTTCATTAAAACCATTTCATCCTATCCGACTTAAATTGGTTCTGATATGATCCTTGTTTTCCACTACAGTTAGCTTAATGGCTCAGTAATCTGTGCCCTTTGATCTTTTCGGCAGGTTCTTAGTAATACAGTCCCACTTATTCCAGTGATTAGGGAATTAGGGGCTAATGCATCCTTACAGCTTGTACTTAAACGATCAGCCTGATACCAATCATTTTAAAATATTTTACCAATCTTTTATACAATCCAGTTGGCATCTAAGGTCAAATCATTTTATGTAATCTCTTAATCTTCTTCTTTGTTCCTCTGTATCATTGTCACTTGATCATCAATAGGCCATGCTTTGCTGTGAGCAAATGTTCAATAAGTACTTAAGCTTTTTTATTTTTATTGTGAGCTTTGCTTAGTGTTTCCAAATACTGGATTTTTCTCAGTTTTTACATATCTGCTTAGCAGCAGATGCCAAAAATACAGCTAGTAAATACTGTATAGCTTTTGTGTTTAATTTTGCTGGATACAAAGCAAGAGAACTCATTTCATCCTTAAAGTTCTACAAGCAGTGTTTAAATTTTAGTTTTAATAGTTGCCTGTTTGCAGTTTTTTAAATTGGAACACCACTAACTTTGACAAATGTTGTTTGCGGTTTAGTTTTATAAATTGAAAAAAGCTGCAAACGTGATTTTAATAAATAATTTGATTGGGTTTGTCATGAATAGTCATCTAATTTATTCTACAGTTTACTTTAGTGGTTTTACAGAGTGTGTTAATAATATACATTTATTCCCCATGTAGGTGAATACAATTAGGCATCTTTATTCTTTGTGTATGTTTTAATTATGTTTAACCACTTGCCCGCTGGGCACTTATACCCCCTTCCTGCCCAGGCCAGCTTTCAGTGCTGTCACACTTTGACAATTGTGTGGTCATGCAACATTGTTCCCAACTGAAATTTGTATCTTTTTTTTTTTTTTTTGAGACCGATAGAGCTTTCTTTTGGTGGTATTTATTCACTACTGGTTTCTTTTTTTTTTTTTTTTTTTTTTTTTTTTTTGCTAAACAAACAAAAAAAGGACAAAAACGTTGAAAAAATTTTTTTTCTTAGATTCTGTTATAACTTTTTGTAAATAAGTAATTTTTCTCCTTCACTGATGTGCACTGATGAGGTGGCACTGATGGGCACTAATGAAGAGGCACCGATGAGGCTGCATTGATAAGTGTCACAGATGGGCACTCATAGGCGACACTGACAGGCACTGATGAAGAGGCACTGATGAGGCAGCACCGATTGGCAGCACTGATGGGCAATGATTGGCAGCACTGATGGGCAATAATTGGCAGCACTGATGGGCACTGGCTGGCACTGTTGGGGCTGCACTGATAATCAGGGCACTGATGATCAGTGTCCTATTTAGGAGTGTAGATGTCCTCATGCGGATTTGCCAGTTATCGTCTCTGCTCTTCTCATGTGCTGTCAGCGTAAGGAGAGGGATGCCAATAACTGTCAAATCCTGTTAACACTGTGATCAGCTGTGATTGGACACAGCTGATCACAAGGTAAAGAGCAGCTGTGGATTGGCTCTACTACGATCTGTGAAGCATGATCATGGGAGGACGTCATATGATGCCTCCTGGCAATATGCAGCCGCTCTGTGGCCATCATTCGGCTATAGTGCGGTCATAAAGAGGCTAAAATCTAACTTTTAAATCATAATAAATCACACTTTTGTTTATTTCTTAAATCTAATTGAAGGAATATTTGTTTTTTTTTCTTTAACAGATAATGGTCACTGCTATTCTTGCGTTGATTGTTGGTGCTATTTTCTTTGATGCAAAGAATGATCAAAATGGAATACAAAACAGGTGGGTAGAACACAGAACATGGAAATGCAATAGTTTTAGTAAACTGCTAAATACCTTTTTTCATCAGCAGTTAGAGCAGTCTTGTGATTTCTATAAGTGTTAAAGCTTGTAGGAGGAGTTTTCATTCTACTCTGACTGTCCTATGAGGTTGCAGGACCCCTGACCCTCTGTCTGGACAGTGCTGATTGGCCCTGTGCTGACCTCCCAAGAAAAACAAAAATTCTCTAGCAATGAACAACAAACTGAGCATGTGCAGCTTGTCCCCAAGCCTCAGCAGATGGATTGGGGACTGTGGAAGAAGGGGAGGAACAGAGAACACAGGATCAAACAGCCTTTTTACACATTGCAGAGGATTAACCCCTTAGGTTCCACATTGAGTATAACAAGCTTGCTTTACTGCAAATACAGACTAATATTACTTTTCTGGGTTTAGTAACACTTTAAAGTAAACTAGGGACAAGTTTACATTTATTCTAATTTAGTGCTTCCTAACCTCTTTCAGTCAAGGCACCCTTTAAAATTATGCACAATTTTGAGGCAACCCGTTCTAAAATGTAAAAAACTGCATTAATATTTTTTTACATATCACTGCAGCATTCACACACTTGGGCCAACCAACATTAGAGCTGATTTATTACTCCCTCTTTGTATAGTGATACAGACTAGTATTCCAGCATTTCTCTTCTCACTCAGTTACTTTCTGTCTCTGGTAACTTGACCCCAGTGCTAATGGAAAGGGGCAAACAAGGATGCTATGCAGGTGCCTAATATCGTCCTAAAATCATGACATCATTGGTTGTTGGGATGTCAGTTGCTGGCATGCACTTCTCTCAAGGTTGTAATGCTGCACAATAAAAACCTGCGGCTTTGTGTAACAAAAAGGCAGGCTTGATCCACTCGCTGGCTTGTTGACAATTTTTGGGCAGTTTGTGGCAATTCTTTAGCTGTATGCTAAGGCACCCATGAAAAAACCCAGAAGGAACCCTGATTGAAAAAGGCTGTTCTAATGCCAATAGGGTTTACTTGCAGGCAGCTCCTGGTACTTGAATGTCAGTTTCAATCTCTTGCATATGTTTTCATGAGCAAACAGGTGGCTTCTCTTTCCATATCAGAGTGCCAGTTTTAGTGGTTCCAGGGCGGAATGCAATACAATGATTGTAACCAATGTGCAAGTATTTGAAGGTGCTTGTTCAATGTAAGTGGCAATTAGTATAAGCCCAATTGAAGACTCCCTATTTAATTATTACTGTATTTTTTGTACATACTAAAGTGCAGCAGCAACGGTTACAATACTGAATAGGTGAATTTGCTTCTATGCACAGAGTGCAGCAGCCAGAGTCTTAAATGGTCTAGCACTTCCTCTTCAGTGTTTCGCCAATTTCTGGTTAGTACTGTTCCTGGATGTAATTGGTAAGGAATAGCGACGGTGGTGGGAGGGCCTTTCCTCCTGGGTTGAATCTGGCCTTGCAAAAGGCTTGTCCCCAGTTGAAGGCAGGCTCTCCCAAAGCTGTTTAAGTTCCAATGCCTCCTGGTAGGGATGGGCTACGCTGGTCTGGCCGAAGGCCGGGACCGAAAGAAGCCCGTGGTGTATGTGCCCCTGGGGTGGCAGCCAAGGGGTGCCGTAATTCTCACTGGTGGGGGAGCTTACCTTGAGTTTTTGGCACCTTGGTTACTGCACCACACACACTTTTTTCTCACCTGCCTCTTGGGACGGGCCTTTTGGCCGGGGACCAGAGGAATTTTTTATTCCTGGCAGAAGGGCCTGTCAGGGTCCTGCACCTTGACACTATGCACTTTCACCACTTCCCTTTCCTCACTGTGTGTTTGTGTGTTTTTTTTCTTTGTAGTTTGTCACCTTTGCTTTCTCACTTCTTTTCACGATGAGTAGGGTGTGGGTCCTTGGGCCTACCTTGAAAGTCTTGGGAGGGGGCGGATATGGCCTTTTAGGCTTAGTTCGCCCTCTCTCATGGGGTCTCCCTTCGGGGGAGCCCCACCTAGTACTTGGGGTGGGCTTTTTCGGCAGTCCCCCCCCCCCCCCCCCCCCCGGAGAACGGGGTCTGCCTGTTTTCGGCCGGGCAGGCCATACTGAGTACCCTAGTCCCTGTCAGGAGTCTTGCGCCCCGGGGGATCAAGGTCAGGGTCCGTCCTCTTCGGAGGTGGACTTTTCGCACACCCTGTGCACTTTTTGTGTCTCCATGTTTGCGTGTGTGCACTTTTTTATTCACCTGGTGTTAGTTCGAGTGTGTTCACACACCACGGCTTTAAAAACAGTGTAAGCCCCGGTTCACACTACTGCGTGTGCGGGGTTCGCATGTCATGTCGGAGCTCCGACATGACATGCGATCAGCTGTGCGGTGCGAGTTTAGCCATACAGTTTGTATGGCTAAATTCGCATCGCACCCGCAGCAAACACGCACAGGAGGCATTTTTGCTGCCGCATCAGGATCGGATCGCACAGCGGTTCACACTTGTGCGATCCGATCCTGTGCGAACTGCACGATCGCACTGCGATATGCGATCAAACTGGGGGTGTCGTTGAGATTACATTGACACACCCAGCGGATCGCATATGGCAGTGTGAACTGCCGGGGGTGCGTGTGCGATGCGGGAACAGGCTGCAAATTCGCAGCCTTCCCGCATCGCATCAGTGTGAACCGAGCCTAAAAGTGGCACATTTTAGAACTAACTGAATTTGGTGCACGAGTCGCTGTCGGAACCAAAAAACGTTGCAAATGCTTCTTGCGTTTGGTGCAATACATTAACGAGCAATTAATGCCAGAAACGTGTTGCAGCAGTTTTATTGAATTCCTCTCCATAGTGTCTTTTTAACACTATTAGTTCTAGGTAGTTACTTTAGACACAAGTAAAAATGTGGTGTGTTATTTCAAACAACAATGAAGGTGGAAAATGGCTGATTTAATTGCTTATTAACAATGATATTGTGTTTTATTTTCAGAGTTGGAGCCTTGTTCTTTATAACTACAAATCAGTGTTTCAGCAGTGTGTCAGCAATTGAACTCTTCATTGTAGAGAAGAAGATATTTATGTGAGTGACTTTCTCTACTGTTGCCGCTTTCCAGTGGTAGAATGATTACATTACTTACCCTGCTGTGTGTGATAAGATGTACTTTTATGGTAAATCATTCTGGCAAGAGGTACAAGATTCTGAGCAACACTTTTACTATGTGGGCAACAAATTCAGAGCCTCAACATGCACTTCCAAGTGCCAGATGTGCTCAATAACCATGGATGGATTTTTTTTAGTTATTTTAATTTCTAGAGCAACCAATCACCGCAATCCTAAGATACAGAGCCTCTTGGACAGTATCTGTGAACTGAACCATCTAAGGACTGCTCCATTCAGACAATCGCAAGTTCAACAACAGCACACTGTATACAAAACCCATCCATTACTTCACTGTTTAAAGGCAATAGTGAATCGGTTCAACAGCTTTCCCAAACCATAGTTTTGCAATCACTGGGAAATGAGGGTGATTTTAATTATAAAGTGATCTTTATAGAGAACTGGGAGTAAAGCCTGGTACACATGGAACATTTTTTTTTTTTTTTTTATCAACCCATAGCGCTGAGTGGGAAAAAAAAACAGATGTGCTCATGAGAAGCTTGCTGTACTAAATATTCAATGTTAGTACCGCAATCTCCCTGCTGAGCTATTTACATTCTGACAGGGGGACAACCACTCCACCAGGACACACCGGTCAGCGCTCGCAGCCATTGGCTGGCGGTGCTGATTGGATGCTGGTTTTTGAGCAAACCCGTTCAGCCGGCTTCTGTCAGACAGGCTAGTGTACACATACTTTATTTCATGATTCCAAGCACATGGCCAAATGTCAGATGGTTTCTTTTAAACCAGCCGATATTCAGCTCGTGTGTACCAGGCTTTAGGGGCTTTCTAAAATTCTTTGCTTTCTTTAATGAGCACAATACAATATTAGGTATGGTACTGAATATGGTAAATAAAATAGCACTTGTCAGCCTGTGTTCCCTATGTATATGCAGGGTTAAGGATGGGGAGCCCAGGATGGGATAGTTGTTTAAGAATAATAAAAAATATAAAAAAAATCATAAGGACAATTAAAAGGAGAGAGACTAGCAGGGCTTCTATTATAAATGCTGGGCCATGTTATAAATAGACTTCACTTATAAATTCCATACATTATTAATCTATTCCCATTGGTGAATCAAGCTATATCACATAATGCAGCTTTAATAATGCAGACCCTACCTTCTAATGCAGTCATTTTTAAGTGTGGGTGGGAGTATTGTGATCACTTTAAAATGTGTATTCATAATACATGCTTGCACAATTTATTAGTACAAAAATTATTGTAGTTTTTTAAATGTTCTGTAGTATACAGAACATGCTCAGCAGCCATATAGCAACCAGCCATAGGTTTATAATTGCCCACCAAATACTAGGTAGGTCCCCCTTTTGCCACCAAAACAGCCCTGATCTGTCGAGGACTCCACTAAACCTTTGAAGGTGTGCTGTGGTATCTGGCACCAAACAGTCAGTAGCAGATCCTTTAAGTCCTGAAAGTTGTGAGGTAGGGCCTCCATAAATCGGACTTGTTTTTTTTCCAACATATCCCACAGATGCTCAATTGGATTGAGATCTGGAGAATTGGGAAGCCAAGTCAACACCTCAAACTTGTTGTGTTACTTAAACCATTCATAAACCATTTTTGCAGAGTGGCAGAGCACATTATCCTGCTAAAAGAGGCCACTGCCATCACGAAATACAGTTTCCTTGAAAGAGTCTATTTGGTCAGCAACAATGTTTAAGTAGGTGGTACATGTCAAGTAACAGCCACATAAATGGCAGGACCCAAGGTTTCCCAGCAGAACATTGCTAGAAGCATCATGCTGCCTTCCCAAGCTTGCCTTCTTCCCATACTGCATTCTGGTGCCCTCACTTCTCCAGGTAAGCGATGCACCCAGCCATCCACATGATGTAAAAGAGAACATCATTCATAAGACCAGCCTACCTTTTTCTTTTGCTCAGTTGTCCAGTTCTGATGCTCATGTGCCCATTGTAGGCACTTTTTGCTGTGGCCACAGGTCAGCATTGGCATCCTGACAAGTTTGCGGCTACACAGTCCCATACACAACAAACTCCATTAACCATTTTTTTTTATTGCTTTCAACACATCAACTTCAAAGACAACATGTTTTCTTGTTGCCGAATATATCACTCTGACTTTCTGATGCTATGGTACTGACATGATTAGTGTTATTAACTTAACCTGTGAGTGGTCCTAAAGTTATGGTTGATCAGCGTACATGGCCCATATTGTCTTACAAGTTGCAGATTGTTTTAATAAGGCATGTGTCAGAAATGTGACCTGAGATGATTTAGATTTGTTTTCTGAAGGTTTTTCCACAATTGCTTTATTTCATGATTCCAAGCACAAAATGTAAATACTGTAGTTATCTAGCATAGTATATTTATATACTTTTCCATGTGAATTCAAATGTATGCTTGTTTTTTTTTCACAGACATGAATACATTAGTGGCTACTACAGATTATCAGCATACTTTTTCTCCAAGTTGATGGCAGATCTGATTCCCATGAGGACAATGCCAAGCATTATCTTTACCTGTGTTATCTACTTTATGATTGGTAAGATTCTTTTAGGGTGAACTATTCTACTGAGGTTTTGTTAAATGCTTCTAAGTAAGAAATAAAAATGTTTGACTTGAGCAGCTTATCTTGCTGCTTTTCCCATGTAGATTTTTGTTGAAATTTTCTGGAATCCTAAAGTCTGTGATTTTTTTTTTGCCTTCATTGACTTTACATTTTCATTTTGCAGGATTTAAACGTACGGCAGAATGTTTCTTCATTATGATGTTCACCTTGATGATGATCTCCTACACTGCTACATCCATGGCTCTGGCTATTGCCGCTGGTCAAGATGTTGTTGCTGTAGCTAACCTGCTCATGACAATATGTTTTGTCTTCATGATTGTAAGTGTTACCAGAGTTTTTCTATCTTTTATTTGTGCTTTATTTACTTGATTTGCTTAAAAGCCAAATTAGCTGCTGGCCTTTTAGGTGATGAGGTTGTGTCAGCCTGTCCATTACAGTTTGGCAGAAAGGAAATTTGGTGCCAAAGCTGTTATTGATGTAGAAAATGTGGTGAATATTGCAATTTGCTTTTCTTGATGTATCTTGGAGTTGCCATCTGTAACAGTGGTGTCTCTGGCACCTCATAGCAGTAACATTTTAGGGCCCCTTTCACATGGGTGTCTCCGTGAAGCGGGATCTGCTTGCTCAGCGGGGAATCTCTCCGCTTATCCCTGCTGAGCAGGCGGATGACAGGTCTGTGTCCATTCCACTGTGCAGAGCGGAACAGACACAGCCTGCTCTCATCGATGGTGCAATCAGATGGAAACAGACCACTTGTCTATTTTCATCTGATGCCATCCGATCTGCCAGACAGATGGTGAATCGGTTCCTCTTTCTGTCTTTTTTTTGGAGGGCAGGATCGGATCAGATGGCGGCGAGTGTCAGCAGGCATGTGTCTGCTGACATCCATAGCTCCATAGAAGAGACTGGAGGGTCCGATCAGGTCCGCCTTAAAAACTGATAGGTGGACATGATCGGATTGCCTGTATGAAAGGCCTTATGTGGATAACATTACAATGAGTCATTAATCAGTAGACGTTTTTTTTTTCTTTCTTTTTTTTCACATAGACATTCTTCGCCCAAAAGTAGTTAACCTGTAATATATGTTACTATTGAAACATTTTAATCAGTGAAAAATGAGCAAAGATCACCTGCTAAAACGGAGCTTGCTGTTTGCTTTAAAACTCCAAAATAAATATGCATCGGCTTGACTGCAAACAACTAAATATTAATTTTAAAAAATGTTTAATGTTTTATCTGTCAATTCTGCAGTCTGATGATTTTACTTGAATATATCCCAAGGGTAGCATCAATATATATGGTTTTCTCTTAGTTCATTGGCGGACACAGCTCTCCATTATTCAGAACCACATGGTTATATTGCCCCCTACAGGAGTAGGACACTAGGCAGAAAAAAGTCTTGGCTAAGCCTATGGGCAATCCTATGTGGTACACATCCCCCTCTCTGTTATAGGCCTTCAGTTTTTTTCTACCTAGTCAGGAGTAAGGACCTAGATCCCTGCCGGGATCTTTGGTCCTGGAAATTCTTTTCTTTTAAATGGCTTTTTTTCTCCTGGTTTTTTTTTCTTGCGAGATCTACAATCAACTGCCAGACTGGGCAATGGGCTGGATATCTAACTCCAGTGGTCCCCCTGGTCTGGCCAGCGAGCGCACGCAGGCCACAGCTCTGCACTTGGTCGGCTGCGATATAGCCCCACCAGACGGGGGCAGACCTGCGAGTTAAATGCCTTGCGAGGTCGCATACGGCCGGGTCTCAGGCTGAGTCACATTGTTCCTCCTTGCTGACAGCCCCCCATTTCGATGGTGAGGAGGTTCTGTTTGGAGTGGTGCCCGCCTAGTTCGTGAGTAGCTTACCCCCCCCCTCTCCCCCTGGATAAGTTTGGGGTGGATACGGCCCCTCAGACCTTCCCTTGGTTTGGTGGTCCCTGTGGGTCATCTCGGTAACGCCCCCAACCCAGGGTAGCATTAGATGTACCATAGAACACAGTGAAGACAGTCCTCATCAAGTGGCGAATACATGGCACTACAGTGACATTACCAAGAACTGGATGTTCCTCCAAAATTGATGAAAAGACGAGAAGAAAACTGGTCAGGGAGGCTTCCAAGAGGCTTACAGCAACAATGTGATTCTTCGTATGACTGGGCTATAGGGTAGAGTGGCAAGACAGTAGCCTTTTCTTTGTAAGAAAAACATCCAAGCCCGGCTAAATTTTGCAAAAAAAACACATCTGAAGTCTCTTAAAAGCATGTGAGAAAAATGGGTGATGAAACCAAGGTTGAACTTTTTGGCCATAATTCCAAAAGATATGTTTGGCACAACAACAACACTGCACATCATTAAAAGAACACCATACCCACAGTGAGGCAGAGACAAAATCTTCAGGCTTCTACTAGAAAGCTGAACATGAAGAGGAACTTCATATTTCAGCATGACAGCGACCCAAAGCATATATCAAAATCAACAAAGGAATGGCTTTACCAGAAGAAGTTTAAAGTTTTGGAATGGCCCAGACCTGAATCCTATTAAAAATCTGTGGGGTGATCTGAAGAAGGCTGTGCAAAGGAGATGCCCTCGCAATCTGACAGATTTGGAGTGTTTTTGCAAAGAGTGTGTAAATATTGCCAAGTCAAGGTGTGCTATGCTGATAGACTCACCCAAAAATCAAAAGGTGCTTCAACAAAATATTAGTTGAAGGGTGTGCACACTTATGCAACCAGCGTGGACTGGCCTCACCAGTCTTGGTACGTTGACCTGGTGTGACTGGTCACCGACGTCCCTTGGAGACAGCCTCTCAGGGAGGATCTACTGTCCTAAGGGCCGATCTTCCATCCTGCTTTACAGCTGCTGGCTTTGACAGTCTGGCTGTTGAAAGCCAGGTGCTGAAGGATAGAGGTTTGCCTAGGTCGGGGATTCCGACACTGCTGAAGGCTAGAAAGTCTACCTCTAGGAAGATCTACCATCGTACGTGGAAAGCGTACGTTTCACGGTGTGATTCAATTGGATTTCACCCTCGTTTTTTTTTTTTTTTTTTTTTGATGGCTCAGATTTTGACCTTCCTTCAATGAGGTGTTGAGCAGAAATTGGTCTTGAGCATCATCAAGGGCCAGGTGTCAGCCTTGGCGATCTTCTTTCAGCACCCCCTGGCCACATACTCCCTGGTGTGTATTCAAGGGGTTCGACATCTGACTCCACCGGTGCGGTCTCCTCTACCGCCGTGGGATCTGAACTTGGTGCTTTCAGTCCTCCAGGAGCCACCCTTTGAGAATATTTGGGAGATTCCCCTGCTTACAGTGTCCCAGAAGGTGACCTTTTTGGTGGCTATTACCTCTGCTCGCAGGGTGTCAGAGCTGGCGGCATTATCTTGTCGTACCCCCTATCCGGTGGTCCACAAAGAGGAGGTGGTTCCTCTGTTCCCTGTAACGGCGCACTCTACTCGGGCACTTAGTGCTTCTTCCATCATCAAGTGTCAGTGGCGCAGGTTTGCAAGGCGGCCACTTGGTCGTCGGTGCATACTTTTACTAAATTCTAGTGGATGTGTTGGCATCTGCGGATGCTTCCTTTGGCTGCAAAGTTTTGCAAGCTGCTGTTTAGAGGGTTTGTTCTCTCTTTGGGGGTGTATTGTTCAGGTTGGGCTCCAGTTGTTTTTTGTTTTTTTTTTAAGCTCCTGTTTACCTGGTTGGCTATTGTGTTTAGCCTTGGGATTTTTTTGATGTCCCACCCTTCATGTTTGGCACTGCGTTTTAATTCTTCTGATACTGCTTGTTTCTAAACTGAAGGCCTAAAGCATAAAGGGGGATGTATACCACCTAGAACTGCCCATAGGCGTAGCCAAATCTTTTTTTTTTTGCCTTGTGTCCTACTCATGTAGGGGGAAATATAACCCTGTGGTTCTGAATAATAGAGAGCTGTGTCTATCAATGACCTCAGAGAAATGGATTTTACGGTAAGCACAAAAATCCCATTTAAAATAAAAAGATTTGCTCCTGTGAAATTAAAAGTTTGTCCGCATCAAGCTGAAATGGAAATACTAATTATCAATAACTTGTTCTGGAAGTTTAAGTATTTTAATTTTTAAATGTAAAAGTTTTATTTTCTACTTGCAAGACAGTATCATAGTGTCTGTATGTGTTTTTAAACATTTGCCAATGTTCTGTTTTTTTTTTTTTTATAGATATTTTCAGGCTTGCTGGTGAATGTGACTTCTATAATGGATTGGATATCATGGCTGAAGTACTTCAGTATTCCTCGATATGGCCTGACTGTGAGTGAATTATACAACTGTTTGTGCATTTTCTTTTAACTGAGTTTCTGTAATAGTAAAAAAGTGATATTGGATTGGTTGCACTGAAAGGGTATCTTCCCACCTGAGAGGTGATAGGCAGGATAGTTCCTCCTGTTGCTTCACATCTTCTAGTGGTTGGGAATCGGGGTGCTTATTTGCAGCACAGTTTAGCACTTCTGACCAATGTTATCTAACATTTCAAATGTGCAGAGAAGAATATCCCATTGACTGAAATTTTGAGGGGCCGAGCTTGAATAAAGCAGAATGTTGACCTAGGCATGTTTACCCCCCTCCCCTCTATTCCTTAGATTGACAGGCACACCTCCTTTACATTGCCTGTACGGGCATTGCCCGATTAGACATTAATTGCCTACAAGTGCATCCTCCTGTGTGAAGCTTTGACCAATTATGCTACCCACTGGTCTACTGCAAGGGAATACATTGTGTAGCTTGGCCTCTTTGACATTCTCTGGACCTAAAGGTCCGTACACACTGGGCAAATATCGGGCGGCATCGGCCGGTTAAATAAAAACCAGCCGACATTGGGCCTGTGTGTACAGCAGCTGGTCCGACACAAGCCGGCCATTCAAAGGGGCATAAGCAAAAAGGTCTGCCAATCGGCATCTGATCAGTGCTCTCAGCTAATGGCTGAGAGCGCTGGCTGGTGTATTCTGGCAGTCCCCCTGTCAGAACACAATAGCTCATCAGGGGAGATCACTGTACTAACATCATACAGTTAGCACAGCGGCTCCTTCCGAGCTCTTCAGTTTTTTTTTTTTTTTTTGTTCAGCTCGCTGGCTTGAATGGAAAAAAAAACTAACAGTGTGTGTACTAGGCTTTAGTCTTTTGCCCAGTTTATCTGGTGGATGATCTGGCTGCAGTGGATAGTGCAGGGAAACCAATGTTGAAAGCATTGTATGACACACCTTAGAAGTCTGTGTATCAAAGTTGGCTGAATGTGTATGTTTTAAGTCCTTGCATTCTTGCATAAATTTGTAGGCTTATATAAGCTTTGTTGTTCGCATTACAATATTGCACAGTCCCCTGATAGGTAAACAGCTAAATATTTGTACTTTTATTCCTCTTTCAAAATAGTTGCCTGTTATGCTGACCAAATGTAACTTCATTCTGAAGTCCATAGACCGTTCATGCGTGCAATCTTAACCACTTCCATACAGAGCAATTACACCCCCTTCCTACCCAGACCAATTTTCAGCTTTCAGCGCTCTCTCACATTTTGAATGATAATTACTCAGTCATACAACGCTGTACCCAATCAAATGTTTTATCATTTTTTTCCACACAAATAGAGCTTTCTTTTGGTAGTATTTAATCACCACTGGGTTTTTTTATTTTTTTGCGATATAAGTGAAAAAAGAGCGAAAATTTGGAAAAAAACACATTTTTGTTTTAGTTTCTATTATAAAATTTTGCAAATAGTAATTTTTTTTTTCATAAATTTGGGCCAACATTTATACTTCTACATATCTTTGGTAAAAATAACCCAAATTAGTTGTTATTTAGTCTGTCTGTCTGAAAGTTATAGAGTCTACAAGCTATGGTGCCAATCATTGAAAATTGATCACACCTGATGTACCAACGGCCTATCTCATTTCTTGAGGCCCTGAAATGTCAGTACAGTACAAATACCCCCCAAATGACCCCTTTGTGGAAAGTAGACATTCCAGGGAGTTTAGTAAGAGGCATGGTGAGTTTTTTGAAGTTGTATTTTTTTCCCACAATTCTTGGGAAAATGAAGAAATATATATATATATATATATATATATATATTTTTTTTTTACACAAAATTGTCATAACAAGTTATTTCTCACACGCGGTATATGCATACTTGCAATTACACCCCAAAATATATTCTGCTACTCCTCCTGAGTATGGCAATACCACATGTGTGAGACTTTTACACAGCCTGGCCACATACAGAGGCCCGACATTCAAGGAGCATATCACGTACCTGAAGGTGAGCCTGAAATGGTGAGGAAGGCCTCTCTTACCCCTCTGACTCAGGGCCCCTGATAGTGCAGACAGGAGGCGTTTGAGTGTAGAGTAGCACGAGTGCCTGACGGTAGCTGGAAACAGGCCGGTGTCCACAGACAGAGATAGCCAGGTAAATCCGGTAAGTATATAGGTGTGCAGGCAACAGATGATGGAGGCAGAAGTCAGGATAGCAGGGTAGGCTGACTGGACCCTCACAGAAAGGGTGATCAGATTTGGAGAAGACAGGAGCGTGGTGAGACAAGCCGGGTCAGAAGCCAATTGGTAGTGCAGGAGCCAGTAGGAGCAGACAGGAGCAGAGGTCAAAGGACTAGCCGGGGTCGGTGCAGGCGGAGAACAGAAGATGGTCAGGACAAGCCGGGTCTGGAACTTGGAAACAGGATACAGGTTTGCAGGTAACATGTCAACCAAGGCTAAAGACAAAGCAGCACTGAAGCTGAGCAAAGGCTGGGTTTAAATAGCCCATTTGGCGCCAGCATCTATCACACGTCGTGTGCAGCTGCGCGAGTTCACGCATCCGCTATTGCCAAGTCTCTGCGGGTTTTAACAGGAGCCCGTTTTTGCATGTAAATAACAAACCTCTTCTTACAGAGCACCGTCAGGTGTTCTAGAAGCATAAATTACACCTATAATTTCAACGACCTATCACACCTTTGGAGCACCAGGACAATGGAATTACCCACAAAATGACCCCATTTTGGAAAGCAAACACCCCAACGTATATTCGATGAGGCATAATGAGTCTTTTGAACATGTCATTTTTTTTCCACAAGTTTTTGGAAAATGTGGAAAGAAAATGAAAACGCTGCAAATAGGTGATGGGCTGCAGACTGGTACTCCGGTACACTGATCGGGTTCAGAAAGGTACTCAGGTACTCTGATTAGCTTCACAGAGGTACTTGTGTATTCTGATGGGCTAGAGACAGGTACTCGGGTAATCTGATGGGGTGCAGATAGGTACTCGGGCACTCTGAGCTGGAGACAGGTACTCGGGTACTCTGGTGACAAGTTCTTGGGTACTCCGATGACAGGTACTCAAAGTACCCGAGTACCTGTCATCAGAGTACCTGTCGTCAGAGTACCCAAGTACCTCTCATCAGAGTACCCGAATACCTGTCACCAGCCCATCAGAGTACCCGAGTACCTGTCATTAAAGTACCCAAGTACCTGTCATTAGAGTACCCGAATACCTGTCAAGAGTACCCGAATACCTGTCACCAGCCCATCGGAGTACCCGAGTACCTGTCATCAGAGTACCTGATGGGCTGGTGATAGGTACTTGGATACTCCGATGACAGGTTCTCAAAGTACCCGAGTACCTGTCATCAGAGTACCCGAGTACCTGTTAGTACTCGGGTACTCTGGTGGACTGGTGACAGGTACTTTGATGGGCTAGTGACAGATCCTCTTTATTGGGGGGGGGGGGGCAATCAGTGTGTTTTGGGGTGCACTGTGATCGGTAACTAGCTGTTACCACAATCTCCTCCTCACACAGGATCAGTGTGTGAGGAGGAGAACACGGTAACAGCTAGTTACCGTGTTCTCTGTTGACATTCTGTGACCGGCTGTGAGTGACAGCCGGTCACGTGGTAAAAAGCCAATTTCATTGGCTCTTTACCTAAATTGGGGATGGGCTCTGTCCGAGGGACGAGCTTTGTCCCCGATCGGCGTGCATTGCGGAGAAAACGAGCGGCTCGCGCTGGAGCCGCTCATGTGATCGCCTGTGATTGGACACAGCCGATCACAGGTAAACTGCCAATTCTATTGGCGGTTTACCTTGATCGGGGATGGGCTCAGTCCGAGGGAAGAGCCTAATCCCTGATCGCCACGCTGCGTGCCCTCGGGTTAGAGGTTAGAGGGGCCGGCGTCATATGACGGCCGCCCGGATCGAGGAGCCCTTCCTGCCGGCGTCATTTTACTATGGCCCGGTATGGAAGTGGTTAAATATCTTTTCGTCTGATGTGTGCTCCATCGCCTTTATATTGCCCTCCCCACACTTCCCTTTAGGAGTGGACATGTCAAATTCAATGTATTTCTATGAGAGCCATTCCTACGGACACTATAGAAATCACTGCCACTTAAGAAAAGGTTCCTGCACTGCTTTGGTCCAACTTTTGATGCTACTTTGATCCAGAGAATGTAAAGTCAGATCAAAGTCGCACCAAAAGTGGCGCTCCAAATTTGTGCACCAAAGTCACAGTGGAAATCGCGATAATGTAGAAGAAGCCTTATGCCACACATGCACCAATATTTGTGGACCCCTTAATTCAATAAGTAGGTCTACAAGCACTTTTACATGTATCCAAGGTCTATTCTTACTCGAGTTCTCCTCTTGACTTCCATTCTCCAAGGTTAGCAAAGCCAGATATTTAGCGTACTCCAGATGGTGAAAAACTCTTCTTCTCCAATCCAAATTAACCATGCATTTTGTCATTCAGTCGGACAGCATCAGGGACATCCATAGGGATGACGTCTGAATGAATAACGAAACATGTTTGGTGGGACTAGCCTGTCATTTCCACTATATCATTTCCAGCTGGTTGTAACTCATGTTTGCGCTCCACAGATGTCTGTGGCATATATCATAAGCCCTATTCATCCTTCTTCTGTGTAAGTGCATATGCTTTATTACTTTGTTTTTTTGAATCCTAGACACACAAGGTTTTTTACCTAAATGCAGAGAATGCATTGAGGTTTTAGAACCACTTTAAGTTGGTATATGATTTAGGAGGGTTTTTACTTAAGTGCTGCACGATTTTCTTCTTTTTGCTGATTACTGACCTCCAGTTGGGGAAAAAAATGCTTCCATCTTGTTGAACATCTAATCCAAATTTCCTAAATGCATTTGAAGGATTTTCTTTAAAATTGTAGCAAAGCATAGCAGTACTCCTCTCTCTTAATACATTATATAGACTTCTTAAATCAGAGTAAGTAAACTGTAAGGCTTATCTGATCTCTTAATCTTTCTTCCAAAATTAGGCTCTGCAAGCCAACGAATTCCCAGGGCAATTGTTTTGCTCTAACATCACCACCTATCCTTGCAATGCAAGCAGCCCTTTTATCATGTAAGTATACAGTTTACACAACATTCAAGCTGGTTCACATGATCGTGTTTTTACTTTTTCAAAAAGATATACAATCAGTCACTAAAGATAATGTTCAGTAGACAATGGTAAGCTTACATTTTCAGAAGCATTGCGCAGTATTCAAGTTTTGGATAGCGTTGGGAAGTTTTTGGCCCTTTCTCAAGTTTGAATTGCAGTTTGTAGCCAAAAAAACACTGACAAGGGTTTTAGTGTTTTCTTTGGGCAACCAAAATGTATTTAAGGTGTCCCTGGAGAATTCTGTCCTGGCGACATCATAGTAATTTGGTCAGCAAGTGAGTTGAAATCCCCTACAAGGGATCCCCGGACAGCAATAGAGACCTGACAGAGGTTCTCCAACCCTTTTTGGCTAATAATGTAAATTAAAGGATTGTGTGTTTTTTTTTTTTTTTTTTTTTTTTAAATGCTTAAGGGGTAAATCCCTCACAAATGTGGTGTTGCTCAAGCATATGGTGGAACTTTACAACCACGTTTCCCTATCGTTCATTGAAGGACGCAGTTCTCTCTGATTCATATCAGTAGGGTTATACTGCCCCCTACAGGAGTAGGACACTAGGCAGGAAAAAGTTCTGGCTACGCCTATGGGCAGTCACGGAGGGTACACCCTCTCTCTTCCTGCATAGGATGTCAGTTGTTTTCTGCCTAGTAAGATGTAAGGACCTAGTTCTTTGTTGGTATCTCTGGTCCTGGCACAAAAGTATTTTTTTATGTAGAATTTTTTTTTAGCTAGCCTTTTTTTCTCCGGAACTTTTTTTCCTGTGAGATTTTCAAGCAATTATGCTGGGCTGGGCGACAGAATGGACCACCATATCCAGTGGTCACCCCAGTCTGGCCAGCAAGCACGTGCAGGCCTTAGCAACCGGGCTGGGTCGGCCGCGACATAGTCCCACTGGACGGGGACTGGCCCCGCGAGTTAAATGTCTCGCCAGGATGCACGCGACAGGGTCTAGGCTGATGTCGCAGCGTTCCTATTTGGCCGACAGCCCCCCTACTCCGGTGGTGTGGGGTCCTGTCAAAAGATGGCGCCCGCCTGTGTTCCCGGTATGGTGAGTAAATGTTCCCCCCCCCCCCTTACCTGGCGGATTTTGGGGTGAACACAGGCCCTCTCCCTGGGACGGTCGGACCCTCGCACTCCTGGGTTTCCCTCTGTCCTATTGTGACCCCCCCTCCTCTCCACCTCCCCTACCCCCCTCCCACGTGGGGGACTGTCTGGGCGGTCGGGCGAATGCGCTGTCCGCGGTGCGGTCCCGATTACCGCGATTTTCGGGCGGGGCCGCCATTTTGTTGTAGCCTCTGTCTGCTTCTATGGAGGTGGCCATCTTGGTACACCCGTTTTCGGCCATTTTGCTTGAGATTTTTTGCAGTGAAGGCCGGTGGGAGTGCCTGAAGGACAGTGAGTTTTGAGGGTGGTCTCTCCCTCTTTGTGGGGGTCTGTTAGCGCGTGCCTGGCCTCTGGGGGGGGCGCTGTAGCGCTGTGGGGCCGTTTAAAAAGAAAAAAAAGTAATTTTTTCATTTTTTTTTCTTTTAAAGTTGCTGGCGGGTTCCTCAGGTTCAGTATGGACCTTGCAGGCCATTTTTTCCCACCTGACCTCCTCACGGAGGCCGCAGGGCCTTCTGGATCTCCACTGTCTGTCTATGCCTTTTTGGCAGTTCGGGACGCATTTGGGCCTGCCTCTTCTGATGTCTCAGAGTCTAAATGGCCATACACACTATAAGATTTTCTGAAGACTTTTTCCTTCAGATTTACCTTTTCTATGTAGTGTGAGGGCCTGCCAGATTGCATACAAATTGAAAGTGTTTAGGTTTGACCTCATATTATCTGGTTTTGGGAAATCTAAAGGAAAAAGTCTTCAGAAAATCTTCTAGTGTGTATGGCCCATTAGTCTGTCTCAGCCGCTGCAGACGTGGGCCTTCCTGCCGGGTCTGTTACCTCGCGCCCTGTCTCCTAGGATGATGACATTTCCACCTCCCCTGCCGCGACAGGTGCTGGTGGACGCACTGGCTGTTTTCGGTGCGTGGCACCCTGCAATTTGGGGGTCACAGCGGCGGCTGCGCCTAGGGCGCAGGTGGCATCTGGCACTTACATGCCACCTGGAGCTGCTCATTTTGCTGGCTGCTCATTTAGGTGGGGACCGTCTGAGACGTTCCCCTGGGGTGTCTAAGCGGCCGTTAGCCGTTGCCCTTTTGGGGGAGTTTCTGGTACAGAGGACAGTTTCTGCCTTTGGTGGACGTACGGTCTCTAGCTGAATGGGAATACCATTTTTCCGGTGGAGGAATCCCTGTCCTTTAAAGACGTAGGGGATAGGATGGCGCGGGCTGTGGCCTGCACTCTGTGCTCCCTGGCGTAGCTGCACTGGGAACAGTGTTTATGTTTTCCCTTGCTACGCAGACTCTGCCTGATGGGCGGAGTCCCAACACTGCAATTTGGTGTGGGGCATGTCCCTCTTGCCCTGGGGGAGCTGTTGGACCAGCTGGCGCAGGGGCTGCATTTTGTTTGTGATGCCGCGCTGGTCGAGGCTCCCTTGTATAGCACCTTTTCGTTTTTGGCGGTGGATGACCGAAGTGTTGGTCTGCGGATCAAACTTCTAAGAAGGTCTTAATGGATCTCCCTTTTCAGGGGGATCGCCTGTTTGGCTGAACCTTCAGAAGTCATCCCTGATGCATTCCATGAGGCTTGGCTGTTGTAAGCCAGATGTCAAAGGACGGGGGGTTGTCTGCTTCGGTGATTCCCACCCTGCGTAAAGCGTGGGAAGCATCTTCTATGATGATTTTTTTCCATCATATGAGAAAGTAGTGTATTGCGTGGTGTGAGTCTTCTTGGGCTCGCTCTTGCTCAGTGGCCGGATCTTGGCTTCCTTCAGGGGGGGTTGATCAAAGGCCTTGAGTACGGTCGGGTTTCGGCTTTGATCATTTTTATTCCACAGGCCATTGGCCGCCCGTTCCCTGGTGCGTAACTTTATCCAGGGGGTGCGACACTTGGTTCTTCCGGTGCGACCTCCGCCGCCAACTGGGGACCTTGGTTGGTGCAGTCGGTTCTTCCAGACCCTCCTTTGCGAGTATCGTGGGTATCCCCTGCTTACCTTATTGCAGAAGGTGGCCTTGGTTGCTGTCACTCTGTACGCGGGGTGTCGGCACTGGTGACATTGTCCTGTCATTCTCCCTATCTGTTGGTTCATGGGGCCAGGTGGTACTTCGTCCGGATCCGTCCTTCCCTCCGAAGATGGTTTCTAGTGTTCACTTGCACGGGGCCATTGTTTTGCCATCTTGTGTCCTGAGCCCTCATCCTACGGAATGTGCGCTGCATACTCTGGATGGAGTTCGGGCACTCGAGGGGTACTTGGCGACTACTGAGTCTTCCCGTAGTCAGGTTCGCTCTCTGTGCTCACGGATGGCCCAAGGACAGGGCTGCCTGTGTCTGCTGCGACTATTTCCAGGTGAATCCGGCAGTCGGTGGTGCAGGCTTCTTCATTTATGGGTCAGGTCCTACCTTTCCCTGTTTCGATACGTTCAACGGCTTTCCTGGGCTTTTTGCCATACAGGCATCTGTGCTTCAGGTTGTAAGATGACTACCCGGTCGTTTGTTCACACCTTTGCTACCTTTTATGAGGTGGATGTGCTGGCACCTGCAGATGCCTCTTTTTGGTCGCAAGGTTTTTTCTGGCTGCTGTTTGGAGGGCTTTTGGCCTTCCTTGAGGGTGTTTACTGTTTGTTTTCAGGTGGGCCTCATCTTTTGTTCTGATGAGTCCTATGTTGCCTGGTGGGCTGTGTTTGGCTTTGGGGACTTGTTCTTTACTGCTGTTCCCACCCCTCATTTTATGGCACTGCTTTGGGACGTCCCTACTGATATGAATCAGAGAGAACTGCGTCCGTCAATGAACGATAGAGAAAACTGGATTTTTGCCTTTTCTCTTAAGTTCATTGACGGACGCAGTACCCGCCCCTCTATTTTGGGTTGGGTTGGTGTTACTTTCTGACACTGCTTTGATACAAAACTGACATCCTATGCAGGAAGAGAGAGGGTGTACCCTCTGGTACTGCCCATAGGCGTAGCCAGAACTTTTTCCTGCCTAGTGTCCTACTCCTTTAGGGGGCAGTATAACCCTACTGATATGAATCAGAGAGAACTGTGTCCATCAATGAAGATTTTACCCCCTTCCTGACCAGGGCCTATTTTGCGATTCGGCACTGCGTGATTTTAACAGACAATTGCGTGGTCGTGCCAAGCTGTACCTAAACTAATTTGATGTCCTTTTTTTTTCCCCACAAACAGAGCTTTCTTTTGGTGGTATTTGATCACCTGTGCAATTTTTTTTTTTTTTTTGATCATGCGCTATAAACAAAAAAAGAGCATAAATTTTGCAAAAATAACAATATTTTTAACATTTTTTTATATGAAATTCCCCCCAAAAAAAAGTAAAAATCAAAATTTTTTAACATTTTAGGCCAATTTGTTTTATGCTACATAGGTTTGGTAAAAAAAATCGCAAAAAGCGTATTTTGATTGGTTTGCGCAAAAGTTATTGCGTTTACTAACTAAGGGAAAGATTTTTGTCATTTTTGTTGTTTTTTTTTTAACGAGTAATGGCGGCGATCTGTGATTTTTTTTTTTTTTTTTTTTTGCGGGACTGCGACATTGCGGCGGACAGATCGGACCCTTGACTGACATTTTTGACACTTTTGGGGGAACCAGTGACATTAATACAGTAATCAGTGCTATACATATGCACTGTTACTGTAAAAATGACACTGGCAGTGAAGGGGTTAACTTTTTTGAGAGGGAGGGGTTAAGTGT
Organism: Pelophylax lessonae; assembly: GCF_965119305.1. Taxonomy (NCBI): domain Eukaryota; kingdom Metazoa; phylum Chordata; class Amphibia; order Anura; family Ranidae; genus Pelophylax; species Pelophylax lessonae. Next base: position 575,393,615 of record NC_138768.1, on the reverse strand, counting down.
GTCCCTAGGGGTGTGATTCTAACTGTGATTGGATGTGGCTACTGGTGTAAGCACAGAGATCAACAGTCCTACATAGTAGAACCGTACAATCTCAATTCTTACACAGGGAAGAATGACAGGCGGCTTTGTTTACATTAGCCGCCTGCCTTTCTCCCGGTGTAACGGACAATCACGAGTGCCCAGCGGACATCGGGTCCGCCGGGCACACGCGCGGGGGGGTCCGTGACCGAGCGGGAGCGCGACCTGGCGGCGTGCGCTCGCTCCCTAGAGCCTCACAGGCTAGCGACGTAGTCCTACGTCACTTTGCCTGTGAGGGGCTGACCGCCGCAGTAAATAGTGCGGCGGTCGGCAAGTGGCTAAGAGAAAAGGATTTTACGTTAAGTCAAAAACCCAGTTTTCCAGAATGGCATAGAACTGTGAAAAAGAAAAGCATCTACCACCTCTTCATCCCCTTGTGATATATTGGTGAACTTGTCATGTCAGTCTGTTTTGTATTTACCTACTTCAAAAATGTTGTTTTTTTTTTTTTTCAGAACGACTGGAGATAACTATCTTTACAATCAGGGCATCGAAAACAGCTCCTGGGGTTTATGGCAGAACCATCTAGCATTGGCTATAATGACAATTATATTTCTCACAATCGCCTACCTGAAGTTGAATTTCATGAAGAAGCTAACTTAAACATGAGCAGACCTGCACTTTACATTTTCATTGCTTATAGATGTGCATATGTAAATATGTTCTATAGGTTGAATCACCAAGTGACCTCTTAATCTGAATGTGTGAAACACAGCAAAGATAAGAAAAAGCCATTATATTCTTATTCCCATGTTACTTAAGATGCACTACTAAATTTGTAATGGGAGTTTGGTTTGAATCTTTTTACTCTTTTGAGGCAAATAGAAGTCGTTATGCCAAATGAGGATTATTTTATTATAAAGTATTGCTCCATGCCTTTCCGGTATACCAAATATTTGGCTGTTTTGTGTATATAAAAGAAATGCTTATCTTTACTGTGTTTTGTGTAATAAGTGTTCTTTTACATGGTGTAAATGTTGAGATTTATTTATGGCAAAATTGTTTATAACATGCTGCATTAATGTTCTAATTTTAATAATGTTCTATTTTTGTTTGTTCAGCCCACTAAAATTTCTCTTTTGATAACAACTATAACAATGGTAGATCCAGTATATTTTGTGACAGCCATTATTTTGTCAAATGGCATTTTGCCTAAAAAAAAAATGTTGCCATTTTCCATAAAACACTGAAAATGGAAATAAAACTTTTTTCCATATGGTAACCTATGTGGATTTTATTTGCATTCTTTTTTGGTTTGTTTTATCATTGTATGTAGTTATTGTATTTAAAGAGGTTTTCCAGATTTAGTGAAAATTCATGCCCTTTTTCATAGTCTTGGAAAAGTGGGAACGTTTTGCCAGCTACCACTGGGTTTTTACATTGTCCTAGTATGTATGCATATTTGTATGTATGTCCAGCCTTCAGAAAGAAATGTCAATGGTATAAGGCCCCTTTCACACAAGAGGTCCGATCCGCTTAGGATGTCTTTTTTTTCAGTCGGACCCCATCAGACCCTCCATTTTCCTCTATAGAGCGCTGGATGTAAGGAAACATGTGTCTGTTTACAGCTGGCTACCAATCCTGACCCAATCCTGCCAAAGAAAATGGAAGGGGATCTGTTCCCCTCCGTCTTGCCGGATGGGATCGCATCGGAGGGCATTCGGGTGTAAACGGACAGCTGATCTGTTTGTATCCGACTGCCCTTAGAGCAGAGAGGGCTGTGTCCGTGACTGCTCTGCATAAGCGGAATAGAGACTGACCTGTCATCCAGCCGCTTTGCTTAGCTCAGTAGGGGATCAGTGGACAAACCCCCTGCTGAGCAAACCTGGATCTGGCCCACGTGAAAGCGGCCTTAGTGTAGAAAACGTGCTAAGTAAACTCATGTAGAATGTAATAAGATAACCATAGACACATGCTAGCTGTTCCTGATCTGGTTGTTTGCAGAGAGAATTTCATGTATGTAGGCCCATCTCTAATAATAATCATTCCCCTGCCAACACAGTGTTGATGGGGGAATCAAGCAAATTTCTTTCCTGCTAAGAAATTTGCTTTGTGTATGGCCTGCATAACACTGTGCTCACTCTGAATACCCAGTCATGTGCAATCTGATTTCACCTATGTGTTTGGGTGCTCAAAATGAACATAGCTACACCTTGGTAAAATAAAAAATGTTACTCCCTTAGTAATCAATCCCCCTGTTTGCCTGTTGTGTTTTGGAGAGTTGTACTACAGCATCTACCCTCAGCCGTGCTTTGTAGCCACTAAGGTAAATTTGTCTAACCAAAGCTCACTAAAAAAAACATCTTCTAGGACTAGGTCCTAGATTAATTTCTGGATTTTATTTACCCAGATCAACACCCACCATAGGTAGGAGAGCTATCCACAAGAAATATATTGAATAATATTAAAATCTGGATTGATTGCTCTGCCTACTCCCCATGAGGATGTTCTATCTTTAAATGCTGCATATCCAATAAGCCAAACTTTTCCTGGCAGGTATCATTTCAAAACCTTTATTGTATACAAAAATAACAAAAAAGGAACAAAACCCAAAAGCACACATTTAAAACCATTGCAATTGCCAAATGCCCTTAAATGCTCTAAAGCACTTTAATCTACATATATTCCTGGAATATGATTGGAGCTTAGAGAAAACATCGAGAGGCATTAATAGAACAAGGAAGAATTATTATAGTAAAAAAAAATCCTGGGATCAATGGTGTATCACCATCAGATTCTTCAAATGAATCACTAATCTATAAATAAGCATTAAAGCAGGGCTCCACAAACTCCAGGCACCAGGTCGCATTGGCGACTAGAATTATCGGCCTGGCGCCTGGGCAGGTGTCTTGTCCCCATGCCGCCCGCACCTGCGGGTGCGCAGACTAAGATGCCGCGCAGGCGCTCACGACATGGTGCAAGGGTCTTCGCAGCACTCTGGTGGCAGAGTCGGCCTCTCCGACTGCCCTTGCTATGGTGGATCAGCTTATCCAAACAGCGATGTTCCTGTGCGACGTGGCCTTGGACGAGGCACCGTTGGTCACCCGGTTGTCGGCGGTGGGGATTGCGATCCACTGCATTACCTGGTTAAAGAGCTGGTCGGCTGACCACGCGTCCAAAAAGACAGTGTCTGAGGTCTCCTATGAGGGGGGTCGTCTTTTTGGGGAAACTCTAGATGAGTTAATTAAGGGGCTCACGGGAGGTAAGAGTACTATGTTGCCCCAGGTCACTAAGGGTAAGTCCCCCCGCATGCGGAGGGGGCCCTCCTTCAAGACTCAACGTAATTCCTTTCGTGCCTTTGGGACGCAGGAGAAGGGTAAACCCTTCCGACTCCCGGTGGCCACAAGAAACCGTGGTCGGGTAAGCCAAAAGCTGGTCATTGTGGCTTATATCAATCACCAAGGGGGCACCAGGAGTGCCCGGGTGGCCAAGGAAGTGGCCGAGATTCTATCTTGGGCCGAATCGCATGTACCAGTGATCTCGGCTGTTCACATTGCGGGTGTGGACAACTGGCAGGCGGACTTTCTGAGTCGCCAGACCTTGGACCAAGGAGAATGGTCCCTGCATCCGCAGGTATTTTGCCTCCTGTACGCCCGGTGGGGGACGTGGGTCTGTTTGCATCCCGTCTCAACAAAAAGGTGGAAAGGTTCGTGGCCCGAACTCGCGATCCTCTGGCGGACGCGTTGGTGGTGCCTTGGCATCGCTATCGGCTGATGTATGCCTTTCCTCTGATTCAACTGTTGTCCAGGTTCCTCCGCAGGTTGGCATCGGAACCGATGTCAGTCATTCTAGTGGCCCCGGACTGGCCTTGACGGTCCTGGTACGCGGACATCGTTCAGATGGTCGTCGAACCTCCCTGGCGGCTTCCGCTGCGAGACGATCATCTGCCTCAAGGACCGATCTTCCATCCTGCTTTACAGTCTCTGGCTTTAACGGCATGGCTGTTGAAAGCCAGGTCCTGAGGGATAGAGGTCTTCCACAGGCGGTCATCCCTACCTTGTTAAAGGCTCGTAAAGCCACTTCAAGGAAGATTTATCACCGCACCTGGAAAGCGCATTGGGCTTCACCCTCGTTCCTTCTCAGTGGCGAAGGTCTTTGCCTTTCTGCAGAAGGGCGTGGATCAGCGCCTGGCGCTCACTACGGTCAAGGGTCAGTTGTCACCCTTGGCCATCTTTTTTCAACGACCTTTGGCGTTGTATTACTTGGTACGCACCTTCATTCAAGGGGTGCGGCATTTGGCCCCCCCGAGGAGAGCTCCTTTGCCTCCCTGGGATCTGAATTTGGTTTTGTCTGTGCTACAAGAACCTCCCTTCGAGAACATCAGAGAGATTCCTCTGTCTGTGTTGTCACAAAAAGCTGCCTTTCTGGTGGCCATCACGTCAGCTCGCAGAGTGTCTGAGTTGGTGGCCTTGTCCTGCCGCTCTCCTTATCTGGTACTTCATAGAGATAAGGTGGTTCTGCGACCAGATCAGTTGTTTTTTCCCAAGGTGGTTTCTTCGTTCTACCTCAATGAAGATATCGTGTTGCCTTCGCTGTGTGCACGACCCAAGCATCCTAAGGGGTTTGCCTGGCATTCCCTGGATGTGGTCTGGGTGGTCAAGGTTTATTTGTCCACCACGGATTCGATTCGGCAGTCTGATTCTCTATTTGTTCTTCCTGAGGGACCTCGGAAGGGAGCGGCCGCCTCTGCGGCAACCATTTCTAAGTGGATCAGACAGACGATTGTTCAGGCCTATTCCATTAAGGGTAGGATTCCCCCTTTTCCGGTAAAGGCTCATTCTACTTGAGCTGTTAGCGCCTCTTGGGCTTGCTTTCCCACCCCTCATACCTGCACTGCTTTGGGACGTCCCATTAGTGAAGGCTAATACCATCGGGCGGCGACTGTCAGAGGACGTAAGAGAAAATAGAATTTTTGTAAGAACTTACCGTAAAATTATTTTCTCTGAGTCCTCTGACAGTTGCCGCCCCGCCCCTCTGGTTTTTGGATCTAGGGGTTGTTGCCTTCCAGTTCTGCTTGCTAGAAACTGAGGTAATATCAGATTGGGTTCAGGATAATGGCTGAGGGATGGCCCCCTAGTGGCGTGCCGAGGTATAAGTTTTTTTGTATTAACCTGATAATCAATTATCTGCCTAGCCTTGCTCCTGCAGAGGGCGCCATTACCCATTAGTGGAGGCTAATACCATTGGGCGGCGACTGTCAGAGGACTCAGAGAAAATAATTTTACGGTAAGTTCTTACAAAAATTCAATTTTTTTTTTCATTCTCTCCCTGTCATGCCAGCCAAAGGCCCTTTCACACGGGCTGTCTGATCACGTCTGCCTATCAGTTTTTCAGGTGAACCTGATCGGACCCTCCAGTTTCCTCTATGGAGCGGCGGATGTCTGCTGACAGCCGCCGCCATCCAATCCTGTCGGCCAAAAACAGACAGATGGTGGCCCTACTTTCCATCCGTCCAACGGATCGAATCAGTTGGCATTGGTTGGAAATGGACAGGCAGTCCATTTCCATCCAACTGCCCCATAGAGGAGAGCGGGACTGTGTCCATGTTCGCTCTGCATAGCAGAGTAGACACCTGTCATCCGCCTACTCAGCAGGTTCCGCTTAGCGGAGGCGCCCTTGTGAAAGGGGCCTAAGGTGGCATGAGTACTGGATCTCCTATCGCCTCCACCTTGCTGCACTGTCCTTCCATAGTGAGCCACTGCCCATCACACCATCAAGACAAGTACACATGGGCCAAATGCCGGGCAACATCAGCCGGTTCATTAGAATTTGCCGACATTCGGCCCGTGTGTATGGCAGCCAGTCCGACAGAACCTGGCCATTTGGCATGCGAAGAAAAAAAAATGGTTTCTAACTTTCTTAGCTGGCTCCTAAATTCCAAGCAAATTTGTCAAGCCCTGCATTAAAGGATCAATCATGCATTCAGAGTGTCCTGGTTGTGTGGTTGATAAATTGTTAATACATCAATGCATACAGAGTATCCCTGTGGTCAAGAGGATGAGAAATCACTGCTATCAAGGGGTTATCCCCAAAGTCAAGTCCATTCACGTGGGATGATGGTATAGATGGCAGCTTTGATCAACGTCCCTCGCACTAGACCTAATATTACAGCCACCATGAAAAGATGTGTTATGCGACAAAGTGCAAATCATGAAGCAACTGATAAACCACAAATCATCCAGAAAATATTGTAATATTATGGCTGTTTAGGCATCCAGGAAGATGCCATCAATCTAAACAGTCACTGTGGTCCAGAGAAGGTGATCATACTGTTATTGTGAGTAATTGTGATGTCCTTCACTTGTGATAATGATATAATTAACAGCCATGTTCAACCTCCCTCACAGCCATAGAGAAGAAAAAGAATGCATGGGCTCATTGATGAACATGTTATGTGTCCATAATATAGCATCATTCAACATGGATCTCTTAAAGTGTTACTAAATCCAGGACCTGCATTCAATATATCTGGTCTCCCACAGTACAGGGAACATGGAAATGCAATTACATAGTTACATAGTAGGTGAGGTTGAATAAAGACAATAGTCCATCCAGTTCAACCTGTGTAGGTGTGTGTGGCCGTAATCATCTCACATAACTGAATGTTCTGATCCTTGAGATGTACGTCTAAGAGTCTTTTGGAAGCCACCATACTTCCCGCAGAAACCACCTCTTGTGGTAGAGAATTCTACAATCTTGTAACCCTAACAGTAAAGAACCCCCCACGTTGCCTGAGGTTAAAACGCTTCTCCTCTAATTGCTTTGTATGCCCTCGAGTCCTCATGCAATCCCTTCGACTGAATAGCTTTTTTTCGATGCCAAGATCACCATTGAGATATTTATAAATTGCTATCATGTCCCCTCTCAGGCATCTCTTCTCCAGGGAGAATAAATCAAGCGATTGCAGACGCTCTTCATAATTAAGGTCCTCCAATCCCCTAATTAGTTTAGTTGCCCTTCTCTGGACTCTCTCCAGCTCCAACACATCCCTCCTGAGGACTGGCGACCATAACTGGACAGAGTACTCCAGATGTGGTCGAACCAGAGTTTTATAAAGTGGAAGGATTATAGTCTTATCTCTGGAATACATCCCTTTCTTTATGCATGCTAATATTCTGCTGGCTTTGGCAGCTGCTGCTTGACATTGCATGCTATTGCCTAGTCTATCCTCTACCAAGACTCCCAGATCTTTCTCCATTTTTGGTTCCCCCCCTAACGTGTATTGTGCTTTTATGTTTTTAGTCCCCAAGTGCAAAACCTTACACTTCTCCACATTAAACCTCATTTGCCATGTCGTTGCCCACTCTGTTATTTTGTCCAGGTCTTTTGTAGGATATCTGCTTCATGCTGTGCAGTTATTGCCCTGCCCAATTTTGTGTCATCTGCAAAAACTGATATAGAACTACTGATCCCGTCCTCAATGCTGTTTATGAAAAAATTGAACAAGGTTGGTTCCAGGACTGAGCCTTGGGGGACACCGCTTACCACCTCAGACCAGTCTGAGTATGCGCTGTTTATTACCACCCTTTGGACACGCCCTTTTAGCCAGTTCCGTATCCAAGAGCAAACCCTGCGGTCGATGCCTGCAGACCTTATCTTATAAATTAAGCGTTTGTGGGGAACTGTATCAAATGCCTTAGCGAAATCCAGGTACACCACATCCACTGGTCTCCCCCTATCTAGCTCACAGCTGACCTCCTCATGGAATGTTAAGAGATTGGTTTGACAAGAACGCCCAATTATTTTAGTAAAGATAAACTGCTAAATACCTTTTCTCATCCACAGTATATAGCAGTTTTGTGACTTCTATCAATGTCTGGTCACGCACTGAGGACCAGTTTTCGTTCTCCTCTGGATGTCCTATGAGGCTGCTGATTGGCCCTGTTCTGATCACATGCATCCTCCCCTCCCAAAAAAAAAAAACTCTCTAGCAATACACACACTAAACTGAGCATGTGCAGAGTCCCCCAAGGCTCTGTACTATCAAGAGATGGATTGGGGACTGTGGAAGAAGGGGAGGATCAGAGAGGACAGGATCAAACAGCCTTTTTACACAATGCACAGGATTAACCCCTTAGGTTCCACAGTGAGTATAACAAGCATGCTTTACTGCATATACAGACTGATTTTACAGTTGTGGGTTTAGTAACACTTTAAGGATTTAGCCAGCTTTCAATAAATATGTATAAAATATAAAGTATACTTATTAGTCCCCTTTTTCTGGTACTATATCCACACCATAGCTCCATATTCCGGAGAGTAATGTATGCTAAATGGCTAAAATCCTGCTGAACTGGTTTTCCCGGCTCCAGTTGGCTGCATCAGAGGAAAACGGCAGTACATTGTGGGCCATGTGCTTGAAATGGACAATTGCCGTCATGCATAATGGCCTCACAACGTGCGCATGCCATGCGGGTGACATTTTAAGGGGAGAACCAATAACTCCTATGTATTGTACAATACAATAGATATTCCCGAGAGGAATTCTAAGAGACATTTTTTAGGAAACAGAGCATTAACCACTTGCTGACCGCCGCCCAACTATATACGGCGGCGGTCAGCCCCTCCCAGGCAAAGTGACGTACCTGTTAGTGATTTGGTCAATCCCATCCTCACTGTGGTTAAATCTAATCTGTTCTATGTAACAGCGGAGCCTCCGGGAGTGTCCTTTGCCACTGGAATAAATCAAGTAGCCTGCGTGTGGTACAAAGGACTTCTCGTCTGTTTAATGCCCCATACACACATGCAGATTGTCTGCAGACTTACCAAAACCATATAATATGAGGTCAAACCTAAACACTTTCAATTTGTATGCAATCCGGCAGGCCCTTGCACTACATAGAAAAGGTAAGTCTGCAGACAATCTGCACGTGTGTATGGGGCAAAGTACATATCCAGAGATCTTTATACAAAGAATACAGGATGCACAGTAAAAGGGGGGGGGGGTGTCTAGGGTAGGTTATGTGTGCAAATAAATGGTTAAACGTGAAAGTTAAGCAATACTGATTTCAAGTTCTAAAAGCGGAACTAGGGGTACAATGTCTACAGGAAGAAGCTCATGTGTATATACAGTATAATCAGATAAAAAGTTAATCTGATTTGAAACTTTTGGCTCTGTGCCAACAGGGTCCAATGGTCACACTAATTGCGGTAACTCTTTCTGTCCAAAAATAAATTCCACAACTATAACAGGAACAAAGATATGACATTTGAACGCTTTCTTGGCAAGTAGCCAATTTTCAAAATTTTGCAGGAAGGCTCCCCTTCACATAGGGGACCATTTGCAAAATATAATTTCTCATTATCTATTTTTTATAGAATTATAATCTCAAAACATCCTGCCGACAATGGCAATTTATGTTTTGCCTAATAAAATAGTGTTTTTATTCACTATTATTACTGTTCACAGAGGTTGCTATGCTTTATACACAATGTATAAACCTTACAAAGTTTTAGTAGCCTAATCAGAAACTTCCTGTTTTACAATTAACATGTACTGTGACTTTAAATTAACGACAAATGTTTGAATTATAAGACTGTGCTATTCAGCAGTGACACTTAACTTCAGGCCAAAACTCCCAAACAGTCTCACCCGTCTTCTGTCTATAGGCAATCGCTGTGGTCTATATCTATGTGTTTAAAGACTTTCACTTTCACTTCTAATAGCGCTACGTAGCTTTTTTTTTACCTATTCTATTGTACTAATATGGGGCATAAATAAACCAATTCTCCCCGCTTTTTCCAAGTACTTTATATTACAACTAAACATTTACTAAAATATTTACTTGCATCCTAATATCTCTAAGGCTGGCTACACATGTCCGGACAACTCTTTATTGTACAATTTTCTGTTAAATCCACCACAAACCACATAATAAAAGGTCAAAATTAAACCTATTCATTTGTATCCAATTAGGCAAGCGTTTGTACTACATAGCTGAAGGTAAATTTCAAGAAAACCGCACTGAAAATTGTAAGAAAATTGTATCATGTATGGCCAGCATCAGACCTAAACCTTCAGTATAATTTCACAAAAGCATAAACAAAATCCAATATTCTCTCACTTAACAAAACATGTCTCTAAGATTTACACATTCACAAAATCACTTAAATGTATCTGGGTCCTTAGACCCTCTTTATGGTTAAAAACCCTCCTGAAAAGCCATTTGGTGTATGTATATTGAACCCTATACTCCCAGGTATAGTGGCTATATAGAAGGCTTTCCTACCATTATAGACAAACAATACACATAATAAACATTTATCTTGATTTGTCTGATAACCTACGATCGGTCAGTCAATTTTTACAGTAATAATGAGACTGTCGCTATCAGGAACAGTGTGATATATTAACAATCCGCAGGTGCAATTTTTACAAGTCATATATAATTATAGATACAGTTTACATATATGTCAAACCAGTAATCGTGACAAATAATTTCCTCTTATTAGACATAAAAGTAAATGAACTTAAATCGCTACACAAAAGTGACAAACCAGTTCATTTAACTTACCAAACTGAAGCTCCATGTCACACAAACAGATAATCTTATACTTTAAATCTTACAGTTCTATGCGATAGAGAGATGTAAGCAAGAAAAGGGGTAGTTTTTTGTTTTCTTACACAGAACAGATTGACATCTATTTATTATTCACTAAAGGAACGGGGTTCTCCTAAAACCCCCTGGGCTTCCCTGAAACCCAAAGAAAAAAACTGTCTTTGTTAAAGACAGCTTCAATGCCTCCTAGAGACGTTTTATTTGTCCCTCCCAGAGGAACGGGATTCTGGCTTCCCTGAAGCCTCTATATATATATATATATATATATATATATATATATATATAGATATATAGATATATATATGTACAGGGCTTGACAAATTTTCCTGAAATCTAGGAGCCAGCTAAAAAAGTTAGGAGCCAGTTTTTTTTTTAAACAACCAAGCTTTATTTAATAAAACGGATACGAAATTTACACATAAATACGACTAGAACCCCACTCTCCTCTATAGCACAATTGGATGAAAACAGACTGTCTGTCTCTTTCCATCCGATGCCATCTGATCCGATCCACGGGATGGATAGAAAATAGAGCCACCATCCGTCTGCTTTTGGTGGACAGGATCAGATGGCGGCAGATTACTGCTTCATAGAGGAGAATCAAGGGTCCGATCAGGTCTGCCTGAAAAACTGACAGGCGGACCTGATCAGACAGCCCGTGTGAAAGGGGCCTTCGGCTGTGGCATGGCGATGAGGGGAAAAAAAAAAAAACAGTATATATATATATATATATATATATATATATATATATATATTTTTTTTTTTTTTTTAATAATTGGAAAAAAAATAATTATTTTTTTTATTTTTTTTTAATAATTAAAGAAAAAAATATATATATATATTTTTTTTTACATTTAAAAAATAAATTAAATAAATAATAATAACCACACTCCCTGTCAAAGGTAACTAACTGGACAGGGAGATGGTAATGAATTGAGAACAAAAAGGCAGTTCATTACTCCCGGCCTCCACAAGAGGGCGCCAGTTCCCCATTGGAAGCCTGTCATCTCAAGTAGGCCGAAAAGCCGGGGCCTCAATTTTCGGACGGCCCGGAAGTCCGTGCACTCCGTGCGCGGAAGTCCGGGCAAAAATGACAGGACACCTTCTGCAGGGCACCCCCAGGCGCCAGGTCGCTAATTCTAGTCGCAAATGCGACCTGGCGCCCGGGGATTGTCGAGCCCTGTATATGTATATATATATAGATATATATAGATTATATATATATCTATATATATATAGATATGAAACCCAGAGTGTCTCCCAGAGCCACCCTCTATATCTAACACGCTCCCTGAGCGTTTGGTGTATGGTTCAGAGATCGGAACCAGGGCCAAAAGTCCAAGTCCCCCAGACAGGTAAACAGATAAAATAAAATTTCTCCTTACCCAGTACCGGTGATCCTCGGACCTGTGATGACCTCTCTTCCGTCCCATTGACGAGCCCCCAACTGTTAGTGATTTGGTCAATCCCATCCTCACTATAGTTAAATCTAATCTGTTCTATGTAAGAGCGGAGCCTCAGGGAGTGTCCTTTGCCACTGGAATAAATCAAGTAGTCTGCGTGTGGTACAAAGGACTTCTCGTCTGTTTAATACATATCCAGAGATCTTTATACAAAGAATACAGGATGCACAGTAAAAGGGGGGGGGGGTGTCTAGGGTAGGTTATGTGTGCAAATAAATGGTTAATGTCCGCCTGTCACAAAGCCGCCTGTCATTCTCCCCTGTGTAAAAGCACAGAGAATGCTATGTAGGACCGATGATCTGTGCTGTTACACGACTAGCCACATCCAATCACAGTTAGAAACACGCCCCTAGGGACACACTTAACCCCTCCCTCTCCAATAAAGTTAACCCCTTCCCTCCCAGTGTCATTTTTACAGTAACAGTGCATATGTATAGCACTGATTACTGTAGTAATGTCACTGGTACCCCCAAAAGTGTCAAAAATGTCAGTCAAGGGTCCAATCTGTCCGCTGCAATGTCGCAGTCCCGCAAAAAAATCGCAGATCGCCACCAATACTCGTTAATAAAAAAAAAGACAAAAATCTTTCCCTTAGATAGTAAACGTAATAACTTTTGCACAAACCAATTAAAATACGCTTTTTGCGATTTTTTTTTACCAAACATATGTAGCAGAAAACAAAATTGTCGCTCTTTTTTTGTTTATAGCGCATGATCAAAAAATCGCACAGGTGATCAAATACCACCAAAAAAAATCTCTGTTTGTGGGAAAAAAGGACGTCAATTTAATTTGGGTACAGCGTCGCACGACCGCGCAAGTGTCCGTTAAAGCCACGCAGTGCCGAATCGCAAAATAGGCCCTGGTCAGGAAGGGGGTAAAATCTTCTGGAGCTTAAGTGGTTAAAGTTTAAATTAAGACCAAAGGGTTCAAAACATTTTTTCTTCTATGATTAAAACTTTTTTTTAAGAACATTAATAAATCACATTATCAAAAATAACAATTGGTACTGTAAATACATTTCATAGGACATACTCATATTAAACTCAAGGGCTTCTCGTGTATTTTAGATAGCTTAATATTGCTTTTTCACCACGCACCACAAAGATCCAAATTAAAATATATGAAATATTATACATCCACATTATTGTACAATATATATAATAAAAATAAATCACTGTCAGGAACTTCTTGTTTGATAACATATTATATCTCATGTAACTTTCATTTGAGCATAATTTTAGATTCAAACAAATCAAACTCCAAATATTGTATGTTGGATAAGCAGCATATATTATACTTTCACTGATCTTATTTAGTATGACTAGGCTTATCTCAGACTGCAAACATGGAGAGTGAGACGCAAACAAGTCTCAACAACAAGAAAGCATTTTAAGTGTTCAAAAAAGGAGCAAAACTCAGACTGTCATTGAGACCAGGGGATCTGGTTGCTTCCCAGATCCAACTGGTTTCATGTTGTAAATGTATCTGATCAAAGTTGCCCCATCTGGAGTTTTGGAGGACAACCTCAATGACCCAGCAGCTTAAAGAGTTTGTAAATGATCGCCTTGTAAAACAACCCATTCTGTTTAAAATAGAAATGAAATGCAACATTTTGTATAGATATAAAAAAACATACATTAAATATCCTTTTTTTTTTTATAAGTGATCATATTCCCTCTGTTCTCAGCTGCATAATTGCTGGGGAGAGGAGAAGCAGCAGCAGCACACTGAGCTTCCCAGTGAATGGCTGTGCAGTGGGGGGCGTGTCAGGACAAGTTTGATCATTGGAGGAAAGTACACTGAGTTCCCAGCACAGCTAGAGAACTCACCACGGTATGCTCTCCTGCTTAGTGTGGTCAGTTTTTAATAGGAAAGCAGAGGAACTGACAGGAACACCAGGTATTTCACACAAAGGAAGCAATACAAAGAGAACAGGATACTTTCTCATACAAGTACATAGACCAGAAAGCACATATCAGGAGTATACTGTGTTTGGGTAAGAAACGTTTTAAGCACTCTGGGTCCCTATCATGTTGTAAACAGATGTGTCTTGCAAGAGGGGCTTTCAAATGATACGTGGAGATCTTATAAATTTGATTCTGAAAATGCCTGCGGATTGACTTGACGGTCTTGCCGACATAGAAGGACCCACAGGAGCATAAGATGATGTAAACCACATCAGTGGTATCGCAGGTGACACTCTGATTGCATCTAAGGGTCCTTCCCATGGGTAAGACCAGCTTACTACCCTCAATCATATAGGGACAGAAATCACATGCACAACATCGAGTCAAACCTACACTCCTTGAGCATAGGTTTACAAATGATATTGTTATGCACAAATAGGTCTCCCAAGGGGCATGCCTTCCTATGTATGATCCGCTGATTAGGGGCAATTACATTTCCTACTGTGGGATCATTTGCTTAAAGATGCCTGGGTGTGCTACAGATATCCCTTATTTTATTTGTAAGCCCTGTATAGCATAGACAAAGTCTGGTGGTATTGGAATCATTTTCTTTATATTACAATGACTAAAGATTGGAGCCTCATGGTTACTTTCTTTTGTATGCCATGTTTAGCCACTTATTTTTTATACCCTTACCTGAGAATTCTCTGTTGTAAGTCCCGAGTTTCCAAATTGAAATCCATCTGATCCGTGCAATCCTCCAGCCCTCAGATACTGGCCAGTTGGAATGCCACAGATGAGGGCCTCTGGATGAAATCTTTTAGCATGAAGGAGACTGTTTAATTTTGTTTTAATTATGTCATCCTCATCTAACTCAATTGACAGGTCAAGGAACATCAACTTCCTAGAATGGCACTCGCTGGTAAATTTTAAATTGTAGGGATTACACAGTAATTCCTCAGTGAACTCCTCACCTTCCCTCAACGTACTGGTCCAGAAAATGTGGACATCGTCGATGTACCTGTACCAGGATACAATCCTGGCTAGCTTCATCGACGATGTCCCCCCACCAAAGAGCCAGAGCACCCAATTTCCATGGAAAAATTTGGCATAAGCTGGGGCAAGCCTAGTGCCAATGTTAGTGCCTTGGGCCTGGCAGTAATACTTGCCATTACAAACTAGATTTCTGGTATCTGCTTTCATTCTGCTTTATGCTCTCAAATTTGCCATTCTCCCCGGAAAAGCAGGAAGGAAAGGTTTCCAAGGTTCCATTTGAACATGTTCATTGTTCCCAAGGGCAAAAGGTGGCATTTGTCCCATTCTTGATCTGAAGATTCTCAACACGTTCCAAAAAATGTTTTTCCCACTTTACCACCGCTACTTTTATTTTGCTGTGGGTACAGAACATTAAGAGTTTGTTGCCTTTCCATTTGGTCTGTTCATAGGACTTTGGGTCTTCACCAAGGTGTTAGCACCTGTCCAAGCTCTGCTTCCCTCTCAAGGGTATCCACATAATGAGACCTCTGGATGATCTCTTGCTAAAAGGGACAGTCAGTCCAGGTTTTGTCAGCCAATGTCCAGCAGAAAGTGCTGATGCAGCATAGATTAATATGGAGCCTCAATTTCTAGAAATCAGAGCTGGATCAGACTCATTACTTGGCAGTATCTGAGTCTAATCCTGGATATGGCCCAGTCCAGGGTCTTTTTTCCTCAGGACAACCTCCTGTCCTTCCACTCACATGGTTCGGTCCCTGCAGTGTAAAAGCCTCCTCCATAATTAACTATTGCATGAAGGTTCTTTGTATGAATGGTTGTTTGATTCGGGGCATGTATCATACGCCCATTTTCTTTTCAGACCATTACAATTTAACATCTTAGTTGCATGGGACAAACTCAATTTCCGGATGTGCCTGACTAGCAATGCCACACTCTCCCTGATGTGATGGATTCCTAATCAGGTGCTGGAGTCAGGGAAATCCTTTTTACAAATGACTCGGGAGAAACTGACAATGTCCTGGATACTTTCTTGGTACAGGGGATTTAGCCTCAGCTTCCCATCAACATCCTGGATTTTAGGGCAATTTGGTTGTTCCTTCAAGCTGGACCTCTCAACTGTGAGGTCACCAGACTAGAATCCAGTCGAACAATGCCACAGCAGTGGCTTGAGCAGAACTCCAATTTCCAAACTTTACCAGAGTGTACATCATAGGTGTGGTTGCTGCAACCAGTGTTTAAAGCTCTTTGTCGCAGGAGAGGTTTAACAACACACTGGACTAATGTTGCCAGATCCAGGGATACTCAGGCCTTCGCAGCAGATGCTCTGTTGACTGTAGCATCAGTTTAGACTAATCTATGCTTTTCCCCATCCAAAACCTCTACCTTATCTGCTCTGAGGGAATTCTAGTTGTCCTCATTGCACCAAATTGGCCCAGGAGGACATGGTACTCAGATATACTCATACAGCTGACAGACTTTCCAATGGCCCCTTCTGTCCAGAGGGTCAGTCCACTATCCTGCTTCTTGGATGCTGAAACCCAGGCTCTGAGGGACAGGGGCCTATCTGATTTGATCATCCTTTTTCTCATGAACACTAGGAAGTTGACTTCTTGTAAAGTCTACCATCATATCTGGAAGGCTTACTGGTGCAAGGCTAGGAAGAAAGTGGGATGATTCCTTTCCTCCACCAGTCTGGTCTGGATCAACATTTGGCCTTGAGCACAATGGAGAAATCTCAGGCCAGGCTATCCTTTTTTAGGCTGCTTGCACTATAAAGTACAGTGCCTTGAAAAAGTATTCATACCTTTGAAATTTTCCACATTTTGCCATGTTACAACCAAAAATGTAAATGTATTTTATTGGGATTTAATGTGATAGACCAGCAAAAAGTGGTACATAATTGTGAAGTGAAAATAAAATAATAAATGTTTTTTACATTTTTTTTACAAATAAATAACTGAAAAGTGTGGCATGCATTTGTATTCATCCCCCTACTCAGTTCCCCCAAGCTAAAATTTAGTGGAACCAATTGCCTTCAGAAGTCACCTAATTAGTAAATAGAGTCCACGTGTGTGTAATCTCAGTATGAATACAGCTGTTCTGTAAAGCCCTCAAAGGTTTGTTAGAGAACCTTAGTAAGCAAACAGCATCATGAAGGCCAAGGAACACACCAGACAGGTCAGGGATAAAGTTGTGTAGAAGTTTATTACAGGGTTAGGTTATTAAAAAATATCCCAAGCTTTGAACATCTCACGGAGCACTGTTCAATCCATCATCCAAAAATGGAAAGAGTATGGCACAACTGAAAACCTACCAAGACATGGCCTTCACCAAAACTGACAGGCCGGGCAAGGAGAGCATTAATCAGAGAAGCAGCCAAGAGGCCCATGGTAACTTTTGAGGAGCTGCAGAGATCCACAGTTTAGGTGGGAGAATCTGTCCATGGGGCAACTATTAGTCGTGCACTCCACAAATCTGGCTTTTATGAAGGAGAGGCAAGAAGAAAGCCATTGTTGAAAGAAAGCCATAAGAAATCCAGTCCAGAAGTGCAGTTTGTGAGAAGCCATGTGGGGGACACAGCAAGCGTGGAAGAAGGTGCTCTGGTCAGATGAGACCAAAATTTAACTTTTTGCCCAAAAAGCAAAATGCTATGTGTGGCGGAAAACTAACACTGTACATCACCCTGAACATATTATCCCAATTGTGAAACATTGTGGTGGGCAGCATCATGTTGTGGGGATCAGGGGTCAAGTCCTGGGAAAAAAAAGTGTGGGAATTCACCCAAGATCCACTCCCCCCCCAAAAAAAAAAAATAATTTTACGCTCATATGCGTATATATTTCACAGAAAATACAGTGCAACATTTATTGGAAAGTGCCAGTTTTCACCTGCAATAAACAAATAAATATAGAACAGTTGTAACAAAATAAGTTACCTATGCAATAAACGAATAAATATAGAACAGTTGTAACAACAAAATAAGTTAACTTGTTTGTCATACTAACAGAATAATCACCACAATGGGTGATGATCTTTCCCTCGCAGGGAATTTCTAAAACAAATAGTGTTTAAAAAACAAAACGAAACACACAGCCCATTAGAAAATATCCCACAAAATGGAATGACGTTGCCCTTGCCGTGCAAGATTATCAACTGTTCGAGATTTAGTATCATCTGCGCTGCGATGTATGGTCAGCCATTTTGTGACGTATGGTAAAGGATCCCATAAATGCACAGGAGGGCCAATGAGACTAATCAACAAAAGAGAAGACAGGCGTTCAATGCCAAGCCCACTCCTAATGGGTGACATCACCAAATTCATTGTACTAAAGCCCCTTTCACAATCACCGGATGTTACTGGAAGACTGTTAACTGCTGTCACCTCTGGTTTCAGCTTTTCAGGAATCTCTGCACCACCATTATCAATGTAGTCTCTGAAACCTTCACAGATGGATGCATAGCTGAGACGGAATCTTTTGCGCAGCTGCTCCAGCTTCACTTCACCTTCAAACCACGGACTGTCCACATTGATTGGCCAGCTTTGTGAATGCAAGTTGTCAATTTCAGAGACAAGACTTTCAAATTCACCTGACTGTGATGAAGCTGCAGGTTTGTTGCTCGCAGTTAAAGCAGAGTCTGGAGCGTAAATTATCCACCAAACATTGATTACATTGAGGGAGATTTATCTTCACTTGGCCTTTGGAACTCTCTGGATAGATGGTCACACCTTTGAAATTTCCTTTATCCAGCGATTCCATGACTTCTTTCAGATGTTTGCCAGGCATCTCTTTCATTTTTCAACTGCACGAATTGAACGATTAATCAGCTGATAGGCTCATGGAAGTGTGATGTCATCTCTTTGTAGAGCTTCAGATAACAGTCCCATTTCCTGAACAGCATCCGCAACCCCAGCAAGGTTTAACCACTAGATTTACTGCGGCAGGCAGCCACTCCTGGGCAAAGCGACGTAGTACTATGTTGGTCGCTCTCTCCGCTCTGGGGTGCGCTCCCGCGCGCCCCGGCCCCACCGATGGTCTGATTGGGTTCAGAACCGATCAGTCATCAGGTCCAGGCCAATGATTTTTGGCCTGGACCAGTTGATCGGTACTGACCAATCAGATACTGACTTGTGCCTGTGTAATATAAACACAGGCACAGAAATGACCTGCTCTCTCCTCCCAAAATCCTTTTTGGATTCATCGAGAGGAGAGAGGATCAAAACTGTGAGTACTGCACAAGCACACTTCCACACACCTAGCTAGGCACATTTAACCCCCGATCACCACCCCAGTTAACCCCTACACCCCCTGTCAAATCGAAAACTGTATACAGTATATAGCAGTTTTCTAAATTTCTGTATTAGTGTGACTTGGTTTAGCGCTTGCGACCGTTACTTTTAGGCTTAGGATACCCGCCACCCCCCCAATAATGATTTAAACCCCTGATCCCCAGTTAACCCCTCCCCCATCACATTGCACACTATATACAGGTGATATAGTGGTTTTCTGTATTTCTGTGATAGTGACTTCAGTTAGCGCTAGCGAGTTAGTTTCTGTCCCAAGTAGGTTTAGGGTCCCCACCACCCCCCCATAAAGATTTAACCCCCTGATTACCCCCAGTTAACCCCTACACCCCCTGTCACATTGAACACGATAGACAGTATATAGCATTTGCCTATATTTCTGTAATAGTGTGACTTGCGACTTGGTTTAGCGATTGCGACCGTTACTATTAGGCTTAGGATATCCCCCACCCCCCAATAAAGATTTAACCCCCTGATCACCCCCAGTTAACCCCTTTTCCCCTGTCACATTGCACACTATATACAGGTAATATAGTGGTTTTCTGTATTTCTGTATTAGTGCGATTGTGACTTCAGTTAGCGCTAGCGAGTTAGTTTCTGTCCCAAGTAGGTTTAAGGTCCCCGCCAACCCCCCCAGTAAAGATTTATCCCCCTGATCTACCCCAGTTATCCCCTACACCCCCTGTCACATTGCACACTATAGACAGTATATAGCATTTGGCTATATTTCTGTAATAGTGTGACTTGTGACTTGGTTTAGTGCTGGCAACCGTTACTTTTAGGCTTAGGGTACCCGCCACCCCCCCATATAGATTTAACCCCATGATCACCCCCTGATCACACCAAGTTAACTCCTTCATTGCCCTGTCACAGTGTCACTTTTATAGTGTACAGATTATTTTCTGATCACTATTATTAGTGTCACAGGTGACATTAGTTAGCGTCAGTCTAGGACAGCGCAGATCCCCAACGCATAGTTAGAAATATTAGTTAACCCCTTGATTATCACATACACACACATACACCTCCATTACTAGTATAGTATCTAAATGGATCAATATCTTTGATCTGATCAGAACTATACTAGTGTCCCCAATAGTTTAGGGTTCCCAAAACACAGCGTTACCAGCATCGGTCATGACACCTGCCAGCACCTCCATTTAGCCCCACCCCACCCCACCCAGGAAAGTGCAGTAATCAATAGATTACTGTCACTTCCAAAAAACACAACACACAAAACCACTGTGTTAGCAGAGTCTGGCCTGATCCCTGCTAGCATTAGCTGTTCTTTGGTAGCGGTTGAAATAGTCCTTGACAACCAGGTGCTTTTTTACCTGTGAGTCACACTACTGTACCTGTAAATTTAGTTTCTAAAATGTCCAAACGGTGGTACAGTAGTGAAGAGGCCTACAGCATACTGAGAGCGATGGGGAAGCCTCACTGGCAGAATCAGGGTCAGTATAAAAGCCTGTAGAGAACAGTGGCTCCCTGACAGATAGCTTCAATGACGGATGGGTCCCTGCTAATATCAGGCATACCCGACCCCATTCTGGAGTTGCTGAGGTGCAGGAATTGCAGGGTGCTCGTATGGAGCAGAGTGTCAGTACTAGTGCCGCTCACACTTTTGGTGAACTGGCAAGCACCAGCGGCTTAGTACACCCTGGACCTAGACATACCAGCATTGCAGTATCACTTAGTGACGTGGTGAGTCCCATGAGTGCAGTTCAAGCTGGTGCTAGCAGCATTCCCAATTCAGTTTGGTAGCAAGCAGTAGATAGTCCATGAACCCCAAAAGAGGGGTTGGGGGCGGCGACTGTCAGAGGACTCAGAGAAAATAATTACAAAAATTCTATTTTCTCTTATGTCCTCTGACAGTCGCCACCCACTCATACAGTGTTCACTACTGGGATGTCCTAAAGCAGTGTAGATGTGAGGGGTGGGAAACATAACTGTCTAAAAGACAACGCAGCACCCAGTTCAGAGAAAAGAACCTTATCTGAACCAGAAAGGTAAAACACTGGGTAACAGGAAAGCTCAACAGGAGCGAACAAACCCAGGAAAGCAAAATAACCAAGGGGGAAAAAACCCCAACAGGAGAGGACAGGCTAAAAAACGGCATGTCTCCCCTAAGGCACTGCCACACTCAGAACTTTGCGGCAAAAGGTGGCATCTGCCGATGCCAAAACATCAAGTTTGTAAAATTTTGTAAAGGTGTGCGCGGACGACCAGGTCGCTGCTTTGCACACCTGGGACACCGACGCCTGATGGCAGAAGGCCCAAGATGCGCTCACCGCTCTGGTAGAGTGTGCCGTGAGAGGGAAGGGCGGAACCCGTTCCCTAAGCGAATAAGCCTGTACAATCGTCTGTCTGATCCATTTAGAAATGGTTGCCGCAGACGCAGCCATACCCTTCTGACAGTGCTGTATCCTGGCCTATGCCAACAAGGCCCAGGCCTAGGGTGGCACTTTGCAGGGGGGCAGCAAAAAAAAAAAAGCTGCTCCCCACATGAAAAAAAAACAGCCTCCTCCTGGCTCCCGCACGAAAAGGATCCCCGCCAGCTTGTGCTACACTTTTAATATAGTGTCAGTTTTATGGGGCGAAATGGACCAGAGGGCAGAGTCCAGGAGGCAAATCAGTCTGGCATCCCCATAAAGCGGTCACACTGCTACCTGCTGGTATGAAAATACCGGCGGATGGGGACATGTGAACAGACCGCAGGCCGCCGACCACACTAAATACAACTGGCCCAACGACCGCCAATGCTAATAAGTCTGGCACTGCAGTCTAATGCTCTGCCTACCCTCCTCCACCCCAGGTATGGCAGGCATCATGTCAATAATAAAATTTAAATTTCTTTAAACATTCTTGTCCTTGAGTAGCATATTGAATTGCATCCTATACAATTAAGACTTTTAATTGTATATGATGGCAATAATATTTTGGACCTGCTCACCTCATATGTGCCATCGTAATATGTCACTTGATTAGTAAGATTACTCCAACCTTATAAGATATTTGGACTTGTGTTTGGTGCCACTAATTATTTCACTTATTTGTATAATGACTATGGACTTCCTATTTTTATACAAATAAGTGGAATAATCCTATAATTGCAATCAGTGGCAGCAAACACAGGTCCAAATATCTTAAAAGTAAGGAGTAATCTTACTAATCCCGTGACATAAGGCTGTACTAATAGCCACTGATGGGGCTGTACTGATGACCACTGATGAGGCCCCACTGATATGCTGCATTGATGGGCAGTAATGAGGCGGCACTGATAAGGCTGCACTGATGAGGCTGAACTTATGGGAACTGAGGCTACACTGATGGGCACTGGTAGACTGTGGTTATGGTCTGTGGTTTACAGATGACAGGGTTGGTCATAAACAGGAAGGGGTGTGGCCTTTACAGGAAGGGGTGGGTCATATTTAAATTAGGGGTGCACAAGTTTTGTCAGGCCTAGGGCAGCACAAAACCTAAATACACCACTGCATTCCGAGGTCCCTCAGGAAGGACAAAAAGAGAATACGACTTCCTCCTAAGGAGTCAGTAGACGACAGGTAAACCCTGATTGCCCGGACTACATCCAAGGAATGCAAGGCAAACTCCTTAGGATGCTTAGGATTCGCACACAGCGAAGGCAAGACAATGTCCTCGTTGAGATGAAAATCGGACACCGCCTTTGGAAGGAAAGATTGATGAGGTCCCAAGACCACCTTATCCCTATGAACAACCAGGTAAGGGGAGCGGCAAGACAGGGCCGCCAACTCCATCACTCTGCGAGCAGATGTGATCGCCACCAGAAAGGCGACTTACCGTGAGAGCACTGGCAGAGGAATCTCCCGGATGTTTTTAAAAGGAGTACGTTGCAAAACAGACAGAACCAAATTCAAGTCCTAAGGAGGCAAGGGTGCCCTCCTAGGGGGAGCCAGATGACGTACCCCTTGGATAAAGGTGCGGATCAAGGAATTTGACACCAAGGGGCGCTGGAAGAGAATGGCCAGCTCAGATAACTGACCCTTAATAGTGGTCAGCACAAGACGCTGGTCCACACGAGATTGCAGAAAGGCTAACACCCTCGCCACTGAAAGGGAGCGAGGATGGAAACCCTGCGATTCGCACCAGGCAAAAAAAGCCTTCCAGGTAGATAATAAATTTTACCGGACGAGGCCTTCCTAGCCTTGAGTAAGGTAGAAACGACCGCCGACGAGAGACCCCGATCTCTCAAGACCTGGCTTTCAACAGCCACGCCGTTAAAGCCAGCGACTGTAAAGCAGGATGGAAGATCGCCCCCTGAGACAGCAGATCGTCTCGTAATGGAAGCCGCCAGGGAGGCTCGACGACCAGTTGCATGATGTCCGCGTACCAAGACTGGCGCGGCCAGTCCGGGGCCACTAGAATCACCAACCTCGGTTCTGAGACTAACCTGCGAAGGAACATGGAAACAACTGAATCGGGGAGAAGGCATAAATCAGGCGATACCGATTCCAAGGCTCTACCAAAGCATCCAAGGCGTCTGCCAGAGGATTCTTGCCACAAACCTTCCCACCTTGTTGTTTAGACAAGACGCAAACAGATCCACGTCTGGGGATCCCCATCGCGCACACAGCATCTGAAAACACCTCCGAGTGTAGGGACCATTCCCCCTGGTCCAGGGTCTGACGGCTCAGATAGTCGGCTTGCCAGTTCTCCACACTTGGAATGTGAACTGCCGAAATCGCCGAGATCTGCGTCTCGGCCCAAGACAGAATCTCGGCCACTTCCTTGGCCGCCTGGGCACTCCTGTTGCCCCCCTTGAGGATTTATGTAAGCCACTGCAGTTGCGTTGTCCATCTGCACACGCACAGGGCGGCCCCGAAGACGATTCAACCAACGGAGCAAACATAGTCTGATCGCTCGCAGTTCCAAGACATTTATCGGTAGGGAGGATTCCTCCTCCGACCAAGTGCCCTGAGCAAACAAATTGCCCAGAACGCCACCCCAGCCCGACAGGCTGGCGTCCGTGGTGACCACCGTCCATAACAACGGCCGGAAGGATTTCCCTTCCGTCAGAGCCGAAGACTGGAGCCACCACAGAAGATCCGCTCTGACTTGGTGGCTCAAAGAGATCCTCCTTTCCAAGGAAGGAGGATGCCTGTCCCACCTGGCCAGAATCTCCGCTTGCAGAGATTGTGTGTGGAACTGTGCAAATGGTATCGCCTCGAAGGCTGACACCATCAATCCCAGGGACCGCATGCAGGTCCTGAGCGATGAGGACTCATTGTGCCTGAGGGACCTGACCTCGTTCTGCAGAGTCCGGAGTTTGTCCTCCAGCAGGAAGACTTTTGCCTGGGCGGAGTCCAGAACCATCCCCAGGTAAGGGAGGCGAACAGAAGGAGACAATGTCGACGTGTAACAGAGTGGCAATGGAACTTGACCTTAACAGGAGATCTTCCAGATACCCAAGGATTGCAATCCCCTGCGCCCGCAACAGGGCCAGGACAGGAGCCAACACTTTGGTAAACACCCTTGGAGCCAAAGCGAGACCAAAAGGCAACTCCACGAACTGATAGTGCTCCTCTGCGATTGTGAATTGGAGGTACCTCTGATGACCTTCGTAAATGGGGATGTGTAAATACGCATACTTGAGGTCGATGGAAGCCAGGAAATCTCTCGGACTCAGGGAGGCCACCACCGATCTGAGGGACTCCATGCGGAAATTTTGAACCCGCACAAAGCGGTTCAGAAACTTTAATTGCGGAATTGGACGCACCTTGCCCTCCTTTCTGGGCACCGTGAACAGATTAGAGTAAAAACCGCGAAACTTGTCCCGATGTGGCACCGGGACGATCACCCCCTGGGCGAGGAGATCCTGAACCGCCCGTTGGAGATCTTGGAAACTATCTGGGGTCAAATAAAGATTTGAGGGAAAGAATCTGTCTGTTGGGCGTGATCGAAATTCGATCTTGTACTCTGACCGAATGAGTTCCTGAACCCATCTGTCCTGAATCTTGGCCAGCCAAGGTTCGGGAAAACAGCGTAGACTACCCCCCACCCCTGAAACGGGTGAGGGCGCCCCTTCGGGTCGAGGCGGACTGGGCCACTGTGGGCGGCTTTTGACTTGCCCGCCCAAGGCTTCTTCTTGCCACCAGAGGCCTTGAAGGTTTTGCCCTTGTCTTGTGCCTTGAAGGCACGAAAGGACCCCTGGTTAGGTTTAAAGGAAGGGCCCCGCTTACCGCGGAAAGACTTGCCCCTGGACACCTGGGGCAGCAGCATGCTTTTATCCCAAGTGACCCCTCTCACCAATTCATCCAGGGAGTCCCCAAAAAGGTGATTCCCTGCATAAGGGATGTCAGACACCGTCTTCTTGGAAGACTGGTTGGCCGACCAGCTTTTCAACCACACGATGCGACAGATCGTCACTGCGACTGCAGATAAGCGTGAGACTAAAAGGGCCTCATCCAAGGCTGCGTAACACAGGTATAAAACAGCCTGAATAATTTGGTCCACCATCTCCAGAGTAGCAGGAGTGGCGGAATCAGCCACAAGGGTGCGCCTTAGCACCTTAGTCCACTCCACCACAGCCTGAGAGACCATTACTGAGGCGAACACTGGTTTCATCAAGGAACCTGCTACCAGATAGGAGTGGCGGGTAAGAGACTCCACCCGCCTATCCGCTGGGTCTTTAAACACCGGAGAATCCTCAGCGGGCATCAAAGTGGCTTTATTTAACCTGGACACAGTGTGGTCCACCTTAGGGGCCACAGTCCAGCGCAAATCCACCGGAGACGCAAATGGATAACGGTACTGAAACCGCTTAAGCACCACAAAATTGAGCTTTAAATTGCGCCATTGTTCATTCACTGTTTCATGAAACTCAGCGGGACAGGGAAACACCTGAACCGACTTCTGGGCTTTGCGGGAGAAAGACCGCTTACCCGGTAGGTAGGGCTCATCTTCTAAATGTAGCGTGTCTTTAACAGAGCTAATGAGCGCAGACATTGCATCGCGTCCTCTTGCTGACCCGGAGGGTGAAACCTCCACCTCCTCCCCATCCGACTGAGAGGACTGAGACCCCTCAGGGGGTACACTGTTCGTGGCAACCATATCTGGCTCTGAATCAGAAGATTAAGAAAGCCTGGGCCTTTTCTTAGAAGCCCGCTCAGACATCAACAGATCCACTTTGAACGCTAAAGTCGTAAGTGCAGCAGTAAGTGAGACTATTGCAGAGGATTCAGGAGTACCTGAATCCTCCACCAGAGCTGGGGGGAATTTGCTATCCTGGGACTCCATCAGAACACTTAGAGATTAAATGGCGCTGGCCCTTTAAATCGGCGATAACTGCGGTTCCCACCGCAATGAATAACTAGCCTGTGCTACTAAGCACTGAAAAGTAATAACTGCCAGCAGAGATATAAACCAGAAAAAACAGCAGAAAATCCCCCAGAAGTGTGCTATACTGTACCCACGCTGCCAGCTCGATCTGTGTGCCCGGAGAAGGAAATTATGTCACGCCACTAGAGGCAGAACATAGTTCTGAGCCACAAAAAAATGGTTGCCAATGTAAGTCTATGGGGGAGGCTCCGAGAAAATGGCCGCTGAGCACATGAGGAAACACATTGCCCACACTAGAGATGGCGCCCGAAAGGGCACCACAGCATTACAGAAAATGGCTGCTGCCCTCAAAATGAGGCCAAACAGCCTGCCCACACCTGAAATGGCGGCCCCGCGGTTTTACACCGATGCGGCCCCCACAAGCATGTCTGTACCCCCAAAACGTTGCACAAGCACCACAGGGACCCCCGCAAACCCCCCACACCACGGCAGAACCGTACTGACAGACATGAGGGGGATATCACAGACTCCACATAGACTGCCATCCCCATAACAAAGGTCCCACATACACCCCCAGACAGATAATGCCATAGACAGAGGGGTAGCATGGTACTCACCGGTCCATCGTAACGTGGGTACCTCTCTGTGACAGCAAGCCTCCCACTCTGGGTGGGGGTGCCATCAGCCGAACAGGACGCTAGCAACACGCAGCGTACTGCAGTTGAGACATCCCAGCGAAGTAGCCACTTCGCAGGCTTTGGCCCTGAGCACAGGGACAGGTCATTTGCGAGGCCTGGGCATACGCATAGCCTGCTAACGCTCGATGGCAGGCTGGGATTCCGTAAGGCTCTAGGACAACCAGTGCGATTCCCAGCTCCGCAAATGCTGTAGTCTTCCGAAGTCTCACTATGTAAGAGCAGGAACAAATAAAAAGCCATCAGTGTAAAGAAAGATCACTTTGCAGAAATAAAAAAGAAGAAGAAGAAGAAAGGCTGAGACTGCAGCCACAGCCAAGGGAAGCCTGCCTACTCCTAACTAGGCAAAAGACAAACTGAATTGGGAATGCTGCTAGCAGGGGGGTATTGGACCAGAGGGACAGCCCCCTGTTGGTGTGTCTATACAAGATTTTGTGAATGTTTCTAACAAAATCTTCTGCCTAGCTTACTCCTGTGGATAAGACCAATACCCAGTAGTGAAGACTGTATGAGTGGGCGGCGACTGTCAGAGGACGTAAGAGAAATTTAATGTTCCCAAAACTTGTGGCAAAATATAAAATATTTAATGGACTCACCATGCCTCTCAGCAAACAGCTTGGGGTGTCTACTTTCCAAAATAGGGTCATTGGGGGGGGGGGGTGTTGTGGTTTCTTGACATTTCAGGGCCCCCTAAACAGTGATAGGTAGTGAGAAAATGCAATGAGAAATTTACGCCCTTTGAAATTCTGAAGGTGGTGATTGGTTTTCGGGGTCCCGTAAACAGCTAGGCTCCTAAAAAGTCTCACACATGTGGTATCCCTGTACTCAGGAGAAGCAGCAGAATATATTTTAGGGTATAATTACACATCTACCCATGGCATGCATGAGCAATATATCATTTCAATGACAACTTTGTGTAAAAAAAAAAAAAAATATATATATATATATATATATATATATATATATATATATATATATATACAGTGGGTACGAAAAGTATTCAGACCCCCTTAAATTTTTCACTCTTTGTTATATTGCTGCCATTTGCTAAAATCATCAGTTCATTCTTCTTCCTCATGAATGTACACATAGCCCCCCATACTGACAGAAAAACACAGAATTGTTGACATTGTTGCAGATTTATTAAAAAAGAAAAACTGAAATATCACATGGTCCTAAGTATTCAGACCCTTTGCTGTGACACTCATATATTTAACTCAGGTGCTTTCCATTTCTTCTGATCATCCTTGAGATGGTTCTACACCTTCATTTGAGTCCAGCTGTGTTTGATTATACTGATTGGACTTGATTAGGAAAGCCACACACCTGTCTATATAAGACCTTCCAGATCACAATGCATGTCAGAGCAAATGAGAATCATGAGGTCAAAGGAACTGCCTGAAGAGCTCAGAGACAGAATTGTGGCAAGGCACAGATCTGGCCAAGGTTACAAAAAGATTTCTGCTGCACTTAAGGTTCCTAAGAGCACAGTGGCCTCCATAATCCTCAAATGGAAGACGTTTGGGACGACCAGAACCCTTCCTAGAGCTGGCCGTCCGGCCAAACTGAGCTATCGGGGGAGAAGAGCCTTGGTGAGAGAGGTAAAGAAGAACCCAAAGATCACTGTGGTTGAGCTCCAGAGATGCAGTCAGGAGATGGGAGAAAGTTGTAGAAAGTCAACCATCACTGCAGCCCTCCACCAGTCGGGGCTTTATGGCAGAGTGGCCCGACGGAAGCCTCTCCTCAGTGTAAGACACATGAAAGCCCGCATGGAGTTTGCTAAAAAACACCTGAAGGACTCCAAGATGGTGAGAAATAAGATTCTCTGGTCTGATGAGACCAAAATAGAACTTTTTGGCCTTAATTCTAAGCGGTATGTGTGGAGAAAACCAGGCACTGCTCATCACCTGTCCAATACAGTCCCAACAGTGAAGCATGGTGGTGGCAGCATCATGCTGTGGGGGTGTTTTTCAGCTGCAGGGACAGGACGACTGGTTGCAATCGAGGGAAAGATGAATGCGGCCAAGTACAGGGATATCCTGGACAAAAACCTTCTCCAGAGTGCTCTGGACCTCAGACTGGGCCGAAGGTTTACCTTCCAACAAGACAATGACCCTAAGCACACAGCTAAAATAACGAAGGAGTGGCTTCACAACAACTCCGTGACTGTTCTTGAATGGCCCAGCCAGAGCCCTGACTTAAACCCAATTGAGCATCTCTGGAGAGACCTAAAAATGGCTGTCCACCAACGTTTACCATCCAACCTGACAGAACTGGAGAGGATCTGCAAGGAGGAATGGCAGAGGATCCCCAAATCCAGGTGTGAAAGACTTGTTGCATCTTTCCCAAAAAGACTCCTGGCTGTATTAGATCAAAAGGGGGCTTCTACTAAATACTGAGCAAAGGGTCTGAATACTTAGGACCATGTGATATTTCAGTTTTTCTTTTTTAATAAATCTGCAACAATGTCAACAATTCTGTGTTTTTCTGTCAGTATGGGGTGCTATGTGTACATTCGTGAGGAAGAAGAATGAACTTAAATGATTTTAGCAAATGGCTGCAATATAACAAAGAGTGAAAAATTTAAGGGGGTCTGAATACTTTCCGTACCCACTGTATATATATATATATATATATATATACATATATATATATATACACAGTAAAACCTTGGTTTGAGAGTAACTTGGTTTAAGAGCGCTTTGCAAGACAAGCAAAATTTTCAAATACATTTTGTCTTGATATACAAGCGATGTCTTGATATACAAGTAGCCTCAAGTCACAGCTAAGTATAAAAGAGAAGAGAGGCGCCTCTAAGTGTAGCAATATGGTTAAATTTAATGAAGGTACAACATTTAGCAACTCACATGGTTGATGATTGGAACAGGCACATTTAAGGATGCAGGCATCCGGGGTAAAGCTGTCCACATAGACCATCCTCTGCACCGACATCTACGTCATCCCTTCCATGCTGCCCCTCGCTTTCAGATCGCTTTACTGCAGGGCGGTCTTTCTGGTCAGGATTACAGACTGGCAGCCGGCGGTGCAGAAGATAGTCTATGTGGACAGCTTTACCCCGGATGCCTGCATACTTAGATGTGCCTGTTTTATTCATCAACCATGTGAGTTGCTAAATGCTGTACCTTCATAAAATGGAACCATATTGCTAAACTTAGAGGCGCCTCTCTTCTCTTTGATACTCTGTAGCTCCTGCTGGATTTTGCTTCTAATCCCCTTATGGGCTATTTGTGGATGGACATTTTATGGTTACACAACCTATCGCAATGTTATAATCTTTTTATATGGACTATAAACTGAAGGACTTATGACTAAATGGTTGTGGAAGGAATCATCTTAGTTTCTATTATTTCTTATGGGGAAATTCGCAATCCAAGGTTTTACTGTATATATATATATATATATATATTATTTTTTTTTTTTAGTCATTTTTCAAGCACCTGTGACAAAAAAATTAAATATTCAATGAGTTTGTACTGCCCTGCCATTTTAGCACTTCATGAAATTAGATAGGCAGGTAGAAAGTAAAAGCTGCATAAATTCCAGTATTTACACCATAGTTTGTAGTATTGATTGACTGATATCGTTATTTTACCACTGATACCGATATTTTGGTCATCGTATATCGGTATCAGCCGATATTGGCCAGTATTTTTTGACATTAAATTTTTTTTTTTTTTTTTAAATGTCTACAGGTACTGTGGCGAGGGATCTGGGGGATCTAAAAGACCCAGAACCCCTCCTCTGCACTTAAAAGCATTTAAAACGCCAAGTTTGGCTGTTTTGAATGCTGTTAGTTTTTTTAATTCGGCGCCGTCAGTACCCGGAAGTGAAGTCATGTCATGACATCACTTCCGGGTACTCAGTGGCGCCGAATTCAAAGAAATGGAGACCCAGTCAGACGGCGGCAGTGGAGGTAGGATGCGAGCTGCGGAAGGTGGCGGGAGGGGGGGACGTCCCCTCCCACTCCTTGGAATGACAGCTGAGCGGCATCTCAGCCGCATCGGTTGTCATTACAAGACAGCCGACTGTCGGCTATGGACACCAGTACTGGGGTGATGCCTCTAGCTGCAGGCATCACCCGGGTACATGCACTTTCCCGAAATATCGGCAATATCGGTAAATCAAAAGGCCGATTCCGATATATCGGGAAAAGTGCATATCGCCCGTCGATATATCGGCTTTGCCGATAATCTGTCGATCACTAGTTTGTAGACACTATAACTTTTGCGGAAACCAATAAAAATATGTTTGAGATTTTTTTCGTCAAAGACATGTAGCTAAATACATTTTGGCCAAAATATATGACAAAAATTGGGTATATTTGATATTTTTAAAAAGAATGTTGAAAATTTCATTTTTTTTTTCAAATTTTTGCTTTTTTTTATTAATATCGAAAAAAAAAAATAAAAAGCACAGAGGTGATCAAATACCACTTAAAGAAAGCTCTGTTTGTGTGAAAAAAAGGACGTAAATTTTGTTTGGGTACAACATTGCATGACCGTGCAATTGTTAGTTAAAGTCACGCAGTGCCAAGTTGAAGAAAAGGGGCCTGGTCATTAAGCAGCCAAATCGTCCGGTCTGAAATTGGTTAAAGGGCCCCGGTCGCATGGACTAGCTCCTGCTGTGTTTAATAACAGTGGGAGCGCGGCACGCCCCCTGGAGCCTTAAAGCGAAATCACGTACATATACGTGATTTTGCACTTAAGGGCCGCCCTGCCGCAGTATATGTGCGGTGGGCAGTCCTTAAGTGGTTCATCAATACAATATATTGTTTTCGGGGGATCCACTGATAGAAGTGCCATCATCCAAAATGGATAAACATTCCAAAGAGCCAGCTAATGATAATAGAACGCAATTGTGAGGATGAGGATTATCGCAAACAAGCGGACATCCTCTTTGAGAGACTTGAAGAAAAAGGGTATGCTAAAACCCAGTTAGACCGGGTCAAAGAACAAGTGGGGAAAATGAATAGGGAATCACTAATGGGTAAAAAAAAATTCAGAACGGAATAATATAAAAAAAAAAAAAAAAAAAGGGCCAAGGTTTAGTAGGCAATTTAAGGACATCGAAAAAATAGTAAAAAGACGTTGGTCTATACTGAAAATGGACAGGGTATTAGTAGACATATTACTGGAACACCCAAAGTTCATATATTGTAAAGCTTCTAATTTAAGAAATAAATTGGTACATAATCTAGTGAATCCACCAGAGAAAAAAAGTAATCGTCCTACGTCAGAAAGGATTCTTCTATTGTAAAATATGTAAGGCTTGCAAGATCAGCCAAAATAGGAAATTTATCAATTTTAAATCAAATGTTACAGAGAATACCAAAAAAGGGAATTCATTACATGTGATGGTATCTAAGTAACCGTGCAAGAGAAAATACCTAATGTCCGTGCAAAAGAAAATACCTGGGTAGAATCACAAGGTGCCTCTCAAAAAGAATAGGTGAGCATATAGATAACATCAAAAAAGGGTTCAGAGGACTCAGTCGATTATGACATTTTGGAGAATGGCATGGGAGAGACCCACATGGGATGATTTTCTATGGTATAGATAAAATAACCAACCATTTGGAGAGGAAAAAACAAAAAGAGGGAAGTGTCTAAAAATCAAATATGTTGGATTTACACTTAGGTACCAGGAGGGCTTAATGTTGACATCAATTTAAATGGCTTTTTATCAAATTATGGTAGCAACTTGGGGGTATGTAGTGCCATACAAAAATACTATTATAAGGAAATTTGTAGTGTTCCCTTTTAAACACAGACTCCCATTGTCTCCCATCTGAGGTAGGGTGTTCTGAGTTTTCCAGTTATTGTTAAGAATATTTATCCCCTTCCTGTATAACTAGATTAGACACCATGTGGATGAAAGTTACACTCCATTAGAGTCCATTGCTATTTAATATCTCATATTAGAGTTCCTCTTAAATAAATAGAAGTGAGAAATATTTTATATTACATTTTAAGCATTCTTCCTCAAGAAATGGCATGAAAGTTTGCTTGACTATCATATTTTGAAAACCAAATGTCAGAGTTCCCATTTAAATAGAGGATAGGGGTATGTTACATAATTTGACAAGGTTTTTCCCCCAGCAGTGTAATAATGGTATTTGAAATTCACATATCCCCCTGTTTAAAAATTGCATTTTATAGGCATACAATTTTTTAAAGCATACATTTTAAAGTATGCATTTTAGTGTAGTCTATACAGAAAATAGAGTCAATAGGAGCATAGTGATTGATTAAGAATATGTGGGTTTGTGTTCATTTTCGCATACCATAACACCTAAATCCTGGCTATTTATGAAATGTTCTGATATTTTTCGGATACAGACTGATATGTGTTTAATCTTATTGCTTCTTCAGCATGGAATGTTTAAAAAAAAAAAAAAAAAAAAAAAAGGAGGTATACATTATAGTATATTACATCAGATGTATATATTTAATGCCGTCACACTGCAGGCTGGGGTTAAGGAAACCAGGTTATATTTTGGACAGAGTGCACCAGCATGGCGCCGCTCCTGATGATGTCAGAGTGATGAAATGCGTTGAGCGAGGCTTGCTGGCATCACTTCCGGCCTAGGTGGTTCTGAACTGTGGTATGCAGTTTGTTTGTTATTGGTTGTGCTTACCAGCTCATGTATGCGCGCATTTTTTTTAATGTGAGTTAGCCACTGACGTATGTTTTATTTATTTTAAATAAACAGCATTATATTATGGATGTAGCCCAGTTTATTTTTCCTTAACATGTATGTGTAACATAGATGTAAGGAGAGTATAAGGAGGAGCTGACCCGATCTTCTGCTAACATCCTGATAATATATAGCTATGGTGTAAGGCGAGTCTAAGAAGAAGTTGATCCAGTCTTCTTACACTATACAATGCACTAATTACACACAGCTCGGTTGAGTGAGGACACATAAGAGGGAAGTAAGGAGTGTTGCACATTGGAGCACTGGATCAATGCAATTTGAAGCACTGAGCACTTATTATTGTAGTATATGAACTTTATTATTGAACTCTTTGAGCACTTTATTCATCTATGTATTATGATTTAATTTCGTATGTCATTTAAATCATGCAAACAGGTTTTTTAGGCTGATAATGTGATCACAGTAGCACCTTACTCATTTAATTCAATATTTTAAATTTAAAATGACTATGCTAGACATGTGTGTACGCATGCATCACCCACTAGTGTGATGGAAATTATAATAGATTAATCAATCATCAGGTATTTTATTATTTCGTAGTTCAAAGCAGAATTCTCGAAACCGACAACCAACTCAAATATTGTTTTATAGAGTCGGTACAGGCCACATTGACAATGGCCCAGCTGGCATGCACCCGCTTATATAATTTATACTTAAAGGTTCTAGGCTGCCAGTGCCATCTAGGCAAGTCCTTAGTGTTGCTGCCTCCAAACCATTTGCATTTGTTGATGAAATACAGTGTACTGTACTTTCAGTTCAAACAGACTGCAAAGCAGAGCAACATACATGTAAATCTCATAAAATTAGATAATCAAAAAGTTAATTTATTTCAGTAATTCAATTCAAAAAGTGAAACTCATACTTTATATAGATGCATTACACACAGGGTGATATATTTCAAGCATTGCTTTCTTTTAATTTTGATGATTATGGCTTACAGCTAGTGAAAATCCAAACTTCAGTATCTCAGAAAATTATAATATTATACAAGACCAATAAAAAAAAAAATAAGTATTTTTAATACAGAAATGTTGGCTTACTGAAAAGTATGTACAGTATAGTATGCACTCAATGCCTGGTCAGGGCTCCTTTTGCATGAATTATATGCATCAATGCAGCATGGCATGGAGGCGATCAGCCTGAGGCACTGCTGAGCCGTTATGGAAGTCCAGATTTCTTTGATAGTAGCCTTCAGCTCGTCTGCATTGTTGGGTCTGGTGTCTCTCATCTGCCTCTTGACAATACCCCACAGATTCTCTATGGGATTTAGGTCAGGCGAGTTTGCTGGCCAACCAAGCACAGAGATAAACCAGGTATTGGTACTTTTAGCAGTGTGGACAGGTGCCAATTCCTGCTGGAAAATGAAATCAGCATCTCCATAAAGCTGTTCAGCAGAGGGAAGCATGAAGTGCAAAACCAGCAGATGACATGACTCTCCAAATCATCACTGACTGTGCAAACTTCACACTGGGCATCATGAAACTTGGATTCTGTGCCTCTCCACTCTTCCTCCAGACTCTGGGACCTTGATTTATAAATGAGATTGGATGGAGATGCGGATTTCATTTTCCAGCAGGACTTGGCACCTGCCCACACTGCTAAAGTACCAATACCTGGTCACATGATCATGGTATCACTGTGCTTGATTAGCCAGCAAACTCGCCTGACCTAAACCCCATAGAGAATCTGTTGGGGTATTGTCAAGTGGAAGATGAGAGACAGCAGAGCCAACAATGCAGACAAGCTGAAGGTCGCTATCAAAGAAATCTGGGCTTCCATAACACCTCAGCAGTGCCACAGGCTGATCGCCTCCATGCCACACCGCATTGATGGAGGAATTCATGCAAAAGGAGCCCTGACCAAGTATTGAGTGCATACTATACTGTACATGGACATACTTTTCAGTAAGCCAACATTTGTGTATTAAAAATCCTTTTTTTTTTATTGGTCTTATGGAATACTCAAATTTTCTGAGATACAGAATTTGGGGTTTTCACTAGCTGTAAGCCATAATCATCAAAATTAAAAGAAAGAAATGCTTGAAATATTTCGCTCGTTGTGTAATGAATCTATACAATATATGAGTTTCACGTTTTGAATTGAATTAGTGAAATAAAATAATTTTTTGATTATATTCTAATTTTATGATATGCACCTGTATTTCCTTTGTCCTCTAGGTTTTGATTTTGGGGTGTGCTGCCACAGAGTGGACATATGATCTTTAGCGCCTCTTCCCTCCAACCCTGGTATGCCCATGAAGACTAATCTTTTTAGTTTAAGAGTAAGGCAAGGCAGTTACCTGGGGTAAGAGGGGATGACATACAAATGGCTTGTGGGGTACAAATATAAACACGGCCTTAATGCTGGCAGAGCTTTATGAAAAAAAAAAAAAAAAAAAAAAAAACGCAAATCCTCACTACACATTAGACAAATATTCACCTACCACTGCTTCAGACTCAGATGCTAGCAAAGAGCCACAGCTAGACAACTAAAGGGCGGTTGTGATGCTGCAATAAAAAAAATATCAATGTGTAAATAAGGTGCAATGAGGGTTTAGATCCATGCTGCCTAACATGTGGCATACCAGGGCTCAGCGTGGTGTCTGCTGCGTTCCACACATCAAAGCAGGTCTAAAGCACAGTGGGTTGCACACAGAGTACCAGTGGATCTGGTGTGCTTTAGTACTAGTTCCGCTGACTGGTAGAGATCATCGCAGTCCAGCACTCAACAGCTAAATCATTCAGCCTTTTTACCTCGTACATGGCACCCTGAAACTGTAAACACAATGGGCTTGATTTATTAAAACTGGTGAGTGCAAAATCTGATGCAGTTGTGCATGGTAGCCAATTAGCTTCTAACTTCAGCTTCTTCAATAAAGATTTGACAAAAAAAGGCTGGTTTCTAAAAAGAGCTGCACCAGATTTTGTGCTTCAGTTTTAGTAAATCAACCCCAATGATTCCACATAGTGTTTACAGAGGAAGTATGATCAGAATTGAGTAAGATGATACAGTAACATTTTACAAAAACAAATCTTTTCTGGGTACAGGGCCATACACTGTACTAATGACAGCACTTCTATGAAAACTAAACTATGGTATGGTCCTCTGGACATGTCAAGGACCCCACTTGAGACCCCTAGATTTACTAAGCTGACCATTGCTGGCTTAGGTCTAATTTAGACAATGACATCAAGCAAGACACTGCAATTTTCAAAAAGATACAACTTCTTTATTTTTTTAAAGTGCTTGGTGTAACATAATGTTCCTCTAGGTTCTAGACTGTCCCTCCGGTCTACAATTTCATTCTATGCACTTTGGTTCTCTGTTGTGTTGGAGAAAAAACACTGACATTCACTTTGGTTGCCAAACACATTCCTAACTGCAACACTTTTTAGCAAAATCCCCCACCCCCCCACAGGAATGATGCTAATTTGTGTTTTGTCAGATCAACAAAATGCACAGTGTGAATTTAGTAGATTATATGATTACAAAAAAACCCACTGCTGTATAAAACAAAACATATTGTGTGATACAAAAAAGATTACAAGTTCAGCTAAAACTATGACATAAAAATATATATATGTAACCCATAGTCCTTGTGCTTGAACACAATCATAAAACTTACACGGATATCCATGAAACTTCTAGCACTTCAAGATGAAGTTTGTTAACAAAATAAAACCGTAACAACGTGTTACATTATTTACAAGTTCATTTGATCTATTTTGTGATCTTAGGTGTCTTATATGGATTACAAATTGATCTTATTTAGAATTTGCTCTGCTTCCTTCAAGTAGAATTCCAGACAAAATTTCTGTTTTGTTTAAATGAAATAATACTGTCTGTGTGCTTATTGGAGAGATTTCTCTATACTTCCTGTTCCAGAGCCAAGTTGTCACTATAACAAAAAGATGGGGGAAATCTCACAAACAGAAGGAAAACCATTTCTGGTACAGTGAGGGAAGGGAATCTTATTTTCCTTCACAACACTGTCACTGGGACAGAACATGGTGGTAAATATTCCCAAGGCCAAAGGTAACAAAAAACTGAAAGAAGATCCGACCCCCTCCCCAATACTCCAAAAAGAAAAAATGTGGATGGAGTTACACTTAAAGAGAGCATGTTTCCAATTTACAAAATTGTAGGTAAATACACAGAAAAGTCAAATGAATAACTGGGCAACAGGGTCTCTTAAAACTCTACCATATGTATCCCATTTTCATCCACCTTCAAGTCAAAGTTTCTTTCAAACTTAAACTGCTGCAGCCAAACAAGTATTTTACCAAGTAGATACTGTTAGGTCTTCTAAAGCATACCTTTAATACAATTCCAAAGCTTCCGCTGTACTATTCTCCGCATAAAAGTCCAAATAAAAAACTTGAAGTTACTAAAGCAGGTCACACACAGATTGCATTTTAGCTGATTCTTGCTAAATCAGCCAAAAATGTGTTTTGTGGGTGGCTCTATCTTCACCTAGCTTGACAGAAGTACATTTTGAAATTGACTGGTCAAAGGAGCCAGATAGAAAATTCTTAGCTGAACAGCACCTGAATCCAATCAGATGCAAGCACTGTTTGGGCATTCTGAAAGCCACGAGTGCCGGCTCTCTACCAAAATACCAGAGCTGGCACAGCAGATTTGTCCATCCACACTGTAGCGTGAATGGCCAGCCTTATCAGTTACAACACTCACGTCCTTTGTCCCTAAATTAACAATCTACTAATTACGTTAACTCATGTCTGTAAAAAGGTACCTACAAATCTAAAATTATAAACATGCCAAAATCTACATGTTGATGGTGTCTCAAAAAAATACTCGGAACAACGAGTCTGCTTGTGGCAATATACAGACTTTCTCAAAAAGAACCCTGAATACATTTACCTGCTGTAAAGAAAGCTGAAATTCTGTGACTTATAAATGGTGATCTATGGGGAACACTGACTATAACAAAAAAATGTGTTTTGTATTATTAGGTGTACCCTTAATTATAACTAATCCAACAGCTAAAATACCCTAGTGCACAATATAAAAAAGAAAATATTTATAATGCAATCAAATGTGTTTCTTGCTCTAGTTTTTGTATCATCTTTGGAATGTAAAACTGATCTGCAATTCCATGCCACCACTTGTTATACTTGGATAATCTGCATTTCAGTAATATGTATTTGCCAATACAATCATTACTACATTTGGAAATATTTAGTGTAACAAATAGTATGGGCTGATGCACTTGCGAGACACCAATGTACAAAAAACAAGTGGTGTAAAAATGCCTTACTGTAATGAAAATTTTCTAATCATAATATCCGCAATAATGATCAAATGAATATTCCACAAACGTGTAACTTTTTCTTCCTGTCATCTGCTTGGATACTATTGGGCTGTAGCAGATGTAATGTCAGGATTTTCCAGTCACAGTGCTCAGGATGGGTTATTGCAGAGCAAAGTGTACAATTTTGTACTAATATATATATACACACATACATATATATATATATATATATATATATATATATATATATCATTATATTTGCAGCAGCCAACCATCATTGGTATCTGGCCGGCTAAAAGGACTACAAATCAAATCCAATTCAAATAAGATATTACTGTTTAATTGTACATTATTTTTCATTTTCTTGGGGCTCTTAAAAAAAAAAAAACATCACTGGGGATGGATACATATTCTGTATATTAAAAAATCATCTTTAATACTTTCTAAAATAGGTGATCAAAGATCTAATACTGTCCTCAGTTATTAAATGTCCTGTTTACAATTTTAAATATGAAGATATATTTGCTTTGTCAGTTGGTGATATTTATAAAAGGGATGTATGCCGAGTATTAGTCTAATCCTATATAAATGCCATAAACTCTTGTTGGCAAACTGGTTGGTATTATAACTACCAGATTCTGGTAAAAACAGATTAATTCAGCTTGCCTGGAGCAAAAATTAGTTTTAAATCTGATCAAATGTTAACTTGGTGACTGAAAAATTATCAGTGGAGTCTTTTGGGAGCACCAAGTCCCTGTTCTCTGTGGCATGCCTCATGAGGTGAGGCTCTGGGGTCATTAGGACCTGACATGTAAGGCCTGAGTGTAAAATTCTGGTATAAAAATGTAAACCAATTTTTTTAATTTCCTACCTCAACAGCATGGTAACTACTGACATGTAAGTCTGATGATTAAAGAGCTCAATAAAACATTCTCTGCATATAAACTGACAATAAAGCATACCCCGACAGTTAGGCCTTTTTTACACAGCTGAGTAGCTGTGGCTGCCGGATTCCTACAGCAAGAATCGGCGGATTGTTCTTGCTGGAGTGACCAGGTTATGCAATCAGCAGCAGCTGCTGTCAGACCACCATTAGTTTAAATGAGTGCTGTTGCTGACTGCTTAACCCGGTCATTCCAGCAACCAGAGTCCGCCACTTCTTGCCACATAAAATGTTCCCTTAGCTTAGTGAATGAGGTGAAAACCCTGCTCACTCCCATTATCCAATTGTAGGCAAAATATTTTTTTAAAATTTCTTGTGATTGGGTATTCAAGTTAGTTTTTAACAACATTCACTAAGCTGAGACAAAATTCTCTTGCAAAGATTCAAAAATGTGCCTTTAGTAGATCAGCCCTTTGAGTCACTGGCCCTGAAATAAAGGCGGATTATCTTAATCTGCATTCCTGTTCTGGGACAGTGACTGAAAGTAATAAAGCTAGTAGTTATAACAGCCAGTGAATTGCCCTTCCCAGTAGAAGGCCTGCAATGGCAACCCATATTTCTCTCATTAAAGGTTTACTTTGACAATGACCATGATGTTAGATCTTGCTGAATGCTAAATTTTGAGGTAAGACAACAAAATTAAATATTTAAAATGAAGGTTTTTTGATCTTACATATGTTTATAACACGTGACCTCGTGTTCATCATATGCTTTAACAGACAATACCGGGGGTTCCATTAAGGCTACATGTGGCTCTTAGTTAAGCCTGGTACACACTACTATTTTTTTTTGTTCAACCTAGCGGGTTGAAAAAAAAAACAAAAAAAAACCTCTGTAGAGCCTTTGTATTAACAATCTGTTGCTAGTAGAGCGATCTTTGCCCCCCCCCCCCCAGAACTCTCCGGTCAGCGCTTTCATCCATTGGCTGAGAGAGCTGATCGGGAGCCAATTGGCAGACCTTTTTTGGTCATGTCCCTTCCACAGAAGCCGGTCGAATGGTAGGCTTCCATCGGACTGGCTGCTGTACACATGGGCCGAATGCCGTGAACCGGCCGATGCCACCCGACATTAGGCCCATGTGTACTAGGCTTTAAAGGTTTTCTATAATCTCCAGTTCCTTCTGCTAGAGCGCCATAGGCTACCAACAAAAGACTCTAGTGCACTTTCAACTTTCATTACACCTGGCTATTAGAGACACTGGTAGCCACTCCTCCCCCATCCAGCCCCTCTGTAGACTGGGAAGAGGGAGGCCTTGATGTCTTTGAGCGAGGCTGACAATTAGTTCCACTAGGAGTCCCCAGGCAGTGGCTCATTTGTGAAGCTGTGTCATCAGATTCCCATCGTTCCAACTCTTCCCTCACTAGCCGCTCCATTTGTTCTCTGTGCATCTCATTGTCGCGGCCAAGCCGTTCATCCTAGGAAGGAAACATAGTTTAAATGAAATTTAAACTTTGATAATATTTTTTAACGGTTTAGATATATGCTGGCTACATATATATATATATATATATATATATATATATATATATATATACACACATACATACACACACACACACAGTATATCTCTCCATCTCTCAATAACGTGATTACAGTAATCATTTATCATTAATCATGATTACATTAAAGTATTAAAGTATTATTACGCTGCAGTCTAAAACATTACTACTAGTTATTCTTTTTCAAATAGTATAGCAATACATGATACATTTAGGTAGCAGGCAGGTTGCCCCTATCAATGCCAATCAAAGGCCATCATGATCTGGCTTGGAACCTAAAATTTGTCAAGTTTAGCATTAAAATATTAATGGGCTTAGATAAATGAAATGATGCTACAGTGCCTTGAAAAAGTATTCATACCCCTTAAAAATTTTCCACGTTTTGTCACGTTACAACCAAAAACGTAAATGTATTTTATTGGGATTTTATGTGATAGACCAACACAAAGTGGCACATAATTGTGAAGTGGAAGGAAAATGATAAATGGTTTTTACATTTTTTTACAAATAAATATCTGAAAAGTGTGGCGTGCATTTGTATTCAGCCCCCTTTACTCTGATATTCCTTACTAAAATCTAGTGGAACAAATTGCCTTCAGAAGTCACCTAATTGGTAAATACCTGTGTGTAATTTAACAAAACTGACAGGCCGGGCAAGGAGAGCATTAATAAGAGAAGCAACCAAGAGGCCCATGGTAGCTCTGGAGGAGCAGGTGGAAAAAGGTGCTCTGGTCAGATGGGACCAAAATTGAACTTTTTGGCCTAAAAGCAAAATGCTATGTGCGGGGGAAAACCAACACTGCACATCCCCTTAACACACCATCCCCACCATGACAGCATCATGTTGTGGGGATGCTTTTCTTCACCAGGGACAGGGAAGCCGGTCAGAGTTGATGGGAAGATGGATAGAGCCAAATACTGGGAAATCTTAGAAGAAAACCTGTTAAGAGTCTGCAAAAGACTTGAGACTGGGGCAGATGTTCACCTTCCAGCAGGACAACGACCCTAAACATACAGCCGGAACTACAATGGAATGGTTTAGATCAAAGCATATCCGTGAGTTAGAAAATTTTTTAAAAAATGGTGACTTTATGCAGCTTCCCCCACCTGGCCGCGTTACTCATTTACAGAACTCTGTGAATGGTAAACTACAGGGTCTGGCAGCCTTTACAGACTTCAGAAACCAAAAATAATAAATGCTAATTTTTTTTACCTGCAAAGAAATTGTTCATTTATTATTTTTTTGTCAAAAGGTGAACTTATTCTTTAAATTCCTTAATTCATTTGTACTGCAGAAACCACAGAAAGTAGTTTATTGTTTTCTATAAACAACAAGAAAATGTCATGCTAGGATTCTATTCAAACAGAGCCCCCCCCCCCCAAAAGATAAATATGTACCTCAGTGACTCCATCCAAAAGTCTTGCCAGGACCTCTCTGCGCTTCACTTTGGCTCTCTCCATGGCTTCCAATTTAACAATCACAGCATCTATTTTGGACACAATGCTCCCAATAGAGTGCTCCATTCGATCCACTCTTCTTACAAGACTATAAAAGAAACATTTTCCAAGGCCAATGGATTAAACATACTGGATTTGTATGGCAGAAGCATATTTCGGAATACTGAACCCAAGACATTTGTGTAATTTAATAATGCTCTTGGGGGATTGTAAAAATGCCAACATATGAGAATAGTGCCAATTTGTGTAGTGTAAATTACACAGTTAAAATTCAGCAATTTATTATGGTGGACGCAATCAGCCATTCCATTTTCTAATTGAGCCTCGTATTGTCCTGGTAGAGACTCTCTTTGTCTATACCTTAGCCTAACCTTCTAAATATACATAGCCTGTTAAAATCCAATGTATAGCTTTAGTCCCTAATTTATAGCAGTTGAGAACTTGCATTCTTGAGTAACATATCCAAAGCATTTTGTGTGAAGTTAACATGAATCTGTATTCCAGGCCTTAGTAACAAAATTAAACTAAATCAGAAAGCTGCACATTAATAGCAGAGATTTTGTGGTCTGTGCTGTTAGTCTATAATGGAGTATGTATTCACTTTAATTCATAAAGGTAAACTGTAAGGTTTTTCACCTTCACTTACAGACTGACCAGGAATAACAGGGCTTGCTCCACTTATAGCCCTAATATTCAATTATTCACTTTGTTCAAAAAGTGATTCTGTAGCTTTTTTTTGCCATTGAAAACGGGTGAATTGTTGCGTATGAATCTGGTATCTTTTAACTGATTTTAAAACGCAAAAGTAGGATAGTAAAGGAAAAAAAATCACCATATAGAGGTTTCAAGGAAACAGTAGGTGTAGCTGACAGAAAATAGTACAAAGCTAGACAAGGGAGGCCAAACACATTATCAGTGCTGTCAAAGCATAGAAAGAGGAGGAGATTGCTAAATCTATTAAGAAAGGAGATGAATCTTTTTTTTTTTTTTTTTAGGTACATTAGTGATAGAAGGAAAAGATACAATGTGATCACAAAAATGAAAACTGGGCAACGCACTTATGTTAAGGGAGACCTGGATGTAGCAAACCATTAAAATAATTACTTTTGTTCAGTCTTCTCAGAAATAAAAATTGTACTAATACAAAAGTTGTACAAACGTTGTACAAGCTGGGTGGTTCAGTGGATATGCAGTTAGCTAAATTATAGATACCAGAGTGTAATTGTATGTAATCTATATGTAAGTGATATAACTAAAGGTTTGTTGGTCAACTGGAGGGAAGAAGGAAAAGGGGAGATATGACTGAAACCTTCAAATACATTCAAGCAGATGAATAAAGTTCAGGAGGGCATTTTTTTCAATATGAAACCAAAATCAAGAACACGGGGACATGACTTTAAACTAACTGGAGGAAAGTTCAAAATAGATTTTAGAAAGTATTATTTTACTGAAAGGATAGTTGATGCTTGGAATAAAC
The DNA here is from genome assembly GCF_965119305.1 of Pelophylax lessonae. Classification (NCBI taxonomy): domain Eukaryota; kingdom Metazoa; phylum Chordata; class Amphibia; order Anura; family Ranidae; genus Pelophylax; species Pelophylax lessonae. Next base: position 575,348,909 of record NC_138768.1, on the reverse strand, counting down.
TCCCAGCAGAGGTAAGTGAGACAGTCAACAGCAAATGACTTCATGGCTTCGTGTCCTGGCATGCTTGGGACAAACCTAGATCTATACTCAGACAAAAAAGTTAAAAAAACAAAACAAAAAAAAACGGGCGACTCGATAGACTACTTTTTCTGCCATCACTTTTCTATGTTTCTATGTAGGCTTTCCACCACATAGCTTGAGTACTTACACTTGGAACTCTTCATAAGAAACACCACTGGAGCTGCTGCCTCTGCGGCGAGAGCTGTGACCACTGTCCTCATCATCATCCTCTTCTGAGTCATCCAAGCTACGTGGAAAGCTGCGACCACTCATGGGACGAGGTAGAGAGCCACGGTCCAGCTCCAGGTCCTCCTTGTTGGAAACAAACATGCAGCTACTGATTGCTGATCATGAGAGTTAAAAACAATCTCACAGTCCCAAGACATTTACAGTGAAATTAAGTAATGGATTTCTCTTAGCTTATTTGTTCAGCTAATTGGCTTGTTTATAACGTGCCATCATCCCTACCCATTATGTCCTTTTCTGCAACAGAAATCAGCACAAAAAGAACAAAAAAGTGACCTAGATAAATAAGAACACGAGAAAAGTGAAATATAACAAGGACTGTTACTTTTACAAGATGCTTTGTGTGGGGAGTCACTCCAATCTCGGCTCAGCCTCTCCAGCCTGGGGGACGAAAAGGTGCTGGCTGCTGGAGTCCTCACTCTAACATGTCGCAAGTCCAAGTAAAAAGTGCCCACACACTAATGATGTCAATCTTCCAAAAGGGTCATGGCTACTGTAGTGTGCACATCCTGAATAAACTTTTGGAGGTTTGATGTCATTAGTGTGCAGTCCATTTTGTATGGACTAAAATTAGCCATAGACAGAGCGATTGCAGGAAAGAAAATCGCTTGATTCCTTACCTCTAAACTTTTGTGTTCTCCCAGCAGGAGGGGGGGCTGGGGAGCTGTCCCCATCCAGAACACATAATCAATGCTAGCCACTAGCAATAATCGCATGCAAAATCCAACAGGTTGGTTGTACCCAAGCTGATAGATCAATCAACTTGGGTACAATCAGCCTACCCATACATAGATTTGAACCATAAATGGCCGGCATTGGGAGTGTTACTTGCTTTACATAAAAATCAATACATTTTTTGATTGTGTTAGAAATAAAATATGCAAATATGTAATAATTATAAACAATTGTGATAGAAAGTACTGAATTCTCAAAGGGTACAATATGCCAGTTCTAGAAGACACTCCCTGCTAAGTCTTCAAGAGTTTACGTTAGCAAGAGACATGTTTCTTTATGTTTCTATGTTGATCTATAAAAAAAAAAAAGAAAGAATAAAAGATGCCTGAATTGAGGTCTGGTAAGAACATAGAGTTGAACATTTCATTTAACACTGAGAACTCAGTGTTAGGTAGACAACATAGCCTATGCTTTTCTAGTTTGGTAGCAACTGCAGAGATTCTGGGGTACATTTACTAAAACTGTAGAGTGCAAAATCTGTTGCAGCTGTTCTTTGGAGCCATTCAGCTGCTAATTTCAGCTTGTTCAATTAAGCTTTGACTAAATAAACTTGGAAGCGGATTGGTTTCTTTGCAGAGCTGCATCAGATTTTGCACTCTCCAGTTTTAGTAGCCAACCCAATTGTTTCCTACTGTGGTTCAAATCAAAATCTGCTATTAGAATCACATCTTGATTCATGTAAAATCTGTGAGTTACAATTTACTCTAATGAATGCAAGTTCTGCATTGGTTCTCCCATGTACCAAATAATTATGATAAGGAAGATGTAGGTCAGTGTTAAATTTTTCCATCTGTACCTTCACGACACAAGGCCAATTCTGACATAGAAACGTATAATAGGTACCATTTAGCACTTCATGCGTGCCAGTATCTTGAAGATGTTTACTACAACCACTTAGGGCTACTGTAATATAGATGGAAGATCTAGAAGATTTAGAAATGTTTTCTAAAAGAAAGAAGAAAGATTCATACACCTGCCCTAGTGTAGTAAAAAATGCAAAAGTGGCAGCCTATGCAATGCAAGACCTTCATTGTATGTAGGCTGGTCAAGCAGCAGGACTGGCCAATGTATAGAAAGCATTGATTATGATATTATATACAAAATCGCATGCAACACTAAATTTCTGGGCCAGCAGTTCAACCTGTAGCATCTAGATAACCCTAACAGTGGGGTAGGATTTCAGTTAAAAAACTTTTTGTACATTTTATGCAGAAATCATACCATTCTAAGGGTATGTACAGTATCTAACATCTGAACAGGCACAGTAGAGAAGTGGCATCTAGTGTAGAGTATCTAACATCTGAACAGGCACAGTAGAGAAGTGGTATTTAGTGTACAGTATCTAACATCTGAACAGGCACAGTAGAGAAGTGGTATTTAGTGTACAGTATCTAACATAAGAACAGGCACAGTAGAGAAGTGGTATCTAGTCTTAATACATTTTGCAATTGTGGACAAAAATCCAGGTCAATAAATTCATCCTTAATTCTCTCTGAAGAACAGTAACGATAAGAAGATAAGATAATGTTTAGGTGTGTTATTCCACATATTCTGAATTATTCATTAGCTTTAGGAGTTTTATGAGTGTAAGTACGGCAATTGACATTATCAGTGCTTGGAATTGCATTACTACAAAGAAGAAAGGAAGAATATGGTCCCAAAGGAGGACACTAAACCTAAACCAATAAAATTGTAATGACCAGTGGGTCAAATGTGCTCTATAAATGTGAAAGATAATAAATAAACTCCCGACTGCAAATTCACCTTAGTGACCTGCAAGTGTTTCCATAAGCCTTTACGAAGTACAAAGTCAAAGGTATGCGGAATTATGGCAGCTGATCAACAAACTATGGTATACAGTTACACAGAGTCACATTTATAATCACAGAAACTGTATGTATTGACAGGACAGAAAAACTACAGTACAGTATATTTAAACCTATAAATAAAAAATTAGGAGGCGCATGCGCGTGAGCCCCGGGACAGATGACTAACCCGTGAGCTCCGCACCGCTCCGGTCTACAGAGAGCCCCTGAGCCGGCGCCGCCGGGAGATACGCTCTCCCCGCCAGCATCCAGCCTCCCGCACTCCCGAGGGACTCTTCCTGCATGTCGGTCGGCTGCAAGAGAGAGGTTTCCCGCCGACTCGATTTCTCCTTCCCTCTGCTGGTCGACTCTAAGATGGCGGCGGCCACTTCACTGCAGCTTGATACAGGAGGCAGCGCTGAGGTGGGAGGGCATCAGGATTCCATTGCGGACATACCGCCAGCTTCCCCGGGACCCTGGTCTTCCCCAGCAACCCCTGCCTACACCATTAACCACCCAGAGATCTCTCCTGCCTCCACAGAATCTCTGCTGCACCGATCTCTGGCTCATATAGGGGGGACATCAGGACTACACAGCCCGGCCTCTCAGGCCTGCTCGCAGCAACTGGGTCCCAGTCCCCAATGTCCCAACCCTGAGATGGCACACCTTATGGCCCTGTTCTCTGACATGCTGGCTGCGGGCTTAGCGCAAACGGCCACCCAGATCACTGACTCAATCAAGGCGGAATTACATAATATCGGCGCAAGAATGGAAGCTATAGAATCCACAGTGGACCAAACCGTGGCAAGAGCCAACCAAAATTCAGCTTGTATCCAAACGCTCCAAGACCAATTGGACACTGCACTTTCAAAGTTGGACGACCTAGAAAATAGGAACAGAAGGCTTAATTTCAGGATTCGTGGGGTTCCCGAATCCATCACGGATGTTCCCACTTCTGTTAAGAAATTTATAAAAGACCTCATCCCTGACATCCCAGACCACCGACTAGAGCTAGACAGAGCGCACAGAGCCCTGCAGCCACCTCGCAAGGACGGTTTACCAAGAGACATCATTGTCAAGCCACATTATTTCGGGGTGAAGGAAGAAGTTATGAGGAGAAGCAGGGGCAAAGAGGATCTATCTGTGCAAGGTCATAAAATTCAGCTGTTCGCTGACCTCTCGCCTATGACGATTCAACGCCGCCGGTCCCTGAAACCATTACTCACTGCTCTTTCCAACAAGTCCCTGAAATACTGGTGGTCCTTCCCTTTTAAGCTGAACTTTCAACATCACAACAAGACTTTTAGCTTTTCCAGCTTCCAGGAGGGTGAAGGTTTACTTCTGCAGCTGGGAATCATCACCAGAGACTCTCAGACCTCTGCTCTGACAGCGAGACCATCGACGTCCAAGCGACCTCCTCCAATCAGCCCCCTCTCGAACGTTTGGAACAAGCATCAATCGAAACGACATCGTGATGTCCAACCCCCTTGATGATTCGGTTTGGTCACATATCCAGTTTTTTCCTTTTTCCACTTTGCGCTTCTGGGATTCTTATCCCTGACGGGGTGGCCTAATTCCACCACAGTCCTACTTGGAGGTTTTTTTTTTTTTTTTTGCTTTTTAACCTTTTCTTGGACTTTCCTCCCCGCAACTTGAAATGTATCTGCTCATCATACGCTAACTTTACCGTCGCAGCATATGTCATTTGTTTATTTTTAGTCTCTTTATAGGAATGTGTAGTTTATTTTTGTTCCTCTCTTGCAGACCCTCTTACCATCAGTCTAAGCTCCCCTATTGATGCATTCACTACTGACCCCTTTTTTTTTTTTTTTTTCTATACTGCTCCTAGGTAACGGCTTTGGCTGCGGTCATAGTTACCATGTCACCTGCTCCTCCTACCCTTCATTCCTACCCTAACTCTCCTTCCCTCCTCCCTGCCCCCTTCTCTCCCTGATTCTGCTCACTTTCATCCAACTCTTTCACAATTCCCCCCATTTCCTCCCCCCCCTCTCTTCTTTTATTCTCCCCTATACCAGTTCTCCTTCCCATCCCTCTCCCCTCTGGTTTCCCTCGCTCCTCCAGCTTTTTGTTTGTTCAGGGTGCTACTTTTACTTATTTTTTTGATAGGGGCGCCGGACTGGGGCTCCATGGCCGGAGCGGCCTTAATGCGCTCCCTCCTGTTGGTGGTAGGAGCCCATCCTCTTACCTCCTGCAGGAATGCGCCCTGACTGGCTCAGGACGCATCTGCACACACGGTGGGGTGCCGGGGGTTCTCCCCATGGTCTCCCCATCCCCCTGCAAGCTCAAGCTCTTGCAGGCTCTTCTTTTTCTTGCTCTACTCTCCTCTCTCTCTTTTCCTTTTCACTTGCTCTCCCCTTCTTTTCCAGGTTCCTGTGGTCCGGACGATCCGCCAAGATAATCACTACCTACGTTGCATGGCAGACGGTTCGGCTGCTGGGGAATTCACCAGTCCTGGGTTGGGCCTTTGACACCGAGCACCCTTCTACCATACGTGATGTCTTTTAACCACTTTACCACCGGAGGATTTTGCTGTCTTCCGTCCAGTCCACTTTTTGCGATTCGGCGCTGTGCGACTTCAACTGACAATTGCGCGGTCGTGCGACGCCGTACCCAAACGAAATTTACGTCCTTTTTTTCCCACAAACAGAGCTTTCTTTTGGTGGTATTTGATCACCTGTGCGATTTTCACTTTTTGCGCTATAAACAAAAAAAGAGCGTTTATTTTGAAAAAATAACAATATTTTTAACATTTTTTTATATGAAATTCCCCCCAAAAAAGATGTAAAAACCAATTTTTTTAAAAATTTTTGGCCAATTTGTTTTATGCTACATATGTTTGGTAAAAAAAATCGCAATCAGCGTATTTTGATTGGTTTGCGCAAAAGTTATTGCGTTTACTAACAAAGGGAAAGATTTCTGTCATTTTTGGTGTTTTTTTTTTTAACGCGTAATGGCGGCGATCTGCGATTTTTTTTGCGGGACTGCGACATTGCGGCGGACAGACCGGACCCCTGACTGACATTTTTGACACTTTTGGGGGTACCAGTGACATTACTGCAGTAATCAGTGCTATAAATATGCACTGTTACTGTAAAAATGACACTGGCAGGGAAGGGGTTAATTTTATTGGAGAGGGAGGGGTTAATGTATGCCTGGTGCTTACTAACGTGTAGGGGGGGAGGTGACTATGTGAGTCATGGACAGATCGGATGTCCAGCTATGCTGAACAGTCCGATCTGTCACTCCCTGTCACTATGGAGATCCGCCCGCTGTGTTTACACACAGCGGGCGGATCTCCAGACTCGATCCCCGACGATCGGGTAAGAGCAGCGGCGATCGCCGCTGCTCCTCCCCTGGCCCGACTCCCGCTGTGAATGAAAACAGCGGGAGCGAGCCTCCGGCGGCGCGCAAGCGCCGCCCAGAAGGGGGAGTGTCCAGTCACGTTAATACTACGTGGCTGGACGATAACGAACCACTCTGCCGCAGTAGTATTACTGTGAGCGGTCGTAGAGTGGTTAACGTGAGTACGGTTTCCTCCTTACAGGTGGCATCTCACAACACACAGGGCCTGAACTCTCCTGTTAAACGGAGGAAAGTATTCCAGCACTACCATTCACAAGGTATTGGGGTTCTCCTGCTTCAGGAGACGCATTTTCCAGCCTCATTTAAGCCCAGATATCTTCACCACAAATATCCATCTTTTTATTTAGCCAATGCCCCCTCTAAACAGAAGGGAGTAGCGATTTTGTTTGCCAAAGCCTTGCCCTTCTCTCACGTACACACTATTGCGGACCCCCAAGGTAGATATCTTTTAGTGAAAGGCCACCTGCATGGCACCTTATACACATTCATTTCGTACTATGCACCCAACAAGGGACAGGCGAAGTTCCTTACCGAAATGCTTCTACTCCTCTCTCCCCACTTTGAAGGCCGTGTCATCATGGGAGGCGATTCAAATCTAGCCTTTGACTGCTCCCAGGAGAAATCGACCTCATCCCGATTTATGATGCGGCGGCCCTCGAGACAGAGCCTTCGAGTGGCTAGATCACTCCATGCTCTCGGCTTAGTAGACATATGGAGGGAATTGAATCCCACCGTCCGAGACTACACTCACTTTTCAGCCCCACACAACACTCTGGCGCGCATAGATCACATCTTCATCCCGACCTCTGAAATTTCCACTGCCCTGAAGTCCAAAATAAGGGACACCCCTTGGTCAGATCACTCTATCGTGACTCTGCAACTAGCATGCTCTTCCCCCCGTAGGGGTCCTACCCCCTGGAGGTTGAATGATTCCCTCTTAAGCGATCCTACTAATTGTACAATCATCGAAAACGCGCTCCGTGATTATTTTTCCCTCAACAATCTCCCTGACACCGCCCCCCACAATGCTATGGGGTGCGCATAAAGCGGTTTTATGGGGCCAACTCATCCAACTGGGAGCTAAAATCAAACGTGAGCGACAAATAGATATCGACCGCCTGGAGGCCGATTTTAAACGCCTTAGTAAAGCCCATAAACGCGCTCCCACCTCTGCTTCCTTAGCGGACTTAGATGAGATAAAACTTTCGCTCAACCTGGCCCTCACATCTAGAGCAGAAAAGAGCTTGCGCTGGCAGGGAGCTCGTATTTATGCATCGCAGGACAAATTGGGCACAAAATTGGCAGCAAAACTTTCCCCTCGGTATCGGGTTATATCCCTCCCCAAAATCAAATCCCTAGCAGGAGAATTAACCAGCAACCCCGATTCAATCATGCGCTCCTTCCACTCTTTTTATTCGAAAATTTACACTGCCCCTGCTTCACAAAAGGGGGATGATATTACATCCTTCTTGAATGGTGTGCCTCTCCCCCAACTCAACTCCTCGCATAGAGCTCTCCTTGAAGCTCTGTTTACCGAGCAAGAGGTCCTTGAGGTTATAAAATCTCTTCACCCAAACTCTGCCCTTGGCCCAGATGGCTTCTCCAACACTTATTATAAATCATTTGCGTCGACCCTCGCTCCTTACATGGTCAGGTTTTTTAACTCCATTAGGGATGGTACACCGCTGGATAATTCTTTTAATAAAGCCTTCATCTCAGTTATTCCCAAACTGGGTAAAGATCATTCGGAAGTAGGAAACTATCGGCCAATATCGCTTATCAATAACGATCTTAAGATAATGACAAAAATTCTGGCTAACCGCCTTTCGAGCTTTGTCAACCAATACATACATAAGGATCAGGTGGGGTTTATACCTGGCAGGCACGGCCCTGACCAGGTGAGGAGGGTTATTGATGCTATTTCTCTACTCCAATCGGGTTGGGATGGCGGGAAGGCTCAGGAGGGGTTTCTTCTCTCGCTTGACCTGCAAAAAGCCTTTGATTCCCTATCATGGCCATTCCTCTTTAACACATTGGAAAGATGGGGATTTGGCCCCTCTTTCCTCACCACACTTACTTCGCTATATTCCTCCCCATTAGCTCAAGTCAGACTACAAGGCTATTATTCAGCTGCCCATTAGCTCAAGTCAGACTACAAGGCTATTATTCAGCTGACATTTCAATCCGCAGAGGCACGAGACAAGGATGTCCCCTATCCCCTCTTCTTTTTGCCGTTGCTCTGGAATCCCTGGCCACGGCAATACGCCTGCACCCTGACATTCATGGCATCCGTTGCGGCAGTGCTACTCACAAATGTGCGCTGTTCGCGGATGACATCATGCTATTCGTTACATCGCCATTAATTTCTCTTCCTAATATAGTTGCCCTCCTTGACTCCTTTAGTACAGCCTCAGGCTTACGGGTCAATATGAATAAATCATTGGCGCTGAACGTCAACCTCCCCACGTCGCTGGCTGATCGTCTTAAGGCCCACTTTCCCTTTTCCTGGCACTCGGACACCATCCCTTACCTAGGAATCTCCTTGACCCCCACGATGGACAAGCTTTACTTAGCCAACTACCCACCCATGATCAAGAAATTGTCTAATGACCTATCGGAGTGGTCGCGTTATCACATCTCCTGGTTAGGCAGAATTAACGCAGTCAAGATGACACTCCTTCCGCGCATTCTCTATCTATTTTGCTCCCTCCCCATACCAGTGCTTAAACCGCACATTCAGAAACTTCAAGCCAGCATCTTCAAATTTATATGGGGCAGGAAGGGCTATAGGATAAATAAACACACACTCTTGCGCTCCCGGAAACAAGGAGGCCTGGGGGTACCAGACCTCTGGAAGTATTATCAGGCGGCTCAGCTAACACAGTTCTCCATCGTATACTCAGGGGGGGGACAAGCCTGACTGGTACTATATGGAACGTCAGGCCGTCCCTCTTCACACTATTGACTACCTGGCTTGGCGGCCTGCTAAATCTTGCCCTCCAGTTATGGCACCTACCCTCTCTCACTCCCTCACCTTATGTGATTCAATCCACAAAACACTGAGAGTCACATCCTCTTGGGCTCCCCTCACTCACATAATTCATAACCCAGCATTTCCTCCTGGTGAAGATATCGGGGCTTTTAAATGGTGGACGGACAAGGGCCTCTATAGGATAGGCCATTTCTTTGACAGGACAGGTCCCTTGTCGTTCTCACACTGTACTAACACATTGAAGATGCCACCCGTGGAGCGATTCCGCCTGACTCAAATTACCCACTTCCTCAATTCCCTTAGGACCGATTCCCCCGAACCCCTCAGAGTTACCCCGTATGAACAGTGGTGTGCTCAAATCTCTGATGTGAAGGGTGGGATTTCCCTGATTTATACTCTATTGAACGACTCTCAGACCAAAACCGCCTACATGACTAAATGGGAACATGATCTAAATTGTGACTGGGACGTTTCCGACTGGCACGCCTGTGTCGGACGTTCCTTTCGGGGAATGCACAACGTAGGTCTCATGGAAGCTAACATTAAGGTGCTTATGAGATGGTACATGGTGCCTACACGTTTGGCGGCGATCTTTCCCTCGTCTTCACCGGTTTGTTTTCGGGGCTGTGACCTATCTGGTACTCTCCCACACAGGTTTTGGGAATGCTCCAAAATAAGGACATTTTGGCAGCGCATTTTTGGAATGGTTCGTCAAATTACTGGCCTGTCCCTTCACCCTTCTCCGATATATGCCCTGTTGGGCCACCACATCCCCAAGGTCCCCAAACACACCCAGGCGCTTATTTTCTATATATTTCTCGGTGCTAAAATGACAATAGCCAAACAATGGAAGACGCCTGCGGTTTCTTTCCGTCTTGCTAAATGAAAGATATCCTGGATAATGACTCAGGAGAAATTGTTCAGTATTTTGGATAATTCAAAAACAAAATTCGAGCAGATCTGGGAACCTTGGGCGGCTTTTGTAAATGTATCCATCTAAGACCTGCCAAATCTAATCTTGACGACTACAACCATACTTCTCACACGTAATGGACGGAGCACGGGCCGCAGCAACTTTCTCCCTCTCACTTCCTCTCTCTAATCCTCTCTGCTCCCTCTCTCCACCTCTCTGTCCTTTCTTACCCAATTTTTCTTCTCTCATACTCCTTCAGTGTTTTTGCAGCGGACAAAGAGTCAGGTTTTACTTTTTCAATAGGGATCGTGAGGGTCGGGGTATCCTACCTCATGTTCCGATTCGTTTTGGGACGGACCCGACATTGTGTATTAGCCAGGTCTCTTAGTTTTTTCAATCTGCTGTTTAGGTTATAAAGGAAAGCAAGGTCTCTCAGATGAATCTGTAATGAGGGGTTTGCTATGGTTATTCTCACATAAGTTCCCTCTTTGGCGGGACACTACCTCTGAGACACAGTATGTTCCCTTTAGGGGTGTCTTAGGGGTCGTGGCCTTGCGTTTAGGGGGTCCCCCCTCCCTCGTTTGGTTTTCTCACGTTCTTATATTGTTCCATGACCTTATGCAAATTCTTCTATCCTCATTACCTGAAACCTGCTTAGCTTACTACTGTTCGACCTGGTCGTATTCTGACTTACTACCCACCTCTAATGCCTATTACCTGACCTTTGTTATCAGCTAGTATGTCTATTTGACTTTGATGTACCATTACTGTTTTGTATTTACAGTTGTTAAACTTTAATAAAAATAAAAATATTGAATTAAATAAAAAATTAGTATACTGCATCTTTCCAGCTATGATATCTGGTGACTTATAACCTTTCTGTGCAATGAAATGCAATCTCAAGCAATGGTATTAGCCTTCCTGGCTCACTTTTTTTTAAATGAATGCAAAGCATTCTCTGATTGGATGAGGTGAAGAGACAGGGCAGGGTCATGCTCTCCATCTCATCACTAGAACTTACATTTTTATTTTTTTGGGACCATGTTACACCTATATTTAGGCTGTACCACGAAACATGATTGCATTTCCCAACGCCTTGCACTCAAATCCCCCCAGTTACCTGAACTGGACAGTGCTTCTCCCTGCAGTGCCCTGTTTTTTTATTTAAAGCAGCTGTGTGTAGCACAGACATCACCACTAGGGATAATCGAATGGTTCGGGTCGACCATCGGTTCGACCCGAACATTGACTGTTCGAAATTCAGCCGAATTGCGAACTTTTTGCGGAAAAAGTTCGGAATTCGGCAACCAGAACCGACCAAAATGCAATGGGACAGGAACTGGGCTTTAAAAGCCCTTGATTGGACCAGAAACATCAGTAAAAGCCAATTGAGGGGGCAGGAGGATGCTAGGAATTTGATTGGAGTGACTAGGGGGTCCAGAGGCCAATCAGTAGTGAATACACCCCCCAGTATATAACATAGCCCCGCCAAATCTCTAGAACTGTAATACAGGGGCTGTGGAAGAGAGTGGAAGCAGTTCTGTTACTCCTGCTTCAAAAGTGTCATTTAGCGATTATTAGTGTGAGGAAAGGGATATCTAGTGTAGTTAGGGCACTATTTTCCACTATAGTTAGATTTAATAATCTAGTTTCTTTAGGGAAAGTGTTAAGTGTCAGGGTGACTGTAGTGTAGTGTAGGGTTAACTGACTCTGACTGCTATGGCAGGGTGACCAAACTCTTCCATGTCAGGGTGACTGCCATTGAAAAAAGATCTTTTGTCTTAGAATTGCAGTAGAGCAGGCATAGGGCTCCGCTACTTTCACATCTGGCCGTTTTTGTTGCAGGCGTTTATTGGGCTTTTTTGTGGACGTCTTTGGAGGCAGGCATGACATCTGAACTTCTGTGTAGGGTATATATATATATACATACACACACACACACACATATATATATGTATATATACACATACACACATATAGGTGTGAATGTAGCGGAACCCTATGCCTGCGCAAATGAAATTATTTGCAGGGATGTGGCTTCGCTCCTATCACACCTATATGTGTGTATGTGTATATATACATATATATGTGTGTGTGTGTGTGTGTATATATATATATATATATATATATATATATATATATATATCCCTATACAGAAGTTCAGATGTTATGCCTGCCTCCAAAGACGCCCAAAAAATGCCCAATAAACGCCTGCAACAACACACCTGGGCGTTTTTGTTGCAGGCGTTTATTGTGCATTTTTTGGGCATCTTTGGAGGCAGGCATGACATCTGAACTTCTGTATAGGGTATATATACACACACACATATATGTAAATATACACATACACACATACAGGTGTGATAGGAGCGGAACCCTATCCCTGCAAATAATTTCATTAGCGCAGGCATAGGGTTCCGCTACTTTCACACCTATATGTGCGTATGTGTATATATACATATATGTGTGTGTGTGTATATACCCCTATACAGAAGTTCAGATGTTATGCCTGCCTCCAAAGACGCCCAAAAAATGCACAATAAACGCCTGCAACAAAAACGCACAGGTGTGTTGTTGCAGGCGGTTTTTTGGGCATCTTTGGAGGCAGGCATAACATCTGAACTTCTGTATAGGGGTATATATACACACACACACACACACACACACACACACACACACATATATGTATATATACACATACACACATATAGGTGTGATAGGAGCGGAGTGACATCCCTGCAAATAATTTCATTAGCGCAGGCATAGGGTTCTGTTACTTTCACACCTATATGTGTGTATGTGTATATATACATATATGTGTGTGTGTGTATATATACCCCTATACAGAAGTTCAGATGTTATGCCTGCCTCCAAAAATGCCCAAAAAATGCCCAAAAAAACGCCTGCAACAAAAACGCCCAGGTGTGTTGTTGCAGGTGGTTTTTTGGGCATTTTTTGGGCGTCTTTGGAGGCAGGCATAACATCTGAACTTCTGTATAGGGGTATATATACACACACACACACATATATGTATATATACACATACACACATATAGGTGTGATAGGAGCGGAGCCACATCCCTGCAAATAATTTCATTAGCGCAGGCATAGGGTTCCGCTACTTTCACACCTATATGTGTGTATGTGTATATATACATATATGTGTGGTGTGTATATATACCCCTACACAGAAGTTCAGATGTCATGCCTGCCTCCAAAGACGTCCACAAAAAAGACCAATAAACGGCTGCAACAAAAACGCCCAGGTGTGAAAGTAGCGGAGCCCTATCCCTGCTCTACTGCAATTCTAATACAAACGATCTTTTTTTTTCTGGTTCTTGACATGCTACAGAGCTGAAACTCCACAGGTACACAATTTTTAGACCCCCCCAGACACTAAATCCAAAGAAATTTAATTTTTTTTTTCAATAATTTTTTCAATAATTGGCTCTCTAAAACGACAATTTTTAAGAACTTTTTTTGTGTGATTAATAGTCCCTGTGGCATGACCCAGAACCCTAGGCACTTTTTAGGGGCATTTATTGGGTTTTAGGGCTTCAAAATGGTGTTTTTTGATTACCGAAGTTCGGGTCCCATTGATTTCAATGGGGTTCTGGAATCCGGACCCGAACTTTTGGGAAGTTCGGGTGTTCTGGTCGAACCAAACTTTTCAAAAGTTAGATCATCCCTAATCACCACATGTATAGTCCATAGTTTACTTCCTCCAGCCCCATAAAAGGAGGTCTGAGGTAAACATTACAGGAGCTTAATAACTGCGCCCTTTCTGTAGGCTTAAATGGAAAAATAATTAATAAATGCACATTTTTTTATTTTATTAGTGTGGGTGCATTTATTACATTTTTGCAAAATGTGGATTATGCATTTAAAGTGGATTTTTAACCTAATAACTAACATATCCTGTAATCTGAGAAATGAGAGAGAAGTAAAAACACTTTGTCCTTATCTCTGAATTGCTTTTCTGCATGTCACCCAGTCACATGTGCTTTCAGTGTTCCCAATAGATGATTTTACTTGTATTCCTGTTTTAGTTTTTTCAATTGTAAAAGATTTAGACTTCCCCTTCCAGAGACAATGGTCACCAGGGAGTAATACAGTATATATTTTGGAATGCCCTTGTGGCCTCCAATATGTTGGAAGGACTACAAGAAAGCTTGCTATACGCCTTAAAGAACACATTTATAACATCACAAGGGGTTACAAAGGCCGCATTTTATCAAACCACTTTAGAATGCACAACAGGACTCCCAGTAGATTAAAATTCTAGTGAGCTGAAAAGACCTACGTTGGTTACTAGTGGCCTGACTGTTGACACTGATCTTAATTGTTTTCCAAGTGATTTATATTTCTGTATATAAATTTTCTCCTATTGATAAATTTAATATTGTCGCTGTTTATAATTATTTTATACTTTATTTTGCTTATTTTTGGTTTTCAATTCCCATTGTGATTTTAGACATATTTTAAACTTTATTCTTCAGATATGAATTTATTCATATTGCAATATGCTGTTTAAATGATTATGTATACCTTTATGTGCTTTACCCCTCTCCGTTTGGGAATACATTTTGTTGTGGCAGATTATGGTTCATAGATTTGTAAAATGTTGCCATTTTGCTAAAGGAGTAGTTGTAGCAAAGAATGGCCACTATGCAGAGATGTTTTGTGAACTTGTGTATTTGGGAGTGCTATAGTTTGATTTATAGTATGTGACACTTAGAGGATTCTTAGCTTGGAATGCTTGAAGTTTAACTTGTGCCTGCTTAAAAAAATGGATTTTCACATTATGGTGCTGGAGAGCATGTCCCATTATTGGTTAAATGGGCATGGGGGCAGGGCTGAGGGGATGATGCTCCAGCAGCGCCCGCACATTCTGCACGTATATAAATCTCCCGCAACTGCCTCGCTGCATGTCCCCAATGACGTTGGTAAAGACGAAACATGTTGGGTGGAGATTGGTGTTCTAAGGAAGAGGCATTGACGTGACTTTATGGAGTGACATGCGCTTTAAATGTGTATAATTCATTGCATTAGCAACAAGTGCTGTACCACAAAAGATTGTAGATACAAGTGATTATTCTGCTTTTTTAATGTGAGTTTTATTTAATTTATTAAATACAATTTATGCAGAGAACACTATTGATATTTTAGTTTTCCCTTTAAGCTGATTCGTGGGATTATTTCCAATTGGGCTGGACTAGCTGTTTGATCCATGACTCTGACCTTTGAGAGATAATTGATCTGAGCTGAAGCTCTGTGTGGTTTGGAAGACTTTTGATGCTTACCTGAATTCTGATGTTTTGTAAAACGCTCATTTAACCTTTGTTGAGAAAGTCTATTTTGAAGGTGAGCAGACACCTTTAGGGAACACTGGGATATTTTGGAAGCACAGTTCTTCACATATTTTGGAAGATCTACTGGGTTGAGTGAACTGAACCCTACTTTTCACCACAGGGCGGTGCACACATTGATGTTTTTTTAAGAAAAAGTGATCTTATGTATTAAATAGAACTTTGATGTATATAATGCCATGCTTATTCGATTTATAAGTGTAATGTTTTGAATTTGATCATATACCACAAGTTATTAAGCACAGCGCATTTATTATACTTTATTGATAGGTCCACACTAAATTATGCACTATACCCAATAGGAAGTTTTGCTTTCTTTCATGTAGCTGCAAAATTATTGTAAACCACGTCTAAACATGCTGAGACCGATAAGGAGTACAATTTCTAGATTCTGCTACATTCCCTACGCACAGTTTTATATGCATCTACTCAAGGCAACAAGCAAAATGTAAACATTTTCAACAGGACACATCTAAAAATGCAAAGAACTTGCCCTTGCACCTTTTTAATGACACATTTACTGGTAAAATAAAGATAGAGATATCTGTTAAGGAAAGGTGCCTTTTGTTTAACTAAGGTCTAATTAACCTTCCCTTGAGCATCTTATAAAAAATATATACCAATCAAAAATATAAAAAAAAAGCACTGATCTCAGATCAGGCAACTATCCAGTTTTATCTACTGTGGCTTACAATGGGCTGGATGGCAGCCAGCTGGCTGTGCAGTTCAGGGCATATACCAACACCCTGCTATAAAATAAATGATTGACTACCCATTTCTCAGAAGGCCAATGTAGAGATGCACTGGCTATTATACTTTATAGTAAGAAGCTGATACTACCACAGTACTGCACAACACCTCAGCTATCAGCATAGTTAAATGCCAAGTGGCCCTTTCAGCACTTAGGGCTGGATGATTATTTGATCAGACATCAATTTGGGTATATATTGTTAACAGCAGGGGTGTGAGGGAGGGACAGCTGGTCCGTCAAAAATGCAGCTATCCTTTAAGGTCCCATCCAGACCTGTACAGTCCAGTGTGTTAACATGCGATGTGTTAGGGCAGCTCATCCATTTAAAATGGGCTGCCAATGCACCACAATGGACCAAAAAATGCACCTGTGCTGCAATACAGGTATATTCCTTTGTGCATTGGGATGGCATTTAAAATAATGGGTACCACAACACACCGACACACACATAGTGCATTACCATGTGGTGATTTATGTAATGCATACGTGTAAAGCCAACTTTTAGGTTACTCACCCTCTCTTTTTCCAGATCATCCCTCATTTGTTGATGTTCATGTTCAGTAAGTTCCTGGTCTCCATCTTGGTCATACTTCGCAAAAATAGCCTCAATTTCTGCATCTGTGTGGCCTTTCCTGTAGAAAACAAACAAAAAACAAAAAGTTCAGATAAAATTCATCATCAGGCAGATTATATAATTTAAAAGTTGCAGAAATAGGCTTATTGCAATAGTTGTATTAAAATATGTTAAAGTACAACTAAAGGCAATTTTTTTTTTTAGTTTTGAATAGAGTGCAGAGGGATTAGGACGCCTGTCTGTTTTTTATTGGTGTCTGTGCCCCCAATAGGGAAATTCACCCTCTATTTGTCCTGTTTACCATTATTATTGAAAGTAAATCCCAAATTTTAGGGTTATCCCTGGAAAAGAAATAGAGGGTAAATCTTCCAATGGGGACACTAGTTCTAGTGACATGGGGGTCCCCAGGGGGTTCCCTTAATTTGCAGGGATTTCCTCTCACTTCTAGTTTTGGCTATGGAACAGGAAGTGAAGGAATATCTCCCCAATGGGACACAGATGGCAAAATATAATCTGACAGGGGTTATAACTAGTGATCGACCGATATCGTTTTTTTTACTGCCGATACCGATTTTTTGGTCATCGGTATCGGCCGATATTTTCAGACATTAAAAAAAATGTTTTTAATGTCTACAGGTACTGTGGTGGAGGGATCTGGGGGTCTAAAAGACCCAAACCCCTCCTCTGCACTTAAAAGCATTCAAAACGCCAAGTTTGGCTGTTTCGAATGCTGTAAGTTTTTGAATTCGGCGCCGCCAGTACCCAGAAGTGATGTCATGTAAGGACATCACTTTCGGGAAATCGGCGGCGCCGAATTCAAAGAAATGGAGACTCGGTCAGACGGCGGCAGTGAAGGTAGGATGCCGGGTCTCTCGGTGGGACAGGAGACCCGGGCAAGCCGCGGAAGGCGGCGGGAGGGGGGCGTCCCCTCCCGCTCCTTGGAATGACAGCCGAGCGGCTTCTCAGCCGCATCGGTTGTCATTACAAAACAGCCGACCGTCGGCTATGGACACCGGTACCGGGGTGATGCCTCTAGCTGCAGGCATCACCCCGGTACATGCACTTTCCTGAAATATCGGCAATATCGGTAAATAGACATATGCCGGTTTTCGGTAATTCGATATATCGCGGTATTGCATAGCCACGGTATTGTTATTGTGGCATTTTTAAAATACCGAGTTTCTCTACTCCTGGGTCTGACTTGTGAATTGATACATTTCAGTGAGCTGGATGACTCATTCACTCACACAGCTAACACCTTTCAGCATTAAGGCTCCTTTCACACGGCCGCTCTGTGTGAAAGGTCCGCTGCGGGACTTTTTTTTTTTTTTCCACGGAGCGGATGACATTTCTGTCATCCGCTCCCTGTGACCGGAAATTATCCTATCCGTTTGCGGATGATATGCGGACATAATGTAAGTATATGGCACTGCGGATGTCAGCGGATGACACCGCTGACATCCGATTTTCCTTCCTTTCCGTTTTTTACACGGAAGGAAAAATGGGGTTCTGTTCCGTTCATAAAAACGGAACAGAACTGACAGGAGGAAAATCGGGTGTCAGTGGATGGTATTCCGCTGACATCCGCAGTGCCATTCACTTACATTATGTCCGCAAATCATCCGCAAACGGATTGGATGATTTGCGGACACACGGAGCGGCCGTGTGAAAGGACCCTAAGTCTCCCAGTAACTATAAACAAAAATGATTACATTGTATCTTTTCCTTCCCTCTGCCAGGGAGAAAGGAAGTTTAACCTCTTAAAGACTGGACCTTTTTCTGACACTTGTTGCTTGCAAGTTAAAATCAGTTTTTTTTTTGCTAGAAAAGTACTTAGAACCCCCAAACATTTTATATATTTTTTTAGCAGAGACCCTACAGAAAAAAATGGCGATTGTTATAATATTTTATGTCACACTGTATTTGCGCAGCAATCTTTCAAAACGCAATTAATAGACTTTAATGAATAAAAAAAAAAAAACGTAACAGTAAAGTTATCCCAATTTTTTTTTTTGTTACACAGAGAATCGTGAGAGAATCGTGATCTTTATTCCAAGCTAAAAAATCGTGATTCTCATTTTGGCCAGAATCGTGCAGCTCTAATATATATATATATACACACACACACACACGCATAGCAGCCCACATTACAATATTATATAGCCATCAAGCAGTGTCTGGCCTACCTGGTGATGACTGGTCCTGGCGCTCCGATCCGATGGCCTGGTCTTTAAAGGGGCAAATCCTTGCGATCCAGAAGTGGTTAAACCTGCAGGAGGACCGGTGTTTTTATTAATGACTTTACTATTGCTTTAGGCCTGGTTCACATGTATGCGGGTTGGTGGTTCACATGTATGCGGGTTGGCGGTTCACATGTATGCGGGTTGGCGGCCCACATTTGCACAGGCATAGCAGCCCATTGATTTTAAAGGGCTGCTATGCCCTCATTTTCCGCAGAAAAAAGGTGCATGCAGCATTTTTTTTAAAATTCAGTGGCCTTGAAATCCATCCTGCTTTTGCACCATGCGACTAACCTGCAGTTCCTGCTCTGGCAAGCTTTCTGCATTTTTTGTATACGTGGGCACGGCATTTAAAAACAGTTTGCGTGTGCAGCAACGGCAGGTAAGTCGCATGGTGCAAAAGAAGGATGGATTTCATGGCCACTGCATTTTTTTAAATTCTGCATGCACCTTTTTTCAGCTGAAAACGCAGGCATAGCAGCTCAAGCCCATTCACATCAATGGGCTGCTATGCCTGTGAAAATGTGGGCCCCCAACCCGCATACATGTGAACCAGGCCTAAAGCAATAGTAAAGTCATTAATAGATAAAAACACCGGTCCTCCTGCAGGTTTAACCAATTAATGACTTTACTATTGCTTTAGGCCTGGTTCACATGTATGCGGGTTGGGGGCCCACATTTGCACAGGCATAGCAGCCCATTGATGTGAATGGGCTTGAGCTGCTATGCCTGCGTTTTCAGCTGAAAAAAGGTGCATGCAGAATTTAAAAAAATGCAGTGGCCATGAAATCCATCCTTCTTTTGCACCATGCGACTTACCTGCCGTTGCTGCACACGCAAACTGTTTTTAAATGCCGTGCCCACGTATACAAAAAATGCAGAAAGCTTGCCAGAGCAGGAACTGCAGGTTAGTCGCATGGTGCAAAAGCAGGATGGATTTCAAGGCCACTGAATTTTAAAAAAATGCTGCATGCACCTTTTTTCTGCGGAAAATGAGGGCATAGCAGCCCGTTCAAATCAATGGGCTGCTATGCCTGTGCAAATGTGGGCCGCCAACCCGCATACATGTGAACCGCCAACCCGCATACATGTGAACCACCAACCCGCATACATGTGAACCAGGCCTAAAGCAATAGTAAAGTAAATTTATAAACAACACCTCCTTCAGGTTTAACCACTTCTTGACCACAAGGATTTGCCCTCTTAATGACCAGGCCATCGTATCGGAGCCGAGCGCCAGGACCAGTTATCACCAGTTAGGCCAGACACTGCTTGATGACCTATTTTAGGCCTGGTTCACAGAGTCTGTACTGACTGACTATATAATAATGTGCATAAGTGAACCAAAGCCCCTAAATTCAGCAATGAAATTGAAGTGAGGTGGAAATTTAATAATTTAAATTTAATAATAGAATACCGTGATAATACCGTATACCGTGGCAAAACCTTAATCAATTAATCGCAGCATGAAAATCTGATACCGTCACAAGCCTATCGGTAAATCAAAAGGCTGATTCCGATATATCGGGGAAAGTGCATATCGGCCCTCGATATATTGGCTTTGGCGATAATCGGTCAATCTCTAGTTATAACCTTCTATTACTCTATACAAAATAAAATAAAGTTTTGCCTATAGTTTTACCTTAAGGTTTAAAATAGACTTGTTTCTAATTTAGTTTCAAATGTATTCTTGTATGTATGTGGCAATAGCCATATTTGCAAATTACAGCATCTCAATAAAATGTGCAGGGAAACAGTTTTTCTTAGTTTTGGGAAGGTTTTTGTGTCCAGTTTGTACGGCTAATCAGGACTCTCTGTTAGAGATTTTCCCTCACTTCCTGTCCTGCTGATAGCCTCACTTCCTGTCTGTTAGAACAGTGTAACAGTAGAAATACAGAATTAAAAAAAAAAAAAATAATAATTATATTCTGTGTGTATATATATATATATATATATATATATATATATATATATATATATATATATATATAAACGGCCGCCTTTCAAACCTGCGTCACTGATGCCTGATGACGGAAGGTCCAGGAGGCACAGAGCACCCAAGTAGAGTGCCCCTTGACAGGGAAAGGAGAAACCTGACCCCTGACGGAACAGGCCTGAATCACCGTCTGTCTGATCCATCTGGAAATAGTCACAGAGGAAGCAGAAAACCCTTTCCGAGGTCCATCCGTGAGCACAAATAGTGAGACTTCCTAAAATACTTTGTAGCTGCCAGGTACACCCTAACTGCCCTGACCACATTCAAGGCATGCAAGGCAATTTCCTTCAGATGTTTTGGCATGGGACACAGGGAAGGCAAAACAATGTCTTCATTCAAATGAAAATCAGAGACAACCTTTGGAAGGAATGACGGACAGGGACGAAGAACCACATTATCTTTGTGAACCACCAAGTAAGGTGAACGACGGGATAACGCTGCCAATTCAGACACCCTGAGCCCAGAGGTGATAGCCACCAAGAAGGCCACCTTTTGGGGAAGCGTAAGCAGGGGAATCTCCCAAAGATTCTCAAAAGGAAGTTTCTGGAGGACTGAAAGCACCAAATTGAGGTCTCAAGGCGGCAACGGAGACTGCACTGGAGGGGCCAAGTGTCTAACTCCCTGAAGAAAAGTACACACCAGAGAGTATGTGGCCAAGGGCCGTTAAAAGAAGACCGCTAAGGCCGACACCTGACCCTTGATAGTATTTAAGACCAATTTCTGCTCAACCCCCCCATTGAAGGAAGGTCAAGATCCGAGCCACTGAGAAAGAGTGAGGATGAACCCAAAGAGACTCACACCACGCAATGTACGACTTCCACGTACGATGGTAGATCTTCCTAGAAGTAGATTTCCTAGCTTTTAACAGTGTTGGAATCATAGACTCAGACAAACCTCTATCCATCAGCACCTGGCGTTCAACAACCAAGCCATCAAAGCCAACGACTGTAAAGCAGGATGGAAGATTCATCCTTCGGACAGCAGATCCTCCCTGAGAGAAAACTTCCAAAGAACATCGGCGACCAGCCACACCAGATCGGTGTACCAAGCCCAGGGAGGCCAGTCCGGGGCTACTAAGATGACCAGAATCTCTTCTGCCTCGATCCAGCGTAGAAATCTTGGTAGAGGCTTGAGAGGAGGAAAGGCATGAATCAGATGATACTGACCCCACTGGGCCACCAGCGAGTCTGTGGCGTACACCAGAGGATCCTGTGACCGAGCCACAAACCTCTGCACCTTCCTGTTTAGCTGAGACGCCAACAGATCCACCTCGAGGATGCCCCACCGGAGACACAACTGATGAAAAACCTCTGGATAAAGGGTCCATTCCCTTTGGTCCTACACCTGCCGATTGAGGTAATCCGTTTGCCAGTTTTCACCCCGGAAATGTGTACGGCAGAAGGGGCTGGAACGAACCGTTCTGCCCACCTTAGAATGCCGGCTGCCTCCAGGATACTTCTTGTGCCCCCCTTGTAATTGACAATACCCACGCCCGTGGCACTATCAGATTGAATGCACACTTGACATCTCTGAAGACGATCCATCCAATGGTCCAGGCATAGTCTGAAGGCTCGTAGTTCCAAGATATTGATTGGTAGTCTGGACTCTTCCAGTGTCCTGATCCCCTGAGCAGAATTTTTGCTGAGGACAGCTCCCCAGCTGGGCAGGCTGGCATCTGTGGTGACCACTGTCCAATACTGGGGGAGGAAGGATTTGCCCAGCCGAAGTGCCGGAGAACGAAGCCACCATAGCAGGGACTCTCTCATTTCCCGGTTCAGCCGGATCTGATTGTCCAGAGACTGCAGAGGCTTGTCCCATTTGGCCAGAATCTCTCTTTGCAGAGGCCTCGTATAGAACTGTGCAAACGGAACTGCCTCGAAGGTAGACACCATCAGGCCCAGCACCCGCATGCAAGTCCGGAGGATGACCATCTGCTGGACAGCAGGAGATGAATTGCAGCCTGCAGTTTCTGGAGTTTGTACAGAGGAAGGAGCACTTTGGCTAAGGCCGAGTGCATATTCAGACTCAGATAGTCCAGCTTTGTGGATGGAACCAGAGCAGACTTCTGAAAACTCCCGCCGAACTCCCTCAGAGTTTGTATGATGAGTTTGTATGATGATTTCCAGATTTTACACCACAGCAGTAGGAGACTCCGCTCGCAGAAGGAGGTCGTCCAAGTAGCGTCGATCAGGAAGTGAAAAGATCCTGGAGTCAGCACCAGGGGATGAGGAGGGGCTCCCATTGCCAAAATCGCCACCCACAGGGCTACACTGTCTTGGCCACAGCTATTTTCATTAGCAAACACTGCAAAATGGCCGCCGGACTACACAAACATGGCCACTGAGCATTGAGCACACAGGCTACAACAAAACTGCGGCACCATAAGGCTCCCAGCGACCCAGGAGGGATATTGAAAAAAAGAGGGGGACAGCGCCCACAAATAAATAAATTATTCAGGATCTACACAGATAAATATTCTTGATTGAGTAATCAAATAAAAGTGACAGTGCACAGTGCAAGTGTCGCAATAATAAAAGTGACAGTGCATAAACTCTATAATAAAAATATAAAATGGTGACAACACTTATGTGCAAAAACGCAGATGCAATATTAGCAGCAAAATTCAATATAGTGACTTAAGGTGCTTCTATATTCAAAAAGGGACCGCTTCCCCTTGTTCACAAGTTGTTGTGCTTATAATGAAAACAGTCCTTATGTGCAAAATTGCAAATGCAGTATCAATAACAAAAATCAGTCCAGTGACTTATAAAGTGCTCAGTGCTGTGAAAAAAGGTGCCTTCTCATGGCGAGGTAGCAAGAGGAAAAAGAAAATCCACCACCAGATGTCCAAAACACTTACTAGATGAACCCTTGGGGTCTAGCCTTGGTAAGTGGTATGCTGTATACCAGGTCTCAGATAAGATGGAATTCCGACACAACTCTTATGGTAATCTATCCACCTAAGGAGACTGGTAGATTCTTCCTTCAATGCCTCGCTCTCAGACCCCACACAGACCGATCAATATATAAGAAAAAAGGAACTTCATGGCATAGTACGTATGTTCAGTTTAATAGGTGAAAAAAAGAGGCCACTTACATCAGGTAAACGAAGGAACCGCTTTACAGCATTGCACGCCGGTTTGCGTTCCGGCTGTGTTCCAAAGAACCGGAAGTGACGTGGGCGTAATGCGCGGACCCGACCGGTTTCGTCAGACTACGTGTGACGTCATCAGGGATCACGCATCAAGCTCCAAGACATCCCTATATATACCTCCAGATCGGGATGAATCAGCCAATAGAAAAGAGCTCTAAAAAATAGCCCGTAAATGGCGAACGGAAATAACATATATTATCTCAAGCCCTCTAGTGGTTTAATAATGTTGTGCCCGTATTATAATCTAATTTTCATAGAAAACCACGGGTGTCTTGTGCCATCTAGTGGACAACGGGAAAAATGACTACTATTTTTAAGTTCCCATAATGATTCATCTTTGTTATTATTTATATATCCCTTCTGTGGTATATAGGTTTGTTTTACAAACATAATATCCAATACATACTATCCATAAATAAATAGTAAACAAATATTATCCAAAAACATTAAAATTTTATACATAATAATTTTAATATGTGTTTAGTTCATATTTTAAAATTAATGTAGGTTTAAAATTTATTCTGAATATTTAAAATTATTTTAAAAAACATGACGGTATTAATGTAAATTAAATTGTAGAACACTAAAAATATATATATTAACCATATTAAGAGATCTGATAAATACTAAAAATCAATAGATTTTATAAATATTTATTATTAACATCCTTTTGTTGTTAATCTTTTATTGGGGTCATTTTCAATTTATTTAAGATATACTATGTTTAAAATGATGACGAATATATAAAAATTTTAAAAATTGTTAAAATGATAAATATTAATAATTAGATATAAAAACAGTTTAAATCTATGTCTACATTCATACCAATGGGCTGGACAGTATGCAGACGATAGATCCATTCAGTTTCGTTTCTCGAGATTCTTTGGACCTTATTGCCTCCTCTCCAATGAGGTTCTATTCTATCAATCCCAAAGAAGAGGAGTCCAGATGGATCTTTGTTATGATATAAACGACCCAGGAGGGATCCCTAGGCCTCAGAAAATGGGACAGGCAGAAAGGTGGTCCCTGGCAGGAGCCCCCACCAGGTAGAGCCCCTCTCCACAGCCGATCGCCGAGTCGCCAGTGAGCGCACCTGCCCCCACCATCCCCAGCACAGCACCCTGCCCCACCCTAGGCGGTGGACCAGGCCACCCCACAGCACCAGTAAAGGAGAGGGGGGAACGAATGGGGGGGCGATATGGCCCACAGGGTCCGACCGTCCCATGGAGGGGCCCACGTTTATCCCAAAACCCTCCAGGGGGAGGGGGGGGGCAGTCACTTACCATACCAGGAACCAGGTGGGCATCGCTCCAGACAGAACCTCCTCTCCATTGAAATGGGGAGGCTGTGGGCCAGGAAGAATGCTGCGACTCAGGCCGAGACCCGGTCGTATGCAACCTCACAAGGTGTTTAGCTTGCAGACCAGCCCCCGTCCGGTGGGGCTATATTGCGGCTAACCTAGTGCGGAGCTGAGGTCTGCGCGTACTCGCTGGCCAGACTGGGGTGACCACTGAATCTAGATTATCCAGCCCGTCGCCCAGTTTGGCAGTTGATTATAGAGCTCACAGGAAAAAAAAACAGGACCAGAGATCCTAGCAAGGAACTAGGTTCTTACTCCTGACTAGGCAGAAAAAAACTGAGTACCTAAAGCAGGGAGAGGGAGTCTACCCCCTGGGAATGCCCAAAGGCGTAGCCAGACTTTTGTTCTGCCTAGTGTCCTACTCCTGTAGGGGGCAGTATAACCCAATGGTTAAGAAGATTAGGAGCTGTGTCCGTCAATGAACGAAAGATCATTTTTTTTTTTTAAACAGTAGGGTAAGGCTAGTACCCCTGTCAGGTTTTTTTTTTTTTTCTGTCCCTGTTGCAGATTTTCAAATGCTTTCAGTACGGTGACATGGTTGTCAAAAGAAAAGATAGGCTACCTCTTTCAAACAGAATCCTTAAAAGCAGTAAAAGCTAGCAGGAGTTCTAATTATTTCCCACTCTACAGAACTAGAAAAAAAAGCTTTGACATGAAATATACATGCTGCATTATCTGTTAGACATATACTGTACAACCCTAGAGATATAATAATGTGTGAATATCACTGAAGTATAGGCACCCCACCCCCTCTGTGAACCATGGGTTTACCCTTTTAGGTCTTGTCTTAGCTCATCAAAGTTCAGCTTTCCTCCTCCTTGCCGAAGACTCTCTGAAATATCATCCACCGTAGTCTTCCTCAGTTTAAGCTTCACCAATGCTTTGCTACAGCCCTGGAAAAATGTACATTTTTATTTTAATTTTGCTTTATTTGCATTTCATGTTACTCTTTAAATTCCAGATTAGCAAAAGCGTGCCTGTTCGATGAACGGCTGAGTGCAGTGGTGGCAAGTGAATAAGTTTGTGTCAGTGTAGAGACAGCGAGTGAATAAGTGTGCATCAGTGCAGTGGGGACAATCAAATAAGTGCAAACTGATGCTGTGGCAGGGAGAAGGTGCCTGTCAGTGCAGTGCTGGTGAGTAAATAGTGTATCAGTACAATGCCAGCAAGTGAATTAAGTTCATATCAGTGCAGTGTCAGTGAGTAAGTAAGTGCATTGGCGTGAGTGAATAAGTGCACGTTGGTGCAGTGATAGCAAGTGAATAAGTACGCGTCAGTGCAATGGCAGTGAGGGAACAATTATGCTTCATTCCAGTAGAGCATAGGTAAATATGTAGACGTTGTGGTAAAAGGGGGGGTAGAAAGTGGTTGTGTGCAGGTGTGGTGATGAAATTGGGATGAGAAGTGGTCAAGGGCAGGAGCAGTTAGTGGTGGCAGCAGGGGAGGAAACAATTGTGTGCAGGTGTGGTGGTAAAAGCAGGGTGGGAAAAATTTGTTTCCAGGAGTGTTGATAAGAGCCGAGTGGTAAGGGTTTATTCAGGTGCGTCAGTTTTTATGCTTTTTTATTTTTGACCATGTGGTGACACCCAATTGGTAACGTCAAACTGCAAAGTTCTGATAGCACATTTAAATGAAATTCGTTTTGACAATTCTTGTAGAGGAAAAATACAACTACAAAGGATTTCACCCTATCAGACCAACGGCCTGTATGTACAAATTGGTTACAGTATTATTAGGTAGAGAGGGGAAAAACACTTCAGGTGACTCAGCATGTGCCTGTATACTGCTTTCCTAACTGCTCTCACCTGGTCACCCTGTATTGTAAACATACTGACAACGTATTGCAGCATACCACACATGCCCAACAGCTGACGTGCATGCACAGTAAATCATTTGGTGCCATTTTTGGTTAGCCTGAACTTGAATGAAGACCAAGGCATCTATACCTAATAAACCTGCCCAACACAACAAATATAGCAGTGATGAGACATGCTTCCGCTGATGAAGCCCAAATTACTCCCATGTGTGCATAATCATTTCTGTTTGGATGACAGCATTTTCCTGCTGCTATCCACTTTGCTATGGCTACAGAACCTGATGGCCATCACGTTGAGGTCCAGATGAAAAAATTAAACCTCTCTTTATTATGATTAAGGCCTCCTTCTCATGTGCATACCAATCCGTACAACCGTGTGAAGGGCCGTCATTACCCGTGCGGGATGCACCAGTCTTTAGTGCAGCCACCCTGTTCAAATCAACGATAGGCAGCTGACTGCACAGATCTCCAAATACATCCTGGAGTGAATTTTCTATTGGATTGAGGTATGGGCTTTGACTAGGCCATTCCAACACATTTACATGTTTCCCCTTAAACCACTCAAGTGTTGCTTAAGCAGTGCGTTTGGGGTCATTGTCCTGCTGGATGGTGAACCTCCGTCCTAGCCTCAGATCACGCACAGAGTGGTACAGGTATGGTTAAGAATATCCCTGTATTTAGCACCATCCATCTTTCCCTCAACTCTGACCAGTTTCCCAGTCCCGGGTGCTGCTGAAAAACATCCCCACAGCATGATGCTGCCACCACCGTGTTTCACTGTGGGGATGGTGTTCTTTGGGTGATGTGATGTGTTGGGTTTGCGCCAGACATAGCGTTTTCTTTGATGGCTGAAAAGTTCAATTTAGTCTCATCAGACCAGCTCTTCCCTCAAAATAACTAAACACACAGTGATTAATGTCTAAACCACTGACAACAAAAGTGAGTACACCCCTAAGTAAAAATTTCCAAATTGGGCCCAAAGTGTCAATATTTTGTGTAGCCACCATTATTTTCCAGCACTGCCTTAACCCACTTGGGCATGGAGTTCACTGGAGTTTCACAGGTTTCCACTGGTCCTCTTCCACTCCTCCATAACGACATCACAAAGCTGGTGGATGCTAGAGACCTTGCACTCCTCCACCTTTTGTTTGAGGGTGCCCCATAGATGCTCAATAGGGTTTAGGCCTGAAGACCTGCTTGGCCAGTCCATCACCTTTACCCTCAGCTTCTTTAGCAAGGCAGTGGTCGTCTTGGAGGTGTGTTTGGGGTCGTTATCTTGTTGGAATACTGCCCTGCGGCCCAGTCTCCGAAGGAAGGGGCTCATGCTCTGCTTCAGTATGTCACAGTACAGTGCCTTGCGAAAGTATTTGGCCCCCTTGAACTTTGCGACCTTTTGCCATATTTCAGGCTTCAAACATAAAGATATAAAACTGTAATTTTTTGTGAAGAATCAACAACAAGTGGGACACAATCATGAAGTGGAACGAAATTTATTGGATATTTAAAACTTTAACAAAAAAAAAAAAAAAAATGAAAAATTGGGTGTGCAAAATTATTCAGCCCCCTTAAGTTAATACTTTGTAGCGCCACCTTTTGCTGCGATTACAGCTGTAAGTCGCTTGGGGTATGTCTCTATCAGTTTTGCACATCGAGAGACTGAAATTTTTGCCCATTCCTCCTTGCAAAACAGCTCGAGCTCAGTGAGGTTGGATGGAGAGCGTTTGTGAACAGCAGTTTTCAGTTCTTTCCACAGATTCTCGATTGGATTCAGTTCTGGACTTTGACTTGGCCATTCTAACACCTGGATATGTTTATTTGTGAACCATTCCATTGTAGATTTTGCTTTATGTTTTGGATCATTGTCTTGTTGGAAGACAAATCTCCATCCCAATCTCAGGTCTCTTGCAGACTCCATCAGGTTTTCTTCCAGAATGGTCCTGTATTTGGCTCCATCCATCTTCCCATCAATTTTAACCATCTTCCCTGTCCCTGCTGAAGAAAAGCAGGCCCAAACCATGATGCTGCCACCACCATGTTTGACAGTGGGGATGGTGTGTTCAGGGGTTCAGGGTGATGAGCTGTGTTGCTTTTACGTCAAACATAACGTTTTGCATTGTTGCCAAAAAGTTCAATTTTGGTTTCATCTGACCAGAGCACCTTCTTCCACATGTTTGGTGTGTCTCCCAGGTGGCTTGTGGCAAACTTTAAACAACACTTTTTATTAATATCTTTAAGAAATGGCTTTCTTCTTGCCACTCTTCCATAAAGGCCAGATTTGTGCAGTATACAACTGATTGTTGTCCAGTGGACAGAGTCTCCCACCTCAGCTGTAGATCTCTGCAGTTCATCCAGAGTGATCATGGGCCTCTTGGCTGCATCTCTGATCAGTCTTCTCCTTGTATGAGCTGAAAGTTTAGAGGAACGGCCAGGTCTTTGTAGATTTGCAGTGGTCTGATATTCCTTCCATTTCAATATTATCGCTTGCACAGTGCTCCTTGGGATGTTTAAAGCTTGGGAAATCTTTTTGTATCCAAATCCGGCTTTAAACTTCTCCACAACAGTATCTCGGACCTGCCTGGTGTGTTCCTTGTTCTTCATGATGCTCTCTGCGCTTTAAACGGACCTCTGAGACTATCACAGTGCAGGTGCATTTATACGGAGACTTGAATACACACAGGTGGGTTCTATTTATCATCATTAGTCATTTAGGTCAACATTGGATCATTCAGAGATCCTCACTGAACTTCTGGAGAGAGTTTGCTGCACTGAAAGTAAAGGGGCTGAATAATTTTGCACGCCCGATTTTTCAGTTTTTTTATTTGTTAACAAACTTTGAAATATCCAATAAATTTCGTTCAACTTCATAATTGTGTCCCTCTTGTTGTTGATTCTTCACAAACAATTACAGTTTTATATCTTTATGTTTGAAGCCTGAAATGTAGCAAAAGGTCACAAAGTTCAAGGGGGCGAATACTTTTGCAAGGCACTGTACATGTTGGCATTCATGGTTCTCTCAATGAACTGTAGCTCTCCAGTGGCAGTAGCACTTATGCAGCCCCAGACCATGACACTCTCACCACAATGCTTGACTGTAGGCAAGACACACTTGTCTTTGTACTCCTCACCTGGTTGCTGCCACACACACACGCTTGACACCATCTGAACTGAATATGTTTATCTTGGTCTCGTCAGACCACAGGACATGGTTCCAGTAATCCATGTCCTTAGTCTGCCTGTCTTCAGCAAACTTTGCAGGCCTTCTTGTGGAAGATCTTAAGAAGAGGCTTCCTTATGGGACAACAGCCACGCAGACTGGTGTAGTGTGCAGCGTATGGTCTGAGCACTGACAAGCTAATCCCCCACCCTTTCAACCTCTGCAGCAATGCTGACAGCACTCATACATCTTTTTCCCAAAGACAACCTCTGGATATGACACTGAACACGTGCACTCAACTTCTTTGGTTGACCATGTTGAGGTCTGTTCTGAGTGGAAGCTGTCCTGTTAAACCACTGTATGGTCTTGGGCACTGTGCTGCAGCTCAGTTTCAGGGTCTTAGCAATCTTCTTATAGCCTAGGTCATCTTTATGTAGAGCAACAATTCTTTTTTTCAGATCCTCAGAGAGTTCTTTGCCATGAGGTGCCATGTTGAACTTCCAGTGACCAGTATGAGAGAGTGAGAGCGATAACACCAAATTTAACAAACCTGCTCCCCATTCACACCTGACACCTTGTAACACTAACAAGTCACATGACACCAGGGAGGGAAATGGCTAATTGGGCCCAATTTGGACATATTTACTTAGGGGTGTATTCACTTTTGGTGCGTGGTGTTTAGACATTAATGGCTGTGTGTTGAGTTACTTTGAGGGGACAGCAAACTTACACTGTTATACAAGCTGTACACATACTACTTTACATTGCAGCAAAGTGTAATTTCTTCAGTGTAGTCACATGAAAGGATATAATAAAAAAATTACAAAAATGTGAGGGGGTGTACTAACATTTGTGAGATACTAATATATATATATATATATATAGTTAGTATTAATGAGGTTGCTGGACTTTTATCTAACACCCATCTAACCACCTGCCCCCTGGATCCTGCTCCCTCACACATGCTACGCTCACCCTCTGACTCTATTCTACGCTCTCTAACTCACATCTTCAATCTCTCCCTGTCTTCTGGCATCTTCCCTAATTCTCTAAAACACGCGCTAGTCACTCCCATCCTTAAAAAGCCCTCACTGGACCCCACGAATGTTCACAATCTATGCCCCATCTCCTTACTCCCCTTCCCCTCCAAACTCCTTGAACCATTGGTCTACAATCAACTGAGCGACCATCTGACTAAGAACAATCTTCTTTATCCCCCTTTAGTCCGGATTTCGCCCTCAATAGTCCACTGAAACTGCTCTCCCTAAACTCACAAACGACCTACTAACAGCAAACACCAATGGACACTATTCTGTATATTCTGTACTACTCCTCCTGGAACTCTCTGCTGCCTTTGACACAGTAGACCACCCCCTCCTCCTAAAAAAACTCCACTCCTTTGGCCTCTGTGACCGTACTCTTCACTGGTTCTCATCCTACCTATCCCAACACACCTTCAGTGCTACTTACAACTCTACTACCTCCTCTCCTTTTCCTTTTTTCTGTCGAGTCCCCCAAGGTTCTGTTCTTGGACCGCTCCTTTTCTCAATTCACACCTCCTCCCTGGGTCAGCTGATTGCCTCCCATGGCTTTCAATATCATCTCTACGCTAATGACACCCAAATCTATCTCTCTACCCTTTAGCTCATTCCATCAGTCTCCTCACGCATCACCAGCTTACTAACAGACATATCAGCCTGGATGTCACATTGCTTCCTCAAACTCAAGCTATCCAAAACCGAGCTCATGATATTCCCTTCCCCACGTTCCTCTTCCCCTGATTTCTCTGTCAACATTAACGGCATCTTTATCATCACCTCACCATCTATCGGCCACACATCCAGTCACTGTCCAAAGTTTGCCGCCTCAACTTTCGCAACATCTCAAAGATATGTTCCTTCCTAACCAATGATACCACAAAGCTTCTAATCCACTCCCTGGTTATCTCTCGTCTCGACTACTGCAACTCCCTTCTCATTGGCCTACCTTTAAAAAGGCTATCCCCCTTTCAGTCCATCATGAATGCTGTGGGCAGGCTCATTCACCTTGCAAACCGCTCTGTGTCTACTACCCCTCTTTGCCAATCCCTCCATTGGCTGCCATTGAACCAACAAATTTAATTCAAGTTACTAACCATAGCTTACAAAGTAATCCATAACTTGGCGCCCAGCTACATCACTAATCTGGTCTCAAAATACCAACCAACTAACCAACTCTTCGTTCCTCCCAGGACCTCCTGCTCTCTAGCTCCCTTGTAACCACTTCCCATGCTCGCCTCCAGGACTTCTCCCGAGCTTCTCCCATCCTCTGGAATGCTCTACCCCAACCTGTCCAATTATCTCCTACTTTGTCTACTTTCAGACGATCCCTGAAAACACATCTCTTCAGAGAAACCTATCTGGCATCCACCTAACTATTGTACTTTAATTTTCTCAATCAGCCCATCCCCACAGTTATTACCTCTTGTATCACTTGACCCTCCCTCTTAGATTGTAAGCTCTAACAAGCAGGGTCCTACTGTATTAAAGTGTATTGTATTTGTACTGTCTACCCTCAAGTTGTAAAGAGCTGTGTAAACTGTTGGCGCTATATAAATCCTATATATATATATATATATATATATATATATATATATATATATATATATATATATATACATACATATATACATATACATACATACATATACACACACACACATACATACATATTGTGACAGGAAGTCAGCTAAATCTGGGAATGTAGTCACAGGAAGGAGATACATTTCCACCTGATTGAGAAGTCCATTAATTAATTTAGGGTGTTGGCTACAGAGCTAGCCAGCAGGAAGTTGAAAGGCCTTCACCTGTTCAGAATGAGGGAGTTAAGGCTCTATAATTTGTTTAGAGAAAGTCCTATTGTTTGCTGCCTCCAGAAGCTGCATCCTGAAGCCATGTGGGCTGGGAGCAGGAGGACAGTCAGCGTGTGCCTCCCGACAGGATGTGTGGGCCTGGGAGAAGACCCCCCGGAGTGATGTGTGCCCGGGACGGTAACCAAGGGTGAATACGTCTCAAAGGTGAGAAGACGAAGTGTTTCTGTGTGAAAGAAACAAAAGGACTGTGTTGCCCTGTGAAACTATTATAAAAGGACTATTGAGTGTCCGCTGGAGGACAAGGAAGTCTGCCCGACGGTAGGTTGGAGACAGACACTTAGGCAGGTTCCAGTTGTGAGAAGGTAGCCGCCCACAGAGGCAAGGATTTATTTTCTGTTTTATTTTATTTTGGATGTTTTGCTGCATACAGCCTGGTGAAGAAAACACCATTTAATAAACCACACTGTTTGTTTGCAAGCACTTGTCGGCTACCTCTCTGGGAAAACGCACCCCCCAAGGGGTCATCCACACCCGCCACCGAGCTAATCCCTCACATATGGTGGAGGTATGCAGTGGGCATAAGCAGAGATCCCTGCAAGGAAGTGCAAATGTTTGATGAACTTTATCTGGTGCATGAGATTGCACAATCTATGTGTGCAGGAGAGAAGATCCTGACAGAAAAAAAAAAAAAAAAGTGTTTTAAAGAGACAGCGGTCTCAAAATTATTTGATGAACTTTGTTGTGTCTGGTGCAAGTGACTGCACAAACTGTGTGTGCAGGAAAAGAGATCTTGCAAGAGAGAGAGAAAAACTACATGTGTTAAAGAGACAGTGGTCTGAAAAATTTTTGCTGGACTGTGAAAAATTTGTTTGTGGAGTTATTGAAGATGGGGCGGTCCAAACGCCTGAAAAATGCAAAGATAGATGAAATGAGAGACCGGATTCTATGGATGGAGGGGATGTTGCCGTCTGAACCAGCCCCATCCATGCCTAAAGAGAGTCTACTAAAGAGGAAGGTTGTTGTCCCTAGCAACACTGATGAAACTGCTATGGAGACGCAGTGTGCTCAGATGAAAAGTAAACTCAAAATGGAGGAGATGTTGAAACATCTGATTATATCAAATGCAGCTCAACAGCAAGCAAATGCAGCTCAACAGCAGGCAAATGCGGATTTTCAGCAGAGTTTTGCAGCTCAACAAAAGGCTCATCAAGAGAGCATGGCAGGCTGGAAACAGAGACGCCAGCAGCCAATGGAGGCCATCGGTTTGGAGGAAACCGAGTATGTGTGCAGGGCTGAGTTGGATGCCTTGCAACGGAAAATGGAAGAAAAGGAACAAGCCTTGGAATTGCTTAAAATGGAGCATAGAAACTTGCAGGAAACAAATGAACTACTCAAGTCTCATGTGTCACAGTGGGAAGAATCCACTGCTCTTCTTTTGGTCGAGTTGCAAAAACGCAGAGAGACTATAATGGAGAAAGATACCATCCTCATGGAAAAGGAAAGTGAAATTCAGACTTTGCAGAAGCAAAGTATGGCTGATATGTTGGAGTTGCGTAATCAGCTGGAAAAAAGTCTTCAGTGTTTGGAAGTTACAAAAATAGACCTGCAGGAGTCGCAGGAACAGAATGTTGCTCTGGAAGCGACATTGTCTCTCAGCGACAAAGAGAAAAGTGAAAGAGAGGCTAAATTACTGAGTACTGTGTATGAGCTCACTACTTTAAGCAATGTGGTAGATGAATGGCGTGCGGACTGTGAAAGTTGGAAAGGGGAAGCCCAACGTGTCCAGCAGCAGTTAAAGGAGAAAGAAGCCTGTGTGGCAGAATTACATTCTTATTCCCAGATGCTAGCCAATGAGGTGAAGGCTCTTATGCAGGGAAAAGAAGATTGTGAACATAAGAGGGAAAAAGTAGAGGCACAGCTTCTGGAATCGCAAGTCAAGGTGTCAGAAGGTGACCGATTGTGTGCTAAGCTGTCAGAGAAGGCAAACCGACTGCAGGTTGAGTTGGACAATGTTACAAATCAGCTTTCTCAAGCAGACAGCAAATCTAGAGAAATTGCGGAAGATTTTTCTATCTTGGAATCGCAGCTGCAAGACACGCAGGAACTCTTACAGGAAGAGAGGTGTCAAAGGCTGAGTTTTAGCACAAAGCTCAAACAAATGGAAGATGAGAAAAATGGCTTCCTGGAACAATTAAAAGAGGAGGCGGAAGCAAAGAAAAACCTATCAGAGCAAGTCGCAACATTGCAAGCTCAGATAGCGGATATGAAAAAACGCATGGAAGAAAGCGTTGCTTCATTACAGTGTGTTGAAGATGTGAAAAAGAAGTTTGATCAGATGCTTGGTGAAGAGAAGACTGTGTCTGCAAAATATGCAGAAGAACGCGACCGCGCAGAAGCGGAGGCGCGTGATAACGAGAGCAAAGCCCTGTTCTTGGCTCGCTCTTTGGAGGAAGCTCTAGAGTCCAAGGCTGAACTAGAAAGAGTTAACAAGCAGCTATGTACAGAGATGGAACATGTGGTCAGCTACAAGGATGAGGTTGAGAAAAGCGTTCAGGAGCTAGAAAAGTCTAAACGAGCCTTAGAACAGCAAGTAGAAGAGATGAAGATTCCGTTGCAGGAACTGGAAGAGGAATACCAGGCAACAGAGGATCTGTCCCAAAGAGGGGATAGTGTGCCTGATGCAGTTTTTAAAAGGATCAGTGTTTTGGGGTCTGTCCTGAGTGAGCCTCAGAAATGTGATGACACGTGGCTTGAATCACCCCTTTGGAATAAACCGTTCCTTCAAAAACTTCAAGCATTGGAAAATGTATCATTAGAGCTTCAGCAAACAAAGGAGCTGAGTAAGAAATGTGGTGATTTCTCAGTTCAGGCTGAAAACCTAGTGGAGAAAACTAAGGCTGTTGGTGAAAACGTGAAGCAAATGAATAAGTGCCTTTCAGGGAGTGTTTCCAAAATGGAACTGGTGAAAGACGGGTGGCAGAAGTTTGATCGTGATCTTGAGATGCATTCCATGTGGAATTCAGATAGAGAAAAAGAACTAGGTGACCTTGAGCGGTCAAATAGTTCAGCAGAAAGTGCATTGAAGAAACCTGTAAAAGAATGTGTTGCAGTTCCATGCTTCTTCACTGATGCAGAAAGGAGGTCTATAATGGATACCACCCAGATCGCTGGGTTCAACTGTGTTGTTGCCTTTGACCCCTATGTTGGTGGAAGGAAAGTTGATGATGTTCTGGTTGGCTTCTTCTGTGAAGAGTTTGGCAAGAAATATAAACTGAATATCAAATCAAATAGTAGGCCTTTACTGCGACTCGCTCAGGAGGGCGAAAAGTTTAAGAAGTTGATGAGTGCAAATGCTTCAGATCTGCCTATGAATATGAAATGTTTGGTGAATGATATTGATATCTCTGGGAAAAGGAACAGGGGTCACTTTGAAGAAATGTGTGACAGCCTGTTGTCTCAATTGGAAAATCCTCTGCACAGCATCTTAGAGCAAGCAAAGCTCAAGAAGGAAGATCATTCCCTTTTACAACAAAAAGTCAATGATTGTGTACAGATGTATGGAGAGGCAACTCAAGTCACAGAGGGATGTCAAGAGTCCCTACTTGGAACAAAGCTTAGTGAAGCAAAGGTTCTCAAAGTTTTGTGGAAAACATTTATGGATTGCAGAGAGAGGCGTCTTAAGAATGTTGAAGACATTAAGACTAGCCCAATTGAGTTGCCTATGGATCACGGTCCTCCATGGTGGATTGGACAGACGGTTATGAGGGACAAGCTGTCTGACATTTATGAGAAAGCTGTCAATGAAGATGACAGAAACGAGAAGGAGCAAAATGATGCCAAAAATGCAGTTGAAGAATGTGTATATGAGATGAGAGACAAACTGTGTGGCATTTATGAGAAATCCGTCAATGAAGATGACAAAACAGTTTCATCCGGAAGCTTGAGGATAATAGGAGGCTTATCAGTGAGTCAGCAGTGCCTGACACATGCGTGCCTGGAAATATGTGTCCCAACCCTAGGGTTGAAACAAGAGGGGGGGGTATGTGACAGGAAGTCAGCTAAATCTGGGAATGTAGTCACAGGAAGGAGATACATTTCCACCTGATTGAGAAGTCCATTAATTAATTTAGGGTGTTGGCTACAGAGCTAGCCAGCAGGAAGTTGAAAGGCCTTCACCTGTTCAGAATGAGGGAGTTAAGGCTCTATAATTTGTTTAGAGAAAGTCCTATTGTTTGCTGCCTCCAGAAGCTGCATCCTGAAGCCATGTGGGCTGGGAGCAGGAGGACAGTCAGCGTGTGCCTCCCGACAGGATGTGTGGGCCTGGGAGAAGACCCCCCGGAGTGATGTGTGCCCGGGACGGTAACCAAGGGTGAATACGTCTCAAAGGTGAGAAGACGAAGTGTTTCTGTGTGAAAGAAACAAAAGGACTGTGTTGCCCTGTGAAACTATTATAAAAGGACTATTGAGTGTCCGCTGGAGGACAAGGAAGTCTGCCCGACGGTAGGTTGGAGACAGACACTTAGGCAGGTTCCAGTTGTGAGAAGGTAGCCGCCCACAGAGGCAAGGATTTATTTTCTGTTTTATTTTATTTTGGATGTTTTGCTGCATACAGCCTGGTGAAGAAAACACCATTTAATAAACCACACTGTTTGTTTGCAAGCACTTGTCGGCTACCTCTCTGGGAAAACGCACCCCCCAAGGGGTCATCCACACCCGCCACCGAGCTAATCCCTCACAATATATATATATATATATATATATATATATATATATATATATATATATATATATATATACACACACATATACATACACACACACACATATACACACTGCCTTGCCAAAATAAAAAAAGGGTTACACACTCTAAATATTTTGTTTTGATTACGGCACGTATTCGCTGTGGCATTTTTTTTGATAAGCTTCTGCAATGTCACAAGATTTATTTCCATCCAGTGTTGCATTCATTTTTCACCAAGATCTTGTATTGATGATGGGAGAGTCAGACCACTGCGCAAAGCCTTCTCCAGCACATTCCAAAGATTCTCAATGGGGTTAAGTTCTGGACTCTGTGGTGGCCAATCCATCTGTGAAAATTATATCTCATGCTCCCTGAACCACTCTTTCACAATTTGAGCTCGATGAATCCTGGCATTGTCATCTTGGAATATGCGCGTGCCATCAGGGAAGAAAAAATCCATTGATGGAAAAACCTGGTCATTCAGTATATTCAGGTAGTCAGCTGAACTAATTCTTTGGGCACATGCAGTAACTATCCAATAGGATAGTTACTGCATACTCAGTTTAGTTAGTTTCTTAGTTAATTCCAGGTGGCAACTTTTTTTTGGCCAGGCAGCATATATATATATATATATATATATATACACACACACACACACACACACACACACACACACACACACACACACACACACACACACACACACATTATATATACACAATTATACACACACATACACACTTGCAGCAGAAATGCAAGTCTATAACTTATTCTCTGTGGGCACTAGATGTACACGCAAAACATCCAATGCCTGTGCTGCTCTCCTCTCATGTAAGCAAAAATCTCTGAAAAATAAATAAAAGTCAATCATAGTCCATGGCCCAAATTAGCAGGAAGCCTAACAAATGCGGATGTGTGTACTGAACCACCAGCAAAGTATTCCCTCTGGATCCTAACAGAGACTCAGCCTACAAATACTGAACAGGATTTGCAGACAAGAAGAGTTATGAATTGAAGGAGGTCCTTATTTTATATTTTCTAATATTTTGCAGAAGCAACATAAAGGGGTTGATTTACTAAAAGGCAAAACAGGCACACTGTGCACTCTCTGTAAGGGCATTTGCGCCAGAGCTTAGTAAACAAAGTAAAGCGTCATATTGCAAAGAATAACCAATCACATGCAAAAACTGAATTTTTGCTTGCACATGATTGGGTGATGAAAATCAGTAGAGCATTACGTCATTTACTAAGCTCTGGAGCAAATGCACTTGCAAATTGCACTAGTCTAGTAACCTTAAGCACATCAACTCCATAGCCTCACTACGCAAGACTGTGTGACCACAATGAACCAAAGCTAGATATGACTTCTGTCAGCTAGTGTTAACGAGAAATAAACATACCATGTTTAAGAATGTTCATTTGCAAACAATTAACAGGCACAAAATGAAAACATACAGTATAAGTGTGCTGGCATAAAAGAGACCAAATGGATCAGCAAGTCTGAAGCTTTTTAACCTTTTTTAGAGAGTAGAGATTTAGGTTTGTCCCAGATATATTTAAATTCACTTACTGTTGTCTGATTCACTACCTCTGTTAGAAGTCTGTTCAACTAATCTTTTGGTTAAAAAAAATAATTTTCTAAGGTTAGTTTTGAACTTTTCCTCCTGCTGGTGATGGCATGTCTCCATGTTCTCGATCTTAGCTTCTTGTAAAAAAGGCCCTCCTGAACTTTGTTCATACAAGTGACACAAACGGTGTGATACACATAAATGACAAACAATAGCTGGTCTTTTTGGATGATGTCTTTCTTTCTGCTTGTACTAGGATGAGAACATTTTTAACTTCTCCTGGTTCCTTCCTACTATAACCCGCATGTGAATTGCACAGTGCAATGTGCAAATCACATGTGATTCAGTGTGGTGCACTAAAGAAGTGCAGGCACCTTTTTTAAGCCCGCATGCTCATTTTGTACCATGCGATCCTGTCCGGGCATTGCATTTGCATTCCTTTTGGGGGTGTCATTAACTTTGTATTGACACCACAGTGGATAACAAACACAGTGAGTATAATCATGTCCTCTAAAAAATATTTCAACAACTTACCTTTTTTAGAAGATCAGCCAATTCCATTTCAGTTTTTTGCTGAGCCATATCTGTTTTCACTTCTGAATATGTGTCGCTGATGATGGCTAAAAACATGTTCTGTTGAAAAAAAGTTAAGGTGATTGAGAATAAAAGGACTTTAACAAATAAACTCAGCCTAACCCCAAACTGTAATATAAACCAAACCCTTAAAGCGGTAGTATCATCGATTTTTTGACATTGCAGTATAGTAATGATCTGTGGCAGCATTATCTTACCTACCTTTTCCGATGCCTGTCACTGCAGCCGTTCTCCTCCGATTTATCATCGACGTCATTCGCGCATGCTCAATGTGATATTCTTTTCCGGCAAGATAATTAGCTTGCCGGAATATTGCAGTGTCTAGTGCGGGGCTGCGTCATTTCCTCTCCTAGACGTCAGCCCCGTGCTCCCGCGAGGCTCCGACCTATTGGCTGTCCAAATGGTGAATGAAACCAAAACGAGGCTTGGTTTCTGCGTTTACTGCGCATGCGCGGGATTTCGGCAATTATACTCGTACTGTGGGCGGAAAGGCAGGAGAAAACCACAGCAAGGATGGCGGCGCTGTGCTCTTCAGAAAACCAAACTTATAATCTAAAATATTACAGGTTAGCAAAACTTACAATTGATTGCTTTCCCTAAATTAGATTGAAAAAGACATTTTACTGGTGCT
This sequence comes from Pelophylax lessonae, assembly GCF_965119305.1. Lineage (NCBI taxonomy): Eukaryota > Metazoa > Chordata > Amphibia > Anura > Ranidae > Pelophylax > Pelophylax lessonae. The sequence continues at coordinate 575,307,975 of NC_138768.1, read as the reverse complement.
GAGGTTTTAAATTGCTGTACTATGAGTGAGTTTACTACCGCTTTAAACTAAAAACTAGCCTATGACAAACAACCCCCAAAACATACCCCTTAACTTATTGTAAAGTAAAGAAAACTCTGCTCTGTGCAAAAGTTTTGCACAGAGCAGCCCAGATCCTCTTTTTTGGGTCCCCCCGCTGGCAGTCCTGACTTCTTTTCCCTGCCAAGTGCCCCCAGAAGCAAGCCTGTTGCTATGGGGGCACTCGAACAGGCTCGCTCCTGAGCCATGCTCTATGTGCCCATTCACACACAGAGTGTGGCTTGGCCCCGCCCTCAACTTTCTCCTCACTGTGATTGACAACAGCAGGAGCCAATGGCTGGCGCTGCTGTGTAAGCCATCGAAGAGAGAACAGAGAAAGCCGCTGCTCTCATGCACATCACTGGATCAAGATGGGGCTTAGGTAGGTATTGGGGGGGGGGGGGGCTGCACCTAGAAGTTTTTTTACCTGATGAATACTGTAGGCCCAATCCCCAAAAAGCATATGTTAGGCTAAAACGATAAAATAGAAAAAACAAGCTTACTTAGTAAATCCCTCCGAAACATGCACATTTCCCAGTGTTTTTTTTGGTTCAATAAAGGTTTATTGATTTTCAAATTTTGTGCAAACAGTACCACTACAGTCAATAAAAAGTGACTTGTAAATTTCCCCGTGTTTTGTCCCTTTACAAAAATTACAACTACAGCAAAATATCCACTGATTTGCTAGAAATCCACTGGACTCTAAGCCTCCTGCTTGGGCTTACAACCCAGGTCCTTCCTTCACTGAAATCTCATCTATGGTTGTCGCTCCTGCCTGCATGACTATAGAACAGGGTTCTTCAAACTATGGCCCTCCAGTTGTTCAGGAACTACAATTCCCTACATGCCTAGTCATGGCTGTAAATGTCAGAGTTTTACAGTGCCTCATGGGATGTGTAGTCCCGCAACAGCTGGAGGGCCGTAGTTTGCCAACCTGCATACCAAGAGCCTGTGTGTGTGTGTGTGTAGAAAGAGGTTTAGTTGTTGGGACTGAACTTCCTGACTACATGGACTTCAAAACAGTAGTCCCCCTCTTTAAAAATATGACCTAATAAAAAAAATGTATCTGCATTCAAAATGTTGACACAACTTTCAATTCATCAAAGATAAACTATTTTAAACATTCGTTTGGAAACTTATTTGTGCTAAATAATGCTTTGAGAATTATTGTAGGTATTTGGAAAAGCATATCTAGTCTTCAACTGAAAATACATATCTGAATAATTCATCCTGTGATGAAGCAGGTAATTTAAAACGAATACGAAATACCACATTCGCTCAAGTCTGTGATGTGGTTTCCTTCTATGGATAAATTTGCATAGCTGAAGCCCCTGGAATAATTATCAACAAAGTACCTAAACTGTATCCTTTTCATATGGTTAGAATATTGCTTGCTTTTCTGCTGTTTGTAAGGATGAGAAAACACTTTGCAATGATCTTTTTTCCCTCTTTTATGATTGGCTGTGGCAGAGGGCAAAGGCAGACCATAGGGGTCCAATAGACCTTTGATGTCTCCATGAAGAGACCCTGTCACCTGCCCATGCTATCACATAGGAGACTTGTTAGTCCCCTTGTGATAGAAATACAGTTTAATGAAGAAAAACAAGTGTTGAAAAATTACCGTAAATTAAAAAAAAAAAAAATGCTTAGTTTCTGCTACAAAATGTTGTAAACAAATAATTTTTCTCCTTCACTGATGAGGCTTCACTGAACAGGCACTGATAGGCTGCATTGACACCACGGATATGCAGCACTGATGGGCAGCCTTAATAGGCACTGATAGGTATCACTGGTGGGTATTAGCAGGCATCGCTGATGGGACTGCACTGATAATCAATGCACTGATTATCAGCCAGTTCCCCCTGTCAGGAGAGCTGATTACGGGCTCTCCTCTACTCACGCCGTCAGCGTAAATAAAAGAATGTCCACTGCATGGAACCGAACGGTTTGGCTCGCTTTTGTGCTTTTCCACTGCTGGTACCGCATGGTATGGTGTAGGAACGGTTCGGTACGGTACAGTACGGCGGCGCTTTTCCACTGCATGGAACAGAACGGCTCTCAAAAACAGTACCACCTCGATTGTGGTACCAAGAGGTAAAATACCCGGTACCATATCCCACAATCCTTTGCATGCAGTCACTACTAGCCACTGATTGGTCAGAGAATCCCACCCACCCCGTTGTTATCCCACCCACTTAACTTTAGTACTACTTTAGTGGAAAAGCAAACCATACCATAACGTACCGAACCGTTCCAACACCGTACCATGCAGTACCAGCAGTGGAAAAGCAAACTGGGCCAAGCAGGGCCGAGCCGTTACTTGCAGTGGAAAAGTGCCATATTTACACAGTGATCAGCTATGATTATACGTGTTTTGATAAACAGTTGCGCAAATATTGTGCGACAAAAAAAAATTGCAACTAACACCATTTTATTTTACAGGGCCTCGGTTTTCAGAAAATATATAATAGTTTGGGGTTTTAGGTAACTTTCTAGCAAAAAAAAAAGCAGATTTTACTATGTATATGCAAAAGTGACATTTTTGTTCCGGACATGAAGTGGTTGAACAACAGAACAAACCTAGAGATTATTACACATACCAAAAGTATGAAGAACATAAAAAAAACAAAAGATGAAAAATAGATGGGCCCCAATATTCGATCTGCTTCCTCAACCTTGGTAAAGTCGAAATCTCCCAGAATAAGACGGAACTGGGTAAAGCTAAAAAAGAAGAAGAAAAAAATTACTTGTAAGTTTCACTTCAAATCTATACTAATACTAACCTAGCAAATTAAAAGAGTTAAAGAGTAACTCCACTATGTTGAGAAGAAAACATTCCCCTCTGGGTGATTGATCTATGTACATTCTAGGGATTTTAACAAACTTTGTTGCAAATTCCTACCTTGTGTTACTCTTAAGGAATAGCGGTTTGTCTATGTGCTGAGCGAGTCCATATGGGAGTGGTTTACGACATATCAATCAGCTGCTGGACCTGCAGGGCTCTAATAAGGAAAGTGGCAGGGTCTTCATCCCTTTGGACAGGATTTCCCTTTGAGAATTTCTCACCAAAAATTACATTTTATGTTCCCAATGTTTAACAACAATGTTCTTAACCTGTCTATGTGGTAAAAAAGGACCACTTAAAATTATCATCAGGAATCCGCTTAAGCCCCTTTCACACGGCTTTCTGATCAGGTCCGCCTGCCAGTTTTTCAGGCGGACCTGATCGGATGCTCCATGTACCTCTATGGAGCAGCGAATGTCAGCAGTGACATCTCCGCTGACACCTGGTGCTCTCCAATCTGATGTGGTCTGTGAAATCCAGATGGATAGAAACCCTATTTTCCATCCATCATAGAGGAGAGCGGGGATCTGACAGCTCCATCTCTGCAAAATAAGCGGAGACAGAGCTGTCATCCGTCTGCTCAGGGGGTATCGGCGGATCGATCCCCGCTGAGCAAAACGGAGTCTGCCGGGTGGAAAGCCTATGCGAAAGGACCCTTAGGTTGTTCATCCAAAATGGACACTCTATTGATATTAAGGATGTTACATATTTCAGAATCCAACTCATGTGAGTCATATCCCTTCTCCAAGAATCTATGTTTGAGCACAGAAGCTTGTTGTTAAAAATCAAAAGAATTATTAACCAGCAGTTACTGGCCAAAACGTATTTTAAACCTACTGATCATAATGGTTTTATCGCGACTGACAGCTGTCATCACAGAAATTGGTTGAAATCAGTGCTCGGCAGCCAATTTTTTCAACTGGTCGTAACTGTTCAACCACTTTAGATTTTAAACAAGCTTCTGTGTTCAAACATAGATTCTTTCAGAAGGGATATGACTCACAAGAGTTGGATTCTTAAATATGTAACATCATTAATATTAATAGAGGGTCCCTCTTAGATGAACAACCTAAGCGGACTCATGATGATAATTTTAAGTGGTCCTTTTTTACCACCTATTCCTTACAACATAGACAGGTTAAGAACATTGTAATAAAACATTGGATGTTTAAGAAATTATTGGATTCTGGGACCACTATTACCTGTACGAGCTAAAGTAATTTATAGGTGAGCCACTATTCTACAAAGTAAAATTGCCCACAATATAATTATTTTTTGCCCCATGTGCTACTCAGAACGCTGTGTACTTGCTGACTTGTCCATGTGGCAAACAATATGTGGGCAGAACCATCAGATCCTTTTCTGTGAGTGTCAACAAACATATTAACAACATCAAGAAGGGCTTAACTAATCATAGTGTACCCAAACATTATCTGCGTTATCATAATAAAGATCCTACCCAATATTTAATTATAGACAAATATGTTCCCCCATGGAGGGGAGCAGCTATCAGACGGGGGGTCCTACAACTTGAAACCTATTGGATTTATGAGTTGAGGTCTTTCTCTCCTTATGGGATGAATATCGAGTGGGACATCAATCATTTATCAATAAGGCTTGATATATAATGCTGAGTACATCTGCTAGACGAGTTTGTATTATGTGTTTTTTATCTCCTTTTTATATTTTTATTTTTACCATATATTTTTTTATTTTACTTTGGTATTAATATAAATTACATTTTTTGCATTTTGGCTTTTTTATTTACATTATTATTCATAATTCCTATAAAGAAGGTTCAGATTTCCCTTTTTATATATTCTTCATGACATTTTGTATTGCTACAGAAGTTTATGATTTTTCTACTTTTTATGTGGATTGTATGGAGTTGAATGTCCCCGTCTATGGCTAGGCCTGTTTCTGGCTAGGTTGTCACCAATGATCAAAATGAGGCTTGGTATTTCATGTGAATTAAGGATGAGGCTTGGAGCTCACTACACTGCCATGTTTGGTTCCAGGAAGTATTGATTCAGGATGTGCCTTCAAGGGACAGCAATTAGGGTAATTACTTAAAATATATATATATATATATATATATATAGCTATATATATATATATATATATATATATATATATATATATATATATAAGCAATGGACAACATTTCTTCAGACCTCAGATGATGTCTTTGAAGACAAAACGCTTTGGGTTTCTTACCATTCAGGCCATTGCACTATGATCTTGTACACTGGATGATGTTACAAGCACTTGTGTATTGGGAACGATGCACGTTTTCTACTTTTTTAAATACATTTTGAACATACAGTTTTACACTATGTGGAGCCTTTCTTTATCTTTATGGTCCAACGCACTGTTTTGACACCAATCTATGTGGAGCGGATTCATCGTATTGTTACGTGTGGAACCGTTTGGAGTCTTCTAGTACCACTCCTGGACCACCATCAAGCTGTGTTCAGTTTATTCTTCTCACCTCACATCTAGACCTCTAAGTCATAGGAGGTCTAGCAGCGCTTAAATGGTGAACATACATGATGAGATATCCAAGCAATCAAGGTCTGGTAACTGACTCCTATTCCTGTGGCTGCATCACCTTTTGTCATACCAAAAGTAGCTATGGCAGCCAAATGCTAAGCACCTAAACAAAAACCTTTTTAGGTATCCTAGGTAATAGAAGTGTGTTGGTTCTGGGTGTCCGCTACCCTCTGATGAAGTCCTTCCTTTGGGATGTAATGCGTAAGGGGGCAGCCACACCCCTGTGACATTATATTTTAACCAAGCCTTTGCACAGCTCCCTAAGAACATACAGTCACACAAACCTGAAGCTTTGAGCAACTAGGGGAGACATATTCCCACCGTTGTTTACATATTTGAGATGCTTTTATTCTACTTGTCTTTGGGATTGGTGAAGCTGAGTATGGGGTTTTCTGCACAGAGAGTGTGGTTTGTGAATAGGAGTGTCCACTGGGCTGATCTACAATAAAATTGGTTACAGCCCCAATTGAATTGATTGGACTTTGTATTTCACCATTTTACATACAATAATAATCCATCGACTATTTATTATATATTTAATATTGTATGTTTTAATCACTTGTTTTCATTTTTTTACACGCAAATTTTTTCATGGTGAAATATGTTGCTATAAAACTTTGGCTGGATTCCACATTATGAGAATATATCACTAGATATATTTAAGTGCGGCACAATTTTAATTTAGTTTATTAGTGTGTTTATTCTGTGGATGAATAACAGCCTATTTTCCAATATATTATATCTAATTTTATTTTATTTTTTTTGCATGGTGACAGTTCTATTTTATTTTCCTGCATTACCTCAATCAGAAAAAAAACCTCATTATTGCCACTAGATGGCACTGATGATCCCTGGAATTAAAGCTGATGTCCAGGTTTCATTTTACTTTAAATAGTTTGTTTGGGCCAAGCTTGGGAATGGCTGATCTAAGGCCAGAGAGCCCAGGGCCTCTTGGAAGTTGGTGATATTAAAATCAAGGATTTTTTGCCAAATGAGCTGCTAATAGCATAAATGACATGCTCTTGCTGTTGTTTTTATAACGTTTCTCCTCTGAGCTTCCTCATCGTGCTGCCCTAACCCAGATACATTGGTGTCCCCTGTACCTGCTGGGACCTATGGAGTCCCAAAAAGGGTCTATACTATTGTGTGCACCCTTTTAGAACTACAACCTAATATGTATCTGTTCTCAGCACCACACATGCAGGCAGAGCAAGAGGGACACCACAGTGCTGATTGACAATGGCTCCTAAATCACCACGGCTTTGACTCTGTGACCCTCTCAGGAACACGGCTGCACGTAAGGTCGTAGTTCTAAACAGGAGCATGCATGTAGTAGAGACTGCCGGGGAGACTCTATATGTATTGGCAGGCACAAGGGGTACCCATATACCTGGTGGAGTCAGGCAGTGTAGTTCAGCAAATAGCAGCTCATTAGCAATAAAAAAAAAGAAAAAAAGAAGACTTTAAATATCACTTTAAAGTAGAACTAAAAGGAAAAACTTTCTTTTCATTCTCAATATACTGTAGTAGGGGAGAGTTATAACCCCTGTCAGGTTTTTTTGCCATCTATGTCCTATTGGGAAGATTTCCCTACACTTCCTGACCCATAGCCTCAACAGGAAGTGGGAGGAAATCCCTGGAAGTCTACAGAACAAAGATTTTGCCTCTGTCTGTTCTGGTGACCAATCAAAATTCGGGATTTTCCTTCACTTTTACGTTCAGTTATAATGGTCACCAGGACAAATACAAAGGGTGAATCTTTTTAGCATAGTCAGCAGTAAAAACCTGACAGGGGTTCTAATTCCTTTCCACTATATCTAAAACAAAAAAAAAAGAAGTTTGCCTTCAGTTATACTTTAAAGTAAACAGAAAAAAAACATTGAACAAGACCACTCCTTAACCACTTTGCCGCTGCTCACTAGAGCTCTACTGCGGTAAAGTGGCTTGATAACGTCTGGCGACGTAGACCTACGTCGCCAGACATTCCCCTCTCTCGGTGGCACGCTCTCACTGTATTCAGTCACAGCGGGAGTAGGACCAGGGGAGGAGCGGCGGCGATCGCCGCTGCTCTTCCCCGATCGTCTGGGAATCGAGTGTGGAGATCTGCCCGCTTGTGTAAACACAAGCGGGCGGATCTTCTAAGTGACAGGCAGGGTCAGATTGCAGGGTTAGCATAGCTGAACCTGCGATCTGTCCTTGTGTCACATAGTCCCCTCCCCCCATACATGTCAGTAAGCACCAGGCATACATTAACCCCTTGATTACCAATAAAAATTAACCCCTTCCTCGCCAGTGTCATTTTTACAGTAACAGTGCATATTTATAGTAGTGATTACTGCAGTAATGTCACTGGTACCCCCAAAAGTGTCAAAAATGTCAGTCAAGGGTCCGATCTGTCCGCTGCAATGTCGCAGTCCCGCAAAAAAAAAAAAAAAAAAAAAAATCGCAGATCGCCGCCATTACTCGTTAAAAAAGAAAACACCAAAAACGGACAGAAATCTTTCCCTTAGTTAGTAAACGCAATAACTTTTGCGCAAACCAATCAAAATACACTTATTGCGGTTTTTTTTTTACCAAAAATATGTAGCAGAAAACAAATTGGCCTAAAATGATAAAAAATTTTGATTTTTACATTTTTTGGGGGGGAATTTCATTTAAAAAAAAAAATGTGAAAAATAGTTATTTTTTCAAAATTGTCGCTCTTTTTTTGTTTATAGCTCAAAAAGTAAAAATTGCACAGGTGATCAAATACCGCCAAAAAAAAGCTCTATTTGTGGGGGAAAAAAATACGTAAATTTCGTTTGGGTACGGCGTTGCATGACTGCGCAATTGTCAGTTAAAGTCGCACAGTGCCGAATCGCAAAAAGTGGCCCAGACGTAAGACAGCAAAATCCTCCGGTGGTAAAGTGGTTAAAGTGGATGTAAACCTGATAAATGAAATTCGACCTAGGCACATTTATCTGTAGTGTTATCTTATATATCTCCAAAGCCCTAAGTCCCATAGCTTTCTGTTCTTATATTATCAGCATGATAACTTTTGACAAGTTCTCCATCAACGGAGATAAAATTTGTGTCGGGGTGGGTGCTATAAATAGATTAGCAGAGAGCTGGTCTATTCACATCACATTCCTCCTTCCTCTGCCTATGTGGAGTAAGAGCGTGTTCCTTTCCTCCAATCAGCTGTCACACAGTGTATACCAACACAACGTTCCCAGTGCTGAACAGGAAGAGAACATTTCAAACACATGTGCACGTTCTAAAGAATATATAAAGCTGAAGACAGCAGATATACAAGTAAAACTTGTATGTAGGGAGATTTGTTTAATCCTTGTGTATCATCTGAGGCTGTTCACTTCACTGGGTATATGTGAGGGTTTACATCCAAAAAAATAAAGACATACATTTTTTTTTAAACTTGCTTTACATTCCTGGATTTATTATAGGACCAATTGGCCCTATCCGCCCTTGTTTATTTTCCTGCAAAAATGTGTGCATTTTAAGTGGAAATCCAATTCTTTCCTTGATGGCTAACGTACATCCATATGCCCTTCAGAAAGTAAAACTATGTGCCAAATCACACCAACGAATTATCATTGTCACATTTGCAGCAATGCAGATCCATAAATTTAAATAGAGCTGATATATAATAAAAGTGCAGATACCATTTACCATATCACACTGGAAATTATTTGGTACATTTTTGAACATGGTGTAATAACTTGACTTTACTGGGAATTAAAAAAAAACTTGTAACATGGAACAACATGCAGGTTGTTATTGAAAGATGACTCAAACACTTATCAGCATCCAGTTCAGGCAATGAAAATAACCAAACTGGATGAGTTACGCTTCTTCTATCACACAACACTTCCTATTTGTTCTGTGAATGTGATCCCACACACAGACCAATATTGATAAACCTCTAACCACAATATTGCAGCATATGTGCTCAGCACAAACCCCAACCAATCACTTGTTTACTTCCATGATGCTTCTAGGAAACACATTTGGCTGCACATTTTGTTTACCCCAATTTAAAATTTTTAATGCGGAAACAAATCATAAAGTAATTTTCTTCTCTATACTAAGAATATGTTTTTAAAACATCTGCACAGTACATTACTAAGTCGAAATTTACTGCTTTATCAATGAATGCTGGAATCATCCATTTCCAAATGTTATGAGTTTGTTTCTTAGCTGGCAGCGGTTTAGGAATACGGTCTTTCAAAACCAGGGCTTTTTTTCAGCAGGAACGTGGGGGAACGCAGTTCCGGCACCTCAAGCACTGAATGTATGTATGCAATAGCAAGGGGAGTGGGGTGTGTTGGAGGGTCTCTTGATGTTGGCTGCTTGGGGAACTATTATTGTGTGAGGGCCTGTTGTTGCTGCTGGGGGATCTATTGTTGCTGGGGGGTCTCCTGTTGAGGTAGAGGTCTATTGTTGGCTGATCTATTGATACTGGTTGCTGGGAGAGCCGTTATTGCTACTGGAGGGGGGGCTAATCTTGCTTGGGTGGATATTTTGTTGCTGGGTGAGGTATTTTGTTGTGCGTGGGAGGTGGGTAGGGGATGGAACCAAGGGACAGTGCTCAAAGGTGGGTAGTGGGTGGAGACAAGGGGTTCACTCAGAAGGGGGAAGTTCCTGCACCTATTCTCCAAGAAAAAAAGCCCTGTTCAAAACTAATACTAGAGTCCTAGGAAAAGAGAACCCAGGAACAAAAAAGCAATCAACCACTCCCCAGGTGGCTTTTAACCAATCACTGTCCAGTGATTAGTTAAAAGCTACGTGGGGAGTGATAGATCACTTCTCTTTTCCTGGGTTCTTATTTCCTAGTACTCTTCCATTATTTTTTGTACAGGTATTTGGATTATATCCCCCCCACACCATATTATGGGGGGAGTTGGCATCCAATCGTCATATTTAAACCCCTGGTTAAAGGCAATTTTTTGTAGATACTGTTTTCCAAGGCTGAAACAGCAATGAGATCTAAAAGAGAATGAGGACATAGATACAACCTTGGTTAAGCAGAATAAAATTACTTCTACCCATTCGTAAGCCTAGTACACACTAGCAGTTTTTTTTTTTTCTTTCAACCCAGCAGAGCTGAACGAAAAAAAAAAAAAACCCACAGCTCAGGTCGGAGCAGCTGTACTAACTATCCAACGTTAGTACAGCAATCTCCACTGCTATTCTATTGTGTTCTGACAGAGGGATGCCCCCCCCCCCTCCCACCACAACACTCTGGTCAGTGCTCTCAGCCATTAGCTAAGTACACTAATTGGGAGCCGATCAGAAGACCTTTTTCAGTCATGTCCCTTTTGGCTTCTGTCGAACCGACTTTAGAACACACGGGCCGAATGTCGGACAGTTTCTATTGAACCGGCCAATGTCGCCCGATATTCAGCTTTAGCAGTACCGTCTGCAGGCTTTAATTCTAGGAGTTTGGAATTAGACAGGCATCAATACTAATCATGTTTACCATCTCTACAAAAACTGGTAGAAACAACACAAAGAGACAAGAGGAAAGAGAACTATAAGAGATGACCAACATGATACAATCCGACTGTACAGTTTCTTTTACATTTTTTAAAACAATGTTTTTGTGAGGGCCTACGTAAACAATCCATTCAATTTAAATTCAATTAGGCAGGCCCTTGCACTATATAGTGGTTGGTCAACCTAAAGGAGATTGTTCAATCAGACTGTAATGTGTATAATCAGCATAAGAAACTGTAGTCATTCATGAGTTGCATTGCTTCAGTTCAATTTGCTGCAAAGTATGACTGCGTATGAACATTACGATTGCCCCCCCCCCCCCTAAATTACTTACATACAGTCCTGGAAAGTACTGAAGTCATCAACCTGAGTGCCAAACACAAGATAGGCAAATTGGGCATATGCCAAAAATATGATGAAAAACATGATGGAGAAGCCCAAGATATCCTTGGCACAACGAGACATAGTTGTAGACAATTGGGTCATAGTTCTGTTGAAGTTCACAAACTTGAAGAGCTGTCAGAGTATAAGAATCCGTTATAGACATGCTGGTACATTCTAAAAACACACATCATTAGACAATAGTGTCTGAAACAAAGGTATAGAGGCAGTGGTAACCCAACTGTGCTTTATCTCATTCCATTATGCTGAAGACACATAGCCTGGCACATTTGTGGTTTTCCTCCTAAAAAGGCTTAGAGTTACTTGCTAGGGAGAACGTATGTACTAAACATCGCTACCGGATGAAATAGCCCGCAGGTAAGCAAGACATTTCATGCACTAGGAAATGTCAGACACCTGCAGCAACTGGAGATCAACATCATGGCAGAATTTTTATTACAAAAATGTAATATTCTTCTTTTACAAGCAGTCCTTAATTGAATCTGCTCCCTGTGCTGACAGGGTCGTTTTAAGTTGGACTCCAGGTATTACATGCATGCATAGCCATTTTTCCCACAATGGGTAATCAGTATGGTTCATTCACAACATACCCTCAAAGCTTGATGACTACACATGGAATAGCAGAAGATCATCACACTGGGGTTTATTTCCTAAAGCTGGAGAGTGCAAAATTAGGCTCACTTCTGCAAAGAAACCAAAAGGCTTCCAGGTTTTAATGCCAAAGCCTAATCGAACAAGCTAAAGTTAGGCCCCTTTCACACATACGGTCCGTTCAGTTCAGTCACGTCAAAATGTATCAGTGTTTCATCAGTTTTTTTTACATCCACTACCAATGAAAAAACAGATGAAAAAACTGACCATTTGTCTGTTTACATCCGTTTTTCGTATGATCCGTTTTTTTTGACGGATGAAAAATAGGGCATTCATCTGTTCCAAAAAACAGACATTGACGGAATCGGATGAAAACGGATGTTAACCACTTAAGCCCCGGAGGATTTGGCTGCTAAACGACCAGGGGGTATTTTGCAATTCGGCACTGCGTGACTTTAACTGACAATTGCGCGGTCGTGCGACGCTGTACCTAAACGAATTTGGTGTCCTTTTTTTCCCCACAAACAGAGCTTTCTTTTGGCGGTATTTGATCACCTGTGCGATTTTTTGATCATGCGCTATAAACAAAAAAAGAGCGTCAATTTTGCAAAAATAGCAATATTTTTCACATTTTTTTATATGAAATTCCCCAAAAAAAAATTTAAAAATCTAAATTTTTTAACATTTTCGGCCAATTTGTTTTATGCTACCTATGTTTGGAAAAAAAAAAGATCGCAAAAAGCGTATTTTGATTGGTTTGCGCAAAAGTTATCGCGTTTACTAACAAAAGGGAAAGATTTTTGTCATTTTTGTTGTTTTTTTTTTAACGCGTAATGGCGGCGATCTGCGATTTTTTTTGCGGTACTGCGACATTGCGGCGGACAGATCGGACCCTTGACTGACATTTTTGACACTTTTGGGGTTACCAGTGACATTTCTACAGTAATCAGTGCTATATATATGCACTGTTACTGTAAAAATACACTGGTAGTGAAGGGGTTAACTTTGAGAGGGAGGGGCTGTGTGTGTCCCTAGGGGCGTGCTTTCTACTGTGATTGGCTGTGGCTTCAGCTGTATGAACGGTGATCAACGGTTCTACGTAATAGAACCGTATGATCGTCTCTCATACACAGGGGAGAATGACAGGCAGCTTGTTTACACAAGCCGCCTGACTTTCTCCCTCTCCCCCGCCGATCGCAGAGTGGCTGGTGGACATCGGGTCCGCCGGTCACAAGCGCGGGGGGTCCGTGACCACGCGGGAGCGGGAGCGCGCCTCCGGGGGCGCGCGCTCGCTCCCTAGACCCTCACAAGCAGGCGACGTAGACCTACGTCAGTTTGCCTGTGAGGGGCTGACCGCCGACGTAGATAGTCGTGCGGCGGTCTGCAAGTGGTTAAGGGATGATCATCCATTGTCATCCAATTTTACATAGAGATGCATTGATGTCCGTTTTTCATCCTTCAACGGAATGATGAAAAACGGACAAACGGACCTATGTGTGAAAGGGGCCTTAGAAATTGATTGGTTTCTATGGAGAAGTGAGCCTGATTTTGCACTCTCCAGCTTTAGTAGATAAACCCCACTTTTCATGACAGCCAGCTCACAGTATTTGAGTGACAGCATTGTACAATGCATTGCACAAAGCTAAAGACACAGCTGCATTTAAAAATACATTTACATTTTTTTTCAATAGATCATTTATATGTCCTTTTTTCCCCTACAAAAAGAGCTTTCTTTTGATGGTATTTGATCACCTCTGTGGTTTTTATGTTTTGCGCTATAAAACAAAAAAAAAAAAAAGAAAAAAAAAAAAAAAGGCAATTTTGAAAAAAAAAAATAAATAAAACCTATATTTTTTTACTTTCTGCTATAAAACATATCCAACAAAACAACAAAGAACGAATTTCTTCATCAATTTTGGCCAATATGTATTCTGCTACATATTCTTGGTAAAAAAACAAAAAACAAAAAGCGTATATTGATCGATATGTGCAAAAGTTATAGCTTCTACAAACTATAGCATATTTTTATTTAATTTTGTACTAGTAATGGTGGCGATCAGTGACTTATAGCGGGAGTGCGATATTGCGGCCGACAGTCGGGACACTAACTGACACTTTTGTCACTCTTTGGGGACCAGTTTCACCAATCCAGTAATCAGTGCTAAAAATATGCACAGTCCCTGTACTAATGACACTGGCTGGGAAGGTGTTAATATTGGGACAATCAAAGGGTTAACTGTGTGTCTAGCCAGTGCTTGTGTACTGTGTGGGAGGTGATTTGACTAGGGGAAAGCATTGATTCATTTTCCTTGCAGGAACACAGGATCAATGCCTTCCCTACTGACAGAAATGGTGATCTGCCTTGATCTGCATTCTGCCTGTGTAACGAATGATCGGCGGGTGCTGGCAGACTTCGAGTATGCGGTACTCACAGATCAGCTACCGCTGTGTCTAACCACAGTGGGAGTGGGTTGCCTGCGGCACGTGTGCCTGCTCCATATCCGTTCAGTGTCACTAGGTACCTGATCCGGTGCATAGCAGCCACCCTGCTGCAGTATATGTTCGGTGGGCGGTCCGCAAGTGGTTAAAGAGAGGTTTTATTTTTTCATTTAATGAACTTTGACCACAAGTAAAGAATATATTTAAATTTACCTTAATCCAAGCAAAGAAAACAGTCACAGCAACAATACTGTTGAACTGATTTTGCCAGTAAGCCAGGGATTCAAAGTTCGGAAATGAATTCATGTCTGCCAGGAGTTTATTGAGTGGTCCTTCCACAGATGTCATTCTGAATAAGCTGATTGCCACTGCCACCAAGGAGAACTGCAGGCAAGACAGAAATGATAAGAAGAAGTCATGCTTAGACCTTAGAGAGTCACATACATGGACAGACAGAAATGTAAGGTAGTGATCTTGCTTCTGTTAAATATACAGTATAATGGCCTCATGTATTAAAGCAGCCTTTCTCAACCTTGTTAACGCTGATAAATTCCTGAAACAACTTTCTGGTCCCAGGGAACTGATGCTAAAAGTTACTACAACTCATTATACATTAGAGTGATGATCAGTGAGAAGAATGCTCCTAACATGTGTGGTCATTGGGAAGAAATACCCCCTTACAGATAAAAAGATCACTGGTGTCATTAGGAATTATATGACAGGCAGAAATAGCTCATTGCTCAAGGAACCCCTAGCAACATGTGGAGGAACTCTAGGGTTCTCTGGAACCCTGCTTGAGAAACCCTGTATTAAAAAAGTTTTAGATCTGGTAACCTGGTCTTTAAATACAGTGCATTTGTGTATGTCTGTTCCATAGCAACCAGGTATTACTACAGTTAAACCGGTACTTTACCCATAACAACTTTTCTTGCTGGAGGCTTCCAGTTTGCTGAAGCCCAGAGCCCGAAACAGCAGTAAATCATAAAGTGGAACTAAACCCATCAATTTAACGATTTCAAAAAACAGTTACATTCCTGGAATGCCGGGATTGCCAACTGTCACATTTGCTTCTGTCCTCAACCAAAATGTCAAACCATAAATTGGCTGGTGTCATACCTGATCATATGTGCAGCACCATGACAGTTGCAGATTAAACAGAACCAGCAGCCTTGGCTGTAAAGGATAGATGGGTTCAATTCCGCTTTAAGGCTGTCAGCGGACCGGCCTCTACAACTCAGCAGTGCCTAAAAATGCAGAGCAACTGAGCATGTGCAGAGCAGGGTGAGACAGTGTATTACTGGATTTTAAACAGTATAGCCACTGATTTTTAATGTTTTACATAGCTATACCTACAAAATGGGCCAGCCTGAAGTGATCTAGCAGGACTTCATTTTCTGACTAAAGTTCCACTTTAAAGCGGAGTTCCACCCAAAAGTGGAACTTCCGCTTTAGGTAGTCCTAACCCCGCATGTCACGCATGTCATTTTTTTTTTGGGGGGGGGGGGGAGCGGGTACCTAGTTTTGACAGGTACCTGCTCCCACTTCCGCTCGGAGCGCCGCGGTGCCCTGAGCGGAAGTTTTCCTCTCCCTCCCTGCAATCCTCTGGGACAGGTCAGAGGTCCCAGAAGATTGCCGGCCAATCAAAACGCGCAGTGCAACTTGCGTATGCGCAGTACGTACCCGGCTGTGAAGCCGCAAGCTGTCACACCCGGGTGCCCACACTAGTGATGCCGGCGCCGCCGAGACCAGAGGGAGAGGATCGAGGCTTCAGGCGGCCGCATCACTGGACCGTGGGACAGGGGAGTGTGTGTTTATTAAAAGTCAGCAGCTACACTTTTTGTAGCTGCTGACTTTTAATAAACACAGAAAAGGCTGGAACACAGCTTTAAGTTCTAGGACAAAAGTCATAAAATATCAGGTGACAATCAATGCATTAATAGCTACATTACATCTCTGCAACCAATGTATTTACTGATGTGTAAAGAAAAGCCTCTAGCCTGTCAGCTGTTGTACCTACCACAATGATCACAATATCAAGACAGTTCCAAAGGCTTCGGAAGTAGTGCAAGCGGTGAATGCGGATCTCTAGGAACTCCTCCACCATATAATAAAATATAAAGAGACAGAAAGCGATCTCGCAGGCAGCCAGGAAATAGTCAAATGTGGAAATGTAATGGATTAACTTCACGGTCTGAAAATGCCAAGATGTGACCAGGCCACCGGTAGCTGGGAATTCCACCAATAACCTACATGACAGAAAAGGGTATTGGGGTCATTTTAGAAAATAAAGAATAGAAAATCATAGAAACAGTTCTTCAATCAAAATGCCATTTACTTTTCAAGTATTTAACCAAAACCTGATACTTTGGGGGAAAAAAGCACAGCTAAATATACACAGATACATTTCTAGATCATCTGTTATTCAGAAAGAGAAATACACTGGGCGTTTAGACTATGGACAGGAAGAGGGAAAAAACACAAAAAGGTATCCCTTGCCAAACCATTAAAATCTATATGCAACTTTACAAATCATTTGAGTTGTGTGATATCAGATATAAAAATAATCCCAGAAGATTGTTAAGGGTTTAATATTACAGCCAGAGACTAGTGTATTTTTTAGTGGTGCCCATCTGTACAGTATTGTGACTGTACACTACATGTCTTCCGGCCACTGGACTTATAGAATTCTTTTCCTGCTGATTGTAAGGACAGAGGCAAAAAGACAACCCAGAGTCCCCAAATTTTCCATAAGAGGGCCACATCATAAATTTTAGAAATACTCGGGGTCTGAAAAAACATAATTTTATAAGCGAATGAATAAACATGTTCCAAGAAATAACTGCACATCAGAAGTCCCGTCCCCCCATCACACCAGAAGCCCTGTTTTATGCAAAAGACCCCCCCCCCCCGCCTTTTTTATTAGAGCCCCCCTTTTCACATCAGAGTCCCTCTTTCACATTAGAGTCCCCGTTTCCCATCAGAGCCCTGCCCTACCTTACAGCCTGCACCACAGCAGCAGCATGGCACAGGGTGGGAGGCCGAGCAGGTTTTTTACAGAGGACAGGAGGTGGAGCAGGTCTCCTTCTGAATGCTGGGGTTGTCCTGAATGTTGCCAACCTGGATCGGCAGTAACAATGACTGTTTTGGCGCTGGTGGCCAGCCTGGCTGCACCATGGAAAGAAATGACACAAATAAGTGCTGCGGAGTGGGTAAACTCTTGTAGCGGGTTGTGTTTTGGAGACCCCTGATGTAGAGAATGGTTTTTCATAAAGGGCAGCAGTGAGCTGCTGTGGATTGGATTTCATGCACAGAGTTCATTTTCAGCTTGGCACTTTTACAACATTTAGTATAATACTGTAAATAAAAGCCAGGAACAAGTTTATAGGAGTTTCTTTTCCATCAAGGCTCACATTCACTGTCAGATAAAATCCAAAAGTTCAGATCTTATATTTTGCCCAACACCCCATTTAACATTTGCATTAGGAAACATACCTCACAATGCAGAATAGGTTAATATTTGCATTGTAAACAGAGAAATCAATAAACACTGCTCGGGTGCCTCTGTCCAGCCACATGTTTTTCTTTAAAGTTGCAATTTGCACAGCTGCCTCTTCTCTCTCCCTGGACAGGTCCAAGTAATAACCAGCCCCACTATATATGGCAATGAGGCCCCACTGGCTGCTGCCATTCAAGTCCTTTTCTTTGGTGTATGTCCAGCTAAAAGGAATCAGAAATACAGAAAACAGTTGTAATATCATCTGTAATATCTTCAAAACAACATTCTCATGGTACAGAATATTGCTAGGATTCTAGATGACCTATTATGTGCAAGGATCCTGGAAAAATGAACATGCCATAGCTGCACATTCTATGTAGCAGTACAATATACTTGAAACACCACTGCTCCACTTTACACGGTCCCTTGACAATAATTATGAAGAAAAAAAATAGTTGAAACATTGGATGCTCTTTATGAATTCTAAGGGCTCTTTCACACAGGGAGTCCGTCCGCTGAGCAGGAGGATGACAGATGTTCTCCGCGCTGTGTGCGGAGACACAGCTGTCAGGTCCCCATGCATCTCTATGGGGGAATCGGATGGGAACGGACCGTCTGTCTGTTCTCATCCGATCCAATCCGCTGGACGGATGGAAAATAGGGTTTGCATCTGTCCAGATTTGACGGCTTGGATCGGATGTCAGCGGACATGTCTCTGCTGACATCCGATACCCCATAGAGATGCAAGGGGTGACCATTCAGATCCGCCAAGAAAACTGACAGGCGCGTCTGAAAGGTCCACCTGTGTGAAAGGGCCCTTAGAATTAAGAAGTAAAACTGTCACTAAAAAACTATAGGTAATCCTAAACAAGAAAAAAAAAAATAAAAAAAAAAGGGGGGGATTTATAACTTTATTGTTATTAAAAAGTACCACATCCAAAATATATATATATATATATATATATATATATATATATATATATATATATATAAAAATACAAACACATATATATATTAGGGATAGGCCGATTATCGGCAAGGCCGATATATCGGAGGCCAATATGCACTTTCCCCGATATATCGGTATCGGAACTGCCCGATATTTTTGTGATGTCATCCTGCCTTCTTAGTCCGCCTCCCTCGCCTTGGACAGCCTCGTCTGGAGTCAAGACTAGTCTCGCGGGAGTGTATCACAGCCATACACCCACCCACAGCAGCCCGGTGCCAGCCAGCCACCCACATCCACAGGCCCTGTACCAGCCAGCCAGCCACCCACAGGCCCTGTAACAGCCAGCCACAGTACCAGCCAACCACAGGCCCTGTACCTGCCAGCCACAGGCACTGTATACCAGCGAGCCAGCCAGCCACCCACAGGCCCTGTCTTAGTGAGCAAGGAAGCCAGCCATTAAGCATTAAACAGAAATTACCATGTTCAGTACCAGATTTGTGTCAAAATTTGTCTTTATTTTTCAAAACCTAAAATGTACAAAATATCGGCCCATATCGGTATGTTGTGACCAAAAATATCGGTATTGGCCCTGAAAAAACCATATCGGTCTATGCCTAATATATATATATATATATCTATATATATATATATATATCTATATATATATATATATATATATATAGATATATATATATATATATACACATACACACACACACACACATACATACACACACACACACACACATGTATGAACCCTAACAGAAAGAAGCTACAGGACTTTAAAAAGGTACCATTTCATAAAATCATGTGTTTTTATTCAGATGATTAGAAGTATTGAAAGGAATACTTTTAGTACTTCTAACGATATGAATAAAAACAGACAATTTTATTTTAAAGGTCCTGTTGCTTTTTTTCCTCTATATACAGTATAAGCCTCGGTTTCCACTAGTGCGGCTACGAAGTCGTGCTACTTCTAGCACGACTTCGTAGCAAAAGTAAACCGCAGCTTCAGTTAGACTTGTCCCTCATATATAGAGGGAAGTCGCGCTCAAAAGTAGTACACGATTTACTTTTGAGGTCGCGGCAACTGAAGCCGCGGCAGTGGAAACGGGCCCCCTTGAAAACAATGGGTTTTGACTTGCTGTGCGACTTGACATGTGTCAAGTCGCACTAGTGGAAACCGAGCCTTAAACAATGACATCAAACTACTAGGGAGTAAATGGATACATATTTGCTTTTTATTTGAAGGAAGCACTAACCATGAAAAGGAAGCAGTTTTACTGAAAAACAATAAGTCTGTGTCAGAGATACATACGCTGTTCCATTTCGTAGCCCAAAGGGAGCAGTATCTTCACTCCTCATAGAATACATATCATAGCAGTCTTTGATATCATCTTTTAAATCTTCTGGCACAGTGCAGGACCCATTCCTCACTTTAAGTTGACGGAGACGAGGAACCCCAAGTAGCATGTTCTCAAAGTAGATGAGGCTTTGGTTTTCTGTCATTGTACGGTTGTTGAACCACATGTCCCAATATAGACCATCCAATAGTGGGCCCTCTGCAAACTAATTAGAGGAAATTTCTGAATAAAACATATATATGAGGAACAAAATCATACTACCCACAGAAAGTATGCCTAAAAGAGGTAGAGCAAAAATTTATAAAATGCATGTAACTGATATACATTACAAAATAATGTGACAATTTACAGCTGAAAAGAAAAATATGGGCAAACTGTTTTTTTTTTTTGGCTATACTTTTACTTTTGTTCTCTTGCGACCCAGTCAAATGAGAGTGGGCTATTGCCCGTTATCAGCTGATGGGACAGAGCTGTGCCAAGTACAGGAAGGATTCTGACAATATTGTCAGGATTCACCCAGCTGCCTGGTTGACAGATGGCTTTAACTTTCAAGGCGCTGCTGAGTGGCAGACCCAGCACCCCTGCCCTATCCCCAGCCTGGTGCTCTCATGAGTGCTGGAGAAGTGGAGAGGTGTGCAGTGACTAATGGTTACTGTTCTCTGTGGACTGATCCACAGTCATGCAATTGGTCAGTTTTTGGTCTTCGAGCAAGCGTGGGACAGCTGCAGTGTCACACAGACGCTGAAGCATGAAGGGAAGTATTTATGTTTGGGGGGTTTTTTGTACCCAAAATGTGTCATTTAATTACTAATAAAATGATTCGACTTAAGCTAGATTTTTCATGTACAGTGGGTATAAAAAAGAACCACCCCTTTAAGGGCCCTTTCACACTTGTGAGACTTGTCCTGCGACTTGGGACTGCAAAGTCGAATGACATGTCATACCCCATGATTTCCAATGAGTACCGTGCATATCTGTGCGACTTCAAGTTCACAGGTAGCCACTGGACTGCTCTTCCACTCCTCCATGACGACATCACGGAGCTGGTGGATGTTAGAGACCTTGCGCTCCTCCACCTTCCGTTTGAGGATGCCCCACAGATGCTCAATAGGGTTTAGGTCTGCAGACATGCTTGACCAGTTCATCACCTTTAACCTCAAATACTTTAGCAAGCAGTGGTTGTCTTAGAGGTGGGTTTGGGGTCGTTCTGTTGGAATACTGCCCTATGACCCGGTTCCTGAAGGGAGGGGGGATCATGCTCTGCTTCAGTATGTCACAGAACATGTTGGCAGTCACGGTTCATTAAGGCACGGCATATAATATTAAGAAAACAGATTGTTTTAGACTTAACAGGCGCATGGGTTTTTCACAAAGAAAAATAACCTTAAAGCATATGCTAGAATGAAACAGCAGAAAGCAAACGGCCTAAGGAGGATAACTAGGGAGAAATCCTATACTGCGCACAAAGACACATAAGCCTCAGCTCTCTGAAATCTCTTCTGCCCTAATATTAATTAACTCTCTCTTGCTGATTTGGAAGAATCACAAGGAGATACTAAACACGTTCAGTTTCTAGACACAGTTCGGAGAGTTTCAGGTTCCGCAGGTTTTGGGGGTACACATATATATTAACGTGCAGGCTAACAGTTGTCATAATGAATGCACGGACTCCCTTGCCCAGTGTGCAGAATACTTTGACATATTAGAAGCCGTCACACCTACTGCTTTTGTAAATGTACACCAGGCTGAGTAATACCCATTACTCCAGGAATAGGGGTTTTTTTTTGCCCCTCACTAAATTAAGATAAAAAAACCTTCTGTGTGCGGTAGCCCCCTAATAATTACCTGAGCCCCATCTCGATCCAGTGATGTTGCACAAGAGCCTCGACTGTCTGGTCTCCATCCTGACTGGCTGAGCCAGCAACAGCAGGCACCCTTGGCTCCCACTGCTCTCAATCAAAGTAAGTGAGCCAATGAACGAATGGACACACAGAGCAGCAGTTCTGCTCGGGTGCCCCCATAGCAAGCTTGCCGTGGGGGCACTCGACAGGAGGGAGGGGCCAGAAGTGTCGGTGAGGGACCCATGAAGAGGAGGATTGGGGCTGCTCTGGTCAAAAACCCTGCACAGAACAGGTAACTAGAACATGTTAGTTATTGTTAAACAAAGAAAAATAAATTAAAAAAACACACAAAAAAAAAAAAAAAAACAAGCCTGTAATATTACTTTAAGGACAACCGCTTTGCTGATTTATACTGATGAGCTGGCTTTTCTTTGTGGATTAATGTTGAGATCCCAGCAGAGCCTGGACTATCTCTGTGATGTCAGCTGACAGCAGACCTTAGTATCTGTGTCACAGGAGTGCAGAACTACTGAAAAAGTATAGCCAATATAGCATTGGCCATACTTCTCCTTTAAAGTTATACTAAGGCCTCTTTCACACGGCCGTTCAGTTTTTTTTCTCTGCTCTGGTGCTTTTTTTTTCTTCTTTTCACGGAGCGGATGACGCTCCGTGTGCCCGCATATCATCCCATCCGTTTGCGGATGATATACGGACATAATGTAAGTCTATGGGCATTGCGGATGTCAGCGGATGACACCGCTGACATCCGATTTTGCATCCGTTCCGTTTTTTGAACGGAACAAAAATAGGGTTCTGTTCCATTCCAAAAAACGGAACAGAACTGTAAGGAAGAAAATCGGATGTCAGCGGATGGTCTTCCGCTGACATCCGCAATGCCATTGACATTCATTATGTCCGTATATCAGCCGCAAAAAAATAGGATGATATACGGACATACGGAACGCCCGTGTGAAAGGGCCCTAAATCCGAATTACAAAAAAACAAAAAAAAAAAACAAAACCCGCACACAAACACACAGTGCTGTAGCCATCAGCACTTATCTTGTTTGCATATCCATTCTTCTATGAGCACTACGCCTGCTTCCAAATCCTCCTTTCTGGTTCCTGTCTTAGGGTGACTGTCTACCTACCAGGCTACATGGATGAGTCCTCTTATGTATACTGAATCTCATAGACCCTGTGGCAAGCCACTTCCCTTCTTCTTCCCCAAGCTACTGCTTGACCATGGCTGGAGCCTGTGCTGTCCCTGCTTTACTGTGTATGTGAAGGGCACAGGGAACGTACTCCACTACCTGGAAGTTCAGGGGAAGCAGTGCTGAGGACATGGAGCCGGCAGCTGTGAGCAGAGGTTGTAAGTAAATGCTTGGGCACACCTATTAAAAAAAAATGTACTGGGCAATATTACACTGCTTGACAAAAAAATAAAAATAAAAAGGACCATTTTATACCACCTTAACAATTGTTGAGATAGGCATCACCCCGATACCGGTGTCCATAGCCGACGGTCGGCTGTCTTGTAAGTACATTTCTTGAGGATTTACAGTTATTTTTTTTTTACTTACAGTTTTTTTTACTTCTAGAGTTTTTGGGTCTGTTCACACTAGAATGCTGTGCAGGAAACCATCGTTCTGTGCCAGTTTCCGCGCCGCATTCCAATTGCAATGCCCTTGCAATCTGCAGTGGATGTCTGTGCAAATTTAAAGACACCCCAAACATAGGGCGCAAATGCAGTGCGTTTGCCTGCACCAGATCACATACTACACAAAGTACCATGCAATCTGGTTGCAGTGAGTTATCAAAAGTAGTGCAGTGCGATTTCAGTCCATTCTAAATGAATGGGCTGAAAATCGCATTGCACAGAACTGAATATGAATTGCACAGTGTTCCTGTGTGATTCACATGCAGTCCTTAGTGTAGAACCCTTTAAAGGGATAAAACATGGGGAAATGTACATGTGTTGCAGAGATGTACTGCATATGTTTTTTACTTTTGCCTAGACGTACACTTTAAATATGAGTAAAGACTGGGTGAGGACTTCACAGCTAAGTAAATCCCCAATAATTTTTTTTTTTCTGAACATCCTGTACCCAATAATCAAATAATTATATCTAGTAGAAAAATGCTCATCTTTCAGCACAAAAAAAACCCTCTCACATTTCTATAATATTTTTAGTTTTTAAAAATGTCTAGGTTTTCAGTGCCCGATACCAGCTCAGCATCTACAAAACAAGGCCCTCAATGACTTTTCTCATCAATACTGCTGGTTTCAACATGTGTGCAAAACACTATCCTAAAATACCTCCTGCAGATCTACAAGATCTTAGCTTAAAATAACCCCAACCCCAACCCTCCTCAGAAAATAAGGGGAAAACGTAATAAGTGGCCTGATATTTATAACTAGGAAGGATGGTTTCTGAGGGCAGCATGGGAAGAACGGTGTTAAAAAGTGTAAAAACAAAGTCAGCACTCTCCTGATTTTCATTATAGACCTGAATTACTGTACCTTTTTAAACATATGGAATTATATGCCTATAGTATAAACCTAAAAATGGACTTTCATATACTACTCATTCAGTACCTTACCTTCCAAAAGTCCTCCTTTGTCATCAAGTTTTTGAAATTTGTCCTCTCAGACTTTAAAACAGGTGTGTCCAGAAATTGCTGGGTCATTGCCTTTGTATAGTAAAACATGCTGGAAGACACCATCCCATATGATACTACAAAAAAAAAAGTAAAATACACAAGTTAAAATAAATAAGAATATATAAAAGACTTTAATCGTATAAAAAAATACAAGATTTCAGTTGCAATAAAAACTATATATAGTGGCAAGAAAAAGTATGTCAACCCTTTGGAATGAACTGCTTTTCTGCAGTAATTTGCCATAAAATGTGATCTAATCCTCATCTATGTCACCACAATAGACAAACACAATGGGTCTGATTTACTAAAACTGGAGAATGCCAAATCTGGTGCGGCTCTGCAAAGAAACCAATGAACTTCCAGGTTTTTTTGTCAAAGCTTAACCACTTCTACCCCCTGCCTGCCTAGGCCAATTTTCAGCTTTCAGCGCTGTCACACTTTGAATGACAATTTGCAGTAATGCAACACTGTTCTCATATGAAAGTTATCATTTTTTCACACAAATAGAGCTTTCTTTTAGTGGTATTTAATCACCACTGGCGTTTTTTTTTTTGCTAAACAAAACAAAAAAAGATCTAAAAAACAAAAAAAAAAAAAGTTTCTATTGCAAATAAGTGTTCTGTCTTTTACAAATAAGTAATACAAGTCATTTTTCTTGCACAGATGTGCACTGATGGGCACTGATAAGGGTCCTGATTATCAGTATAAACTGATCCCATGCCTGACGAAGGAGTCCTGCGTGACTCCGAAACGTTGCTTGTGATGTGATCATGCTTAAATAAAAACAATGCTTGGACCGAAGATCCGTGGTGTTCTGGAAAATATAGTGAGTGTGTGTGTGTGTGTGTGTGTGTGTGTGTGTGTGTATATATATATATATATATATATATATAAACACACACATACATACACACACACATACATACACACACACACACAGTAGCTCACAAAAGTGAGTACACCACTCACATTTTTGTAAATATTTTATTATATCTTTTCATGTGACAACACTGAAGAAATGACACTTTGCTACAATATAAAGTAGTGAGTGTACAGCTTGTATAACAGTGTAAATATGCTGTCCCCTCAAAATAGCTCAACACACCGCCATTAATGTCTAAACCACTGGCAACAAAAGTGAGTACACCCCTACGTGTCAGCCTGACAAGTCGCGGTCCATTGTGTGCTACGGGAACCGTTCTAATAGGAGCGACTCAAGTCGCTCCGACTTAGAAAAAGGTTCCTGTACTACTTTGGGGCGACATCGGAGCAACTTGCATAGACATTCATTATATGAAGTCCGTGCAAGTCGCGATGAAGTCGCGGTGCACGCGACTTCACAGGTCGCCACCGAAGTCGTGCCGCGTTAGTGTGAACCTGCACTAACAGTGTAAATTTGCTGTCCCCTCAAAATAACTCAACACACAGCCATTAAGGTCTAAACTGCTGGCAACAAAAGTGAGTACACCAAATAATGTCCAAATTGGGCCCAACTAACCATTTTCCCTCCCCCGGTGTCATGTGACTTGTTAGTGTTACAAGGTCTCAGGTGTGAATGGGGAGCAGCTGTGTTAAATTTGGTGTTATAACTCTCACTCTCTCATACTGGTCACTGGAAGTTCAACATGGCACCTCATGGCAAAGAACTCACTGAGGATCTGAAAAAAAGAATTGTTGCTCTATACAAAGATGGCCTAGGCTATAAGAAGATTGCCAAGACCCTTAAAATGAGCTGCAGCACGGTGGCCAATACCATACTGCGGCTTGACAGGACAGGTTCCACTCCGAACAGGCCTTGCCATGGTTGAACAAAGAAGCTGAGTGCATGTGTTCAGCGTCATATCCAGAGGTTGTCTTTGGAAATATATGTATGAGTGCTGCCAGCATTGCTGCAGAGGTTGAAGGGGTAGGGGGGTCAGCCTGTCAGTGCTCAGACCATACACCCCACACTTCATCAAATTGGTCTGCATGGCTGTCATCCCAGAAGGAAGCCTCTTCTAAAAATGATGCACAAGAAAGCCCGCAGTTTGCTAAAGACAAGCAGACTAAAGCCCCGTACACACGTACTGATCGTCGGCCGAACGATCGGCCGTCTTTTGTCCAGGGCTGTTGGGTCTGTTGAAAACTGCAAAAGACTGCACACTAATTTTGTCGGCCAACAACAGCCGACTGCAGAAGTGATGTCATGTGATGGTTAACTTTCCTTGTCTTTTTTCTTTTCTGAGCATGCCCAGTCTTGCTAATCTGCTGTCTGTCGGCCAAAATCTGTACTGACTGGCGAACAATCGGCCGTTCTGGTGTTGGCCAACAAAAATTTTAATGCCTGCACGACAGATTCTGTTCGGCCGAAAATGCGCTGTCGGCTGTCGGAAGCATCATACTAACAAGCCTACAATCGGCCGATCGGTCGTCGGCCGAATATTTACGGCTGACAATTGGTACGTGTGTACGGGGCTTAAGGACATGGATTACTGGAACCATGTCCTATGGTCCGATGAGACCAAGATAAACGTATTTGGTTAAGATGGCGTCAAGCATGTGTGGCAGCAACCAGGTGAGAAGTACCAAGACAAGTGTGTCTTACCTACAATCAAGCATGGTGGTGGGAGTCATGGTCATGATGGTGTCATGGTCTGGGGCAGCATGAGTGCTGCCGGCACTGGGGAGCTACCGTTCATTGAGGGAACTATAAATGCCAACATGTACTGTGACATACTGAAGCAGAGCATGAGCCCCTCCCTTCAGAGACTGGGCCGCAGGGTAGTATTCCAACATGATAACGACCCCAAACACACCTCCAAGATGACCACTGCCTTGCTAAAGAAGCTGAGGGGAAGGGGGTGGACTGGCCAAGCATGTCTCCAGACCTAAACCTTATTGAACATCTGTGGGGCATCCTCAAATGGAAGGTGGAGGAGCGCAAGGTCTTTAACATCCACCAGCTCCGTAATGTCGTCATGGAGGTGTGGAAGAGGACTCCAGGGGCAACCTGTGACGCTCTGGTGAACTCCATGCCCAAGAGGGTTAAGGCAGTGCTGGAAAATAATGGTGGCCACACAAAATATTGACACTATGGGCCAAATTTGGACATTTTCACTTAGGGGTGTACTCACTTTTGTTGCCAGTGGTTTAGACATTAATGGCTGTGTGTTGAGTTATTTTGAGGGGACAGCAAATTTACACTGTTATACAAGCTGTACACTCACTACCTTACATTGTAGCAAAGTGTCATTTCTTCAGTGTTATCACATAAAAAGATGTAATAAAATATTTACAAAAATGTGAGGGGTGTAATAACTTTTGTGAGATACTATATATATATATATATATATATATATACACACACACACACACACACACACACATTTTACACACACTACATTACCAAAAGTATTGGGACGCCTGCCTTTACACACACATGAACTTTAATGGCATCCCAGTCTTAGTCTGTAGGGTTCACAATGGAGTTGGCCCACCCTTTGCAGCTACAACAGCTTCAATGTTTCTGGGAAGGCTGTCCACAAGGTTTAGGAGTGTGTTTATGGAAGTGCTCGACCATTCTTCCTTCATGTTAAGTATACCTTGGGCATGAATATTGTTTTTCTCGCACAAATTTATTTTCTTTTCTTGTTTTATTTGCTGTAGGATATGCCAGGCATTGTACCATGTCATTATGTATATTTTGACAGTGTTCTATTTTTTTAATACCAATAAAACACTCCTGTTTTGTTAAAAAAAAATAATGTCCTCTAAATGCATAAAATGCTGGTGGGAATGAGACCTTAGACAGTCCTGTCTCAGCCCAAACCTGCAAATGCTGCACTCTTGCAGCGACCTGTGTAATATAACATTGAGAATAAAACCTCTCTGTAATAGCTGTGACAGGTTGGAGGACAGGGAAACTTACATGGAGAAACCTTGTGGTCATAAAATGTATATATACACAAGAAGCCAGTGGGTGGTTCAACCCACTTCCATCTGCCCGAAACTGAAATCCCACTTTCAGGTAGACTCACCCTGTAATTGGCCCTTCTGACCCTTTTATCTATGGTAAACACAACACATCTTTACCAAAAGGACATTGCTCTAAAAAGCCACAAAAATGCTTTAGCTCACCCATCCCTGATTAGAGAAGTCTTTGTAGGCAGACTGCCAATGCAGTCTCCAGGGCTTCACCTGAGTGACTTATTAATACTGTTATGTAGTAAAACACTAACCAGCTCAGTAGGAGAGCACAGACTAACAGTGTGAAATCGTGGGGGGCTCTGCAGGAGAACTATTGTTTAGATAGCAGGCCAGCTCAGAACATGCTTCTCATTACTCTATTAGGGATGTATGACAAAGCATATAAGACCTGTAAACCAGTGTTAATTTTGGCAGCAAATTTCGATTTAGTTTTAGTTATAGTCTTTTGACTAAAATGCCATTTTAGTTTTAGTCTTATTTTAGTCTTAAGACTAAAATGCCATTTTAGTTTTAGTCATATTTTAGTCATCTGAATTGTGTTAGTCGACGAAAACGTTTTAGTCGGTTTTAGTCGACGAAATTA
The DNA here is from genome assembly GCF_965119305.1 of Pelophylax lessonae. Classification (NCBI taxonomy): domain Eukaryota; kingdom Metazoa; phylum Chordata; class Amphibia; order Anura; family Ranidae; genus Pelophylax; species Pelophylax lessonae. The sequence goes on along the minus strand of NC_138768.1, from coordinate 575,278,730 downwards.
ACACTGCTGTAAACAACACATTTCTGCAAAAGGGACAGCTATTGCAAGAAAATCTCATTGTCCTAATTTGCATACCTGCCTATGAAAAACTAAAGGTTAGAATACATGAAACTTTCAGGACCAACGCGTGTAAACGCATCTAAACGTGCGTTAATGCTAATTGCCTTTAGTACGTGAGCATTCATTTTAATAACGGGAATATACTTATGTTCTGGCTAATTAATGTTAATTGAACACCTAAACATTTGAGTCATCTAAACAATGTACACGTGTTTACAAGCGTCAAGCAGGTTTTTTCTACTGCCAGGAGAAATGGCATCCAAGCGCCGGTTCACATATATGCGGTGACAGAAATCGCATGTGAATCGCAGCGCGCTGCGCTGCAAATCACATGCGATGTCTGTGCATTGCAAACTCAGCCATACAGGTTGTATGGCTGAATTTGCATTGGATTCAGACACAACTCGCACAGGACCCTTTTTTGGGTCCACACCAGAATCGGATTGCATGGGTATTCACACCTATGCAATCCCATTCATGTCCGAACTGACAGTTCACGCTGCGATATGAGAACTGATCTGGGAGTAGGGCTGCACGATATTGGAAAAAAAGTACATTGCAATAATTTTTTTTCCAACGATATATATTGCGATATTGAGAGACCCGTCAATCCAGTCGATTCAGTGCAGCCTTGTACCATATACATTACAGGGTTAATGTTACTGTAGGGTAGGGAAGTCTGATTGTACAAGGGACACCTGGGACAGCCAGGGTTAATGTTACTGTAGGGATGGGATGAGTTTTGCAGCAGCCTTCTTCTGATTGTATATATACTGCACTGGGAGTCCAGGACAGCCAGGGTTAATGTTACTGTAGGGACGGATGCTGGGAATGGATGGAAATCATGAAGTATTGCAGCAGGGCATGCAGGCAGCAGCACAGCCTTCTGATTGTAATTGCAGATACAGGGCAGGCCAGGGTTAATAATGGTATTGTACTCTCAGTGACAGTCAGTGTGGAATTGTGGATTATTCACAGTCTCTTACTCTCGGGACTCACAATGGTGGTAGGAGCCGGTAGAAGAACAGCCTGACAGTGACTCACTCGACATCCGTGCAGCCCACACGTTCAGTCTGCCGCCCTGCAGCTAGTTTTCTTCACAAGCACAGCGAACCAATCACGCCAGGATTAGCTGTGCCGCCGCTCACGGCGCGCTGCTCACCGCTGAACGTGTGGGACGGATGTGTCCAATCACTGTGAGTCCTCCTCCTCCCCCCGAGTCCCTACTTCTCCCTGCCTCCCTACCTAATGCCTAAACATCGTGTCTTCGGCGATGTGAATATCGCCCACGCCCGCAGAACGATAGTCGATATCACATCGACTATCATTCAGCCCTATCTGGGGGTGTTGTTAACTTTGTATTGACACCCCCAAGGATCCGCATATGGTAATGTGAACTGCCTGCGAGTTGAATACGATGCGGGAACCCGCAGTGGATTTGCAGGGTTCCCGCATTGCACATGTGTGAACCGGGACTAAGAGAGATAGCAAAACGTCCAGTGTGCATGAGGCCTTAGTGTAAGGAAGTAGTTAATCCAGTGTGAAACGTTCCCTCTGTGCAGGAGTTTCCTATAATAACGACTATTCACTGCTGGTCTCTCCTGGTGCATGGTGGACCTGCTGGGTCCCTCTAACAGTTCTACACTTTGCACACGGCATTTAGGGCAAAGTGATGTTTTTACTATTAATTTTACAAATTAAAAACTGGGCATGTAAAGATATTTGTTGCACACAAAGTGGGTTTATATCTTTTATGTCCATTAATGAAAATACACTGCTCAAAAATTAAAGGAACACTTTTTAATCAGAGTATAGCATCAAGTCAATTAAACGCTTAAGATATTGATCTGGTCAGTTAAGTAGCGGAGGGGGTTGGTAATCAGTTTCAGCTGCCTTGGTACTAGATTACCAGGTACTAGATGGGCAACAATGAGACAAGCCCCAAAACAGGAATGGTTTTACAGGTGGCCACTGACATTTATTTTTTTCTACTCCTTAACCCATAAGCAGGACCAGTATCTACTCCTTTGTGCAAGGAGGAACAGGATGAGCACTGCCAGAGCCCTACAAAATTACCTCCAACAGACAATTGGTGTGAATGGCTGTGACCAAACAATCAGAACCAGACTTCAGGAGGGTGACCTGATGGCCTGAAACCTCTAGAGGGCCCTGTGCTCACTGCCCGACACCGTGGAGCTTGATTGGCATTTGCCATTGAACACCAGAATTGGCAGGTCCACAACTGTGCTTTTTACAGATGAGAGCAGGTTCACCTTGAGCATGTGTAACAGACGTGAAAGGGTCTGGAGAAACTGGAGAACGTAATGCTGCCTGTAACACCGTTCAGCACAACTGGTTTGGTGGTAGGTCAGTGATGGTCTGGGGAGGGACGCACAGACCTCTACAGGCTAGACAATGGCACCCTGACTCCATTAGGTATCTGGATGAAATCCTTGGACAGACCCTACGCTAGTGCAGTGGGTCCTGGGTTCCTCCGGGTACACAACATTGCCCAGTCTCATGTGGCGAGAGTATGCAGCCAGTTCCTGGAGGATGAAGGAATTGATACCAGTAAATGACCCACATGCTCGCCTGACCTAAATCCAGTAGAACACCTCTGGAAATATATGATTCAGTCCATCCGATGCCGCCAGGTTGCACCTCAGTCTGTTCAGGAGCTCAGTGATGCCCTATTCCAGATCTGGGAGGAAATACCCCAGGACACCATTCGTTGTCTCATTAGGAGCATGCCATGACGTTGTCAGGCATGCATACAAGCACAAAGGGGCCATACAAACTACTGAGTACCCTTTTGAGTTGCTGCAATGAAATTTAAGCAAAATGGACTAGCTTGCTGCATCATTTTCTCACTTTAATTTTTGGGGTGTCTTTGAATTCAGCCCTCTGTAGATCGTTGATAATTTTCATTTCCATCAAACAAAGTGACATCCTTTTCTACCGAACACATTACCCAGTCCATATCAGTATAGATATCCAGCATGAGATTTTTCCACATTGGGATCTGATGTGTTTTCAAAGCGTTCCTTTCATTTTTTTTGAGCAGTGTATTTAAATGAACATTTTCTTCCTGAAGTGCAGCTTTAAAAGGAGTTGTAAAGTCTCATGGTTTTCCACCTTAATGCATTATATGTATTAAGGTGAAAAACTTTTTCTGCTTCAGCTGTCCCCCAGACAATCCCCCCCCCCCTTCTTACCTGAACCTGATCGTTCCAGCAACGAGCAAAGCCCAGCGACTCCAGCTGCTGTCTCGGATCCTCCTTGGATAGATTCATAGCAGCAAGAGCCATTGGCTCCCGCTGCTGTCAATCAAATCTAGTGACAGGGAGCGGGGCTGAGTCCTGCTGTCTGGGTCAGTGGATGCAGCAGCGGGACTCCTGAGCGTGCCTGCATGGGTGCCCTCATGGAAAGTGTCTCTCCGTGGGGGCACACGATGAAAAGGAGGGGCCAGGAGCGACGTCGGGGCACCCCAGAAAAGGAGGACCAGGGCTGCTCTGTGCAAAACCAAGTGCACAGAGCAGGTAAGTATAACATGTTTATATATATATATATATATCAAAAAAAAAACACACACCTTTTACAATCACTTTAAGGTGTCCGCTCGGCAGTTTTGTTTTCCTTCTTGCCTTTAGGATGCTTCCTTGACCCTAAATTATGAAAATATCTAAAAATGAAGAACTGTCTTTCAGATGACCTGTGTCACTCCACAGTAAACATGCAAATCCTAATTTTACAGCTATAGAGGTCGCAATCTGACTCTCAACTACCATTGCTGGGGATCAAAACCACAGTAACAGTGTCCATTACAATTTAACTAGTTATTTTTTTTAAACCTTTTTTTAAAACTATCTCCAAATTGCTTTTTTTTTTTTTTAATCAACTTTATTTCGCAAAGGATGAACAACATCCCTTGTAAAAGTATGAGCGCTGACAGGTCCTCTTTATGGAGAGACCTGGGGTCTATTAGACCCTAAATCTCTCCTCTGTTCTTCAAGGCAGCCAATCACACACACAGATTGGTCTGATCAGCTGCTTTCTTGGCCGCCAACGGCCAGGTAAACAAACAGCCGAAACGGAAATGACAAAATCCTTGTCACTTCCATGTTCCAGGGGCACAGAAAGGGAGGAACATCATCAATTCCTCTCTCTCTGTGTAGTGCCGCCGTCACCACAGGTCGCATCTCTCCCCGGCTCTGCGACTGGACAGCCGAGCCTGGGATGGTACCGGCAGCGGTGGAAGTGATCGAATGGTTGTTTAGCCACTCAAATCACTTCTGCTGAAGAGGCAATTGCCAGCTGAAAATGTTGATACCGTGATGATGCCTGCAGGTGTATGTCTAAAAACACAAGCAGTAGTTGAGCAGTTTTCATTTCCAATGCATGTTCAAAGTCACAAACAATAGCTATGCAGTATATTTCCCAGTTCCCAAAAGATGACATAAGGCTGATGCATTCAGATTTTTATTCTATCAGGAGTTCGTATAAAATTGACCACATAAATTGTGTTTGTCATCTGAAATTCTTTCCTGAAAAAATTTATTCCGGATTGATCAGCACTATCCATACAGATATAGATAAAAAACATTAGATTCAGTGTGAAATGACACAAGCACCCACATTTTTCACACTCCATGAACATCTGTAAGGGCTTATTCACACTTGACTAAATCTTTAATGCTTAACAAACCCTCCTATAGCGTTTGTATGGCATTAGTTTTTAGCGTCAGACAGGCTTCAATGAGCTTTAATATGGGGAGCATTACAAGCATTAAAAACGCTCCATAAACGCCCTATGTGCGGTTTCGGCGCATTTGATGAGCATTAAAACTGCTCCACAATGGAAAGTGACAGAAATAAACTAATTTTATTGTGCCGCAACCACACCGAAACTGTGCAGTCAGAGCGTTTGCAAAGCATTACCATAGACTTGAATAGGACACATAAAAGGCTTCAAACGCCTCCTGACTCGACACAAGGCCTTAATTTTGAAGCGAAGCAACTCTAATGCTTCATGTTTTGATAGTGTGAAATGCACAATGTGCTTTCTATTGTATTTTGTGCATAGGTGTCTGAGAGGAGATTTTAACGCCTATCAATCGCCTGCTTTTATTGCCAGTGTAAGCTCCTTAGGAGAGACACTGACCAGTGCTGTTCTGTGGAGAAAGGATTCTTCTTTTATGGTATTCTTGTAATGACATGCATTGTATAAAAACCTCCATAAACAGCAGTGAATGCATATCTTGCAGAGTTTCCATGGATAACATTTCAGCTGTGTATTGTGTTTTACACAAAATAGTAAAGTGCCCAGTAGAATGATTCCATTTCCTACCATCGTATGCAATCATAATACAATTCTTTAATAGGTTAAATCAGGGTGCTCAACCTATGAAGAGCGAGGGCCACTTAAGTGATTTGGTAACCGGTCGTAGGCAACAATAAACCATGGAGTTTTACCGTCTCCCAAACTGCAAAGGTAAGCAAGTCCTTACTGTCCTGAGCCCACTATAAAGCGGTTTTCACACTGATGCATTGTGCGTTACCTGCACTGCATCGCATGTATTTTGATTGGTTTGCGCAAAAGATTTATGTCAGATTTATGATCAAAGAGTGCATCTGCGGCTTTTCTGTACGTTAGCGGCACTGAACCAAATCTTGCATTCAGGAGTTTTGGCACAGATGGAGCTCACACACCCCCAACAGCAGCCAGCTGCTCACATCATGTTACCCCCAAACACGGCGCTGGTTTGTCCAGGGCCAGGGAGGCTTTCTATGTATGTAAACTGTAAGCACGTATGTGATCGTATGTGATCAAACCTAAGCTGGAGCTCCTTTGACACCCCAATCACACTTGTGCGACTTTTCATGCAACCATAGCCGCATTACAAGTTGTAACCCATGTTTTCCAATAATACCCACTCATATGTGCGACTTAAAGTCGCAGCGACTTCAGTGTAGTTCATGCACTACTTGGTCCAACTTTCATGCAACTTGAGGGCCATAGACTTCAATGTTAACCCTCAAAAGTAGCATGAAAGGCGTAACCAGGGCCGATCCCAGGGTCACAGACGCCTGAAATATTTCTGGCGCCCCCCACATGGGCGTGGTCATCTTATCTCTCTAATGGACACAGAGAGGGCCTCTGTTAGAGAGTCTGGTAGAAAGTGCCCCCATCATACTACAGGAGACGGTCAGAGACTGCAGACATGCTACAGGGGACGTTTAGAGACTGCAGACAAGCTACAGGAGACGGTCAGAGACTGCAGACATGCTACAGGAGGTGGTCAGAGACTGCAGACATACTACAGGAGGTGGTCAGAGACTGCAGACATAATACAAGAGATCAATGCAGCCTCACCAGTGTCCATCAAATGCAGCTTATCACTGCCAATCAAATGCAGCCTCATCAGTTTCATATTATCACAGCTTATTTGTGTATATGAATTATGTATTGATTAAAGCATGGAGCACTTTTCAGTACATGAACTTTCACTGAATGTGGACTACTTAATGAATTTGTAGCACAGAGCGCTTTTTGCAATATCTGTATATAACGTAATGCAAATTGAACACTTTATATTTTTGATTGGCATGACTTACAAAAGCAGTAGTATCCTTCTAATCATACCTGCTGTCCTGGCCTAAGTGTTACCCTTGTCCTCCTCTTGACACAGACAGACCCCGCCCCGGGCCAGAAGAAAGTTGCGATATCATGTAAGGATGCATTAGGCTCTGCCTCCTCCAGCTGAATTAGGTGCGGCCGGTCCCCCCCGCTGGCCAACGACACCCCTTAACTGGCGCCAGTCCCTGCCCAGTCTGCCCCATAATAACACTGGTGCAGTGGCGCTACAGCAAGCCGATTAGATGTGATAAGCTCCAATTTATCTTTGCTTGTGAGTGCATTTTTATCTAGTTTTTATAACAAAAATAAAGGGTATTGCAACAGAGCCTGTTCTCTGCTTTTTGTGTATCCAGGAGTTACCTGCAAGATATAATAGAGGTCTATGGCTTTGTGCAGCTAACCCACCAGCACCTGCGGATCAGTGTAAAAGCAGCCCAATAACTCTTTTTTTATAAGTGCTAATATGCCCATTGCAAAAGTGCAGTATATGTGATGTTTAATACATGGACCTTTTTTCTCTTACAGATTCTGCTGACATTACTCTCCAGGCTACTAGAAAGGTCCCAGGCGAAGTGCACTTGGTATCACTCCCCCTGGGACAGGAGCCAACGCTACAGAGGAAGCAACAGCTTAGAAGGTTCCTGCTCCCTCTGCAGCTGCCTGATACCTCCGCTGTTGGTGCCACCTCAATGCATTTTGATGCTCTGGGATGGCAGGTCAGCAACCCATTGATCAGCAACCCATTGATCATGATCAGGGATTGCCGAACCACCATCTCAGACCATGGGCATGCAGTTCCCTGGTTTGCGGTCGCGGGCCACATCAAAGGGCTCCACAGGCCATGGGTTGAGCACCTCTAGGTTAAATGAATATTCACCCTTTTATTGATTAAGGGTACTTGCACATGGTACTGATGTTTGAACATCAGTATTCCTGGCTAAAATTTCTTGTGCTTATTGTGCGAGTATACAAGTAAAAACACATTCTAGCTTCAAGAGTGCCACAGTTTGCATGCCTAAAAACAATTAGTTTTTAGTAGGGATTGACCGATTATCGGCAAAGCCGATATATAACAAGGGCCGATATGCACTTTCCCCGATATATATCGGAATTGGCCCCTGAGGTTACCGATATTTCGGAAAGTGCTTGTACCGGAGTGATGCCTGCAGCTAGAGGCATCACCCCGGTACCGGCGTCCATAGCCGACGGTCGGCTGTCTTGTAATTACAACCGATGCGGCTGAGAAGCCACTCGGCTGTCATTACGAGCAGCAGGAGGGGACATCCCCCCCCCCTCCCACCGCCTTCCGCGGCTCGCCCACCGGGAGACCCGGGCAACCAGCCTGCACGGCCGCCGAAGATCCGAACAAAGCCGCATACGGCTCTGATCGGGTCTCCATGCAAAAACCCGGAAGTGATGTCATAACATCACTTCCGGGTACTGGCGCCAGATTAAAAAAAAGACAGCATTCAAAACAGCCAAACTTTGCTATGCCCTCTGAAAAAGAACGTGGAGAACGTAAACCACTAATCCCGACAGGACTGTATAGTGAAAAAGGACTTTTATAGAGAGGTCAGGTATGAGTGCTTGACCACTAGTTCAAGTCTGCCCAAGCACACAGAAGTAGATTCCTGTCTGTTATACATGAAACCTTAAAAACGACCTCAATCCAAAACCACCATGGTTCTAGACACCCTCCAGTACCATAGAGTGGGGCAGCATCAGACATGTGCAGTAAGAGGACCTGTAGGAGGTTTTTGCTACTGCGATCCTGGACGAACAGCGGTAGGTAAACAGGGAGGAAGGTAAATATTTTACTAGGTGGGCAGCACTTAGAAAGCTGGATGGGATTTATTATAAATTTCCATGTAGAGGACTTATTTTTACATGCTTGCTTTTGATAGAATTACTTTAACTGCTTCAATACAGGGCACTTTTACCCCCTTCCTGCCCAGGCCAATTTTCTGCTTTCAGCTCTTTCACACTTTGAAAGACAATTTGAGTGCTCATGCAATGCTGTACCGAACCTAAATTTTTATCTTTTTTTTTTCACAAAATAGAGCTTTTTTTTTGGTAGGATTTAAATTACCGCTTGTTTTTTTTTTTTGCTAAGAAAACGACAAAAAAATTTGAAAAAAAAAAAAGTAATTTTGCTCCTTCACTGATGTGTGCTGACAAGGCTGCACTGATATGGACTGAAGGCACTAATATGCAGCACTGATATACATCACTGATGGGCACAGATTAGCATTACTGCTGGGCACTGTTGGGGTTGCACTGATAATCAGTGCCCTGATTATCTGTACAGGTCTCCCCTGTGAGGAAATGCTCTGTCAGTGTGAGAAAGGAAAAGCAGATAAGCAGCATTTCCTTGTTTACTGTACAAGAGATCAGTGTTGATTGGACACAGCTAATCACATGGGTAAAGAGCCGCATCATTGGCTCTTTGCTGAGATCAGAGTCGTGCGGGTCGCACCGTACAAGCGTGGTTATACTGGGGCAACGTCACATGAAGTTGTCCCAGAACAGCAGAGCATCTTGCCAGCCGTCATTGGTCTATATGGCGGGCAGGAGGTAGTTAATGAACCATTTTTGCTCAGTACGTTCAGCTGTGTTGCCTTAATGCGTGTTATAGCAAGCGTTTAATGTGCATTGCGTTACAGCCCATTCATTTGGATGGGCCGTCATTGCACCAAAATTCAATTTTTTCTGCCTCAACAAACCGCAACACACAGTTAGCATGAGTTGTAGTGCACTGTGGTGAATGAACGGCACCACAACATGCTAAACCATGTTACTGCGATACATAGGAACAAAGAATATGTAAATGGGCCCTAAAGTTGACCTTGAATCCATACATATGGTAAAAATTGTACACAACTTAAAGAACCAGTAAAACTGCAATATCAGTATTAATACTTATTACTATAGTCACAACGCTAACACAAACTCTGGCCACTGAACCGGAAGGTGCTTTGGCAGCTTACAGGAGTATCTCAGTAGTGTGAAGTCCATTAGGAAGAAGGGTGAATGAAGCTGCAATAGTGAATACAGGAGAAATCTTCCTGGCTATGCAGCCCAGTAAGATATGTACATTGAAGGAACAGAATTCCAAATACTTGGGGCTGTAATGTTGGTCACACAGGTGTATTTAACTGTTTTTAGTAATTTGATCATAGGATCCTTATACTTACGGATACATAGGATAATCAGAAAGCCCACATAGGTGACAAGCTCACGGAGCACACTCTTCAGGTATTTCTCTCTGGTAGGTATGCGGTCCTCTGTGTATCTTGTGCCCCAAAGACCTATACAGGAAGACAAAGGAGATATATGAAATAATACTTAAAGTATATGTGAACCCCAACAAACCTCTCATATTTGCTCCCTTTTGATCAGGTAAATCTACCTTGGAAATTAATTTATTAGATCTGCTTGAGAAGTGCAAAAAATACATGTTCATTGCCAGAAATCCAGAGAGCTCATCATTTTCTGTAGTGGGCTGACAACGCTGTTCTTCTGCTTCCCTAAATTCCCATGCAGTGACATCAGCTCTGCAGTTCACCCATGTGAACTACAGAACATTTCCACACTCGGTTTTAGAAAGAGGAGAGGAGAAGGTGTTCTGTAGTGCAAATAAGTAACAAGCAGCCTAGGGTGACATGGATGCTCTTTCACAGATACAGTACATGTTAGCATTGTCACCCTTAGACAGAAAGGGTGTTACTGGCAGAATCACCAGGTTGGAATAGAGCTGCACGATTCTGGATAAAGTGAGAATCACCTTTTTTTGCATAGAATAAAGATCACGATTCTCTGCGTAACATCATCTTTTACATTATACAAAAAATTGGGCTAACTTAACGGTTTAGTTTTTTTAAGGTCATTCAAGTGCATTTCTTCACAAAAAAAGTGTTTGAAAGACTTCTGCGCAAATACAGTGTGACATAAAACATTGCATCGATCACCATTTTATTCTCTAGGGTCTTTGCTAAAACAATATATATATTATATACACACAGTATCTCACAAAAGTGAGTACACCCCTCACATTTTTGTAAATATTTTATTATATCTTTTCATGTGACAACACTGACGAAATGACACTTTGCTACAATGTAAAGTAGTGAGTGTACAGCTTGTATAACAGTGTAAATTTGCTGTCCCCTCAAAATAACTCAACACACAGCAATTAATGTCTAAACAGCGGGCAGCAAAAGTGAGTACACCCCTAAGTGACCATGTCCAAATTGGGCCCAATTAGCCATTTTCTCTCCCCAGTGCCATATGACTCGTTAGTCTTACAAGGTCTCAGGTGTGAATGGGGAGAAGGTGTGTTAAATTTGGTGTTATCGCTCTCACTCTCTCATACTAATCACTGGACGTTCAACATGGAGCCTCGTGGCAAAGAACTCTCTGGGGATCTGAAAAAAAAAAAAATTGTTGCTCTACATAAAGATGGCCTAGGCTATAAGAAGGTTGCTAAGACCCTGAAACTGAGCTGCAGTGTGGTGGCCAGGACCATACAGCGGTTTAACAGGACAGGCTTCACTTAGAACAGGCCTCACCATGGTCGACCAAGGAAATTGAGTACACGTGCTCAGCGCCATATCCAGAGGTTGTCTTTGGGAAATAAACGTATGAATGCTGCCAGCATTGCTGCAGAGGTTGAAGGGGTGGGGGGTCAGCCTGTCAGTGCTCAGACCATACGCCGCACACTGCATCAAATTGGTCTGCATGACTCTAGTTCCAGAAGGAAGCCTCTTCTAAAGATGATGCACAAGAAAGCCCGCAAACAGTTTGCTGAAGACAAGCAGACTAAGGACACGGATTACTGGAACCATGTCCTGTGGTCTGATGAGACAAAGATAAACTTATTTGGTTCAGATGTTGTCAAGTGTGCGTGGCGGCAACCAGCTGAGGAGTACAAAGACAAGTGTGTCTTGCCTACAGTCAGGCATGGTGGTGGGAGTGTCATGGTCTGGGGCTGCATGAGTGCTGCCGGCACTGGGGAGCTACAATTCATTGAGGGAACCATGAATGCCAACATGTACTGTGACATCTGAAGCAGAGCATGATCCCCTCTCTTCGGAGACTGGGCCGCAGGCAGTATTCCAACATAATGAGGCAGAGCATGATCCCCTTCCTTCGGAGACTGGGCCGCAGAATAGTATTCCCACCTGATACCGACCCCAAACACACCTCCAAGATGACCACTGCCTTGCTAAAGAAGCTGAGGGTAAAGATGATGGACTGGCCAAGCATGTCTCCAGACCTAAACCCTATTCAGCATCTGTGGGGCATCCTCAAATGGAAGGTGGAGGAGCGCAAGGTCTCCAACATCCACCAGCTTTGTGATCTCATCATGGAGGAGTGGAAGAGGACTCCAGTGACAACCTGTGAAGCTCTGGTAAACTCCATGCCCAAGAGGGTTAAGGCAGTGCTGGAAAATAATGGTGGCTTCACAAAATATTGACACTTTGGGCCCTAGTTGGACATTGTCACTTAGGGGGTGTACTCACCTTTGTTGCCAGCGGTTTAGACATTAATGGCTGTGTGTTGAGTTATTTTGAGGGGACAGAAAATTTACACTGTTATAGAAGCTGTACACTCACTACTTTACATTGTAGCAAAGTGTCATTTCTTCAGTGTTGTCATATGAAATGATATAATAACATATTTACAAACATGTGAGGGGTGTAAATATATATAATTTTTGGGGGTTCTAAGTAATTTTCTAGTAAAAAATACTGATTTTAACTTGTAAGCAACAAGTGTCAGAAAAAGGCTTATGGTGTGAATACACGATTAGAATATCGCCCGATCATTCGACCACCAACTTTTGAAAAAGTATTTGTCGGTCGAAAACGTTGCCAACATACACGGTCCGAATATCGCCCGACCGTTGCCCGCCGACCATCGAAACAGTGTTATTTCCGGGCATGCGTGATGAAGTTATACAGATTTAAACTGAACAACCTCAACACCAACGTATAGAATATCGTTCATTCGCAAACGAGACAGAATTTTTTCGGGTTTTTCCAACGGTATTTTTCGTTCACAATATCGATATCGCTCATTGATGGCTGGACATTAACCAGTAGAATATCGGCCGATCGCTCGCTGAACGGAAATTTTCGGACGAATTTCTTATCGTGTATTCCAGCCATTAGTCTTTGAGAGGTTAAATGGCCCTCGCTTACAGATGGAAGTTTATTCCTCTGATCTAAAAGAACGAAAAGATACATTGTAAAACATTGTGTTTATAGCTATCTAGCAGCCTTAACAATGCTGATAAACATGGAGGCTCTTTTTTTTTTTTTTGACAGCTGTGAGTGAGCAGAGAACGGCTCTGTAAAAATTGAGGAACAGCTGTCTTAAGATTGTGAGGGGAGGGTGAATCGAGATCGCAATTTAACGATTAATCATGCAGCTCTAGGTTGGAAGAAAGAATAAACCCCCCCCCCCCCCCCCCCAAAAAAAAAAAAAAAACACATTTAAGGACTGTCAGGCTGAAATCAAGTGCTGGAATGTGTGGCAAAGCAAGTTATGCACATTGTTGCTTTGCAGGTCAATTCATTTTGAACACACCTGAGTTGCAGTGCACCACAACAAATGCTAATTCACTACCAAGCATTATGGTGCGATTTGCTGCTAAAAATAGTGCATGCGCCTTTTTAATGCAATCTGGAATTTTAGAAGGGACTGGCTTAACCCAACGGTGCCATAATGCAGGGCTCAACAAATCCCAGGCGCCAGGTTACTATGGCGACTAGAAATTGCATATTGGCGCCGGGACTTCTGTCAGCCCATTCACTGTTGGCACCAGGCAGTGGCGGAACTACCAGGGCCGCGAGGGCTCTGCGGACTCTGATGTAAGGGGGGGCGCTCTACGGACTCTATGTAAGAGGGGGGCTTTGTGGAATCTGATGGGGGGGGGGGACTCTGCAGACAAAAAAAAGTTAGAAGCCACTTTATTTTTAACTAAAAAAAAAAAAAATCTTTATTTTCAACGACCAAACCCCTTTGAAACTGACAAACCACAGACTCAGCATTATTGAGCTCTCTCCCTAGCCACTGTGCCTGTCCCACCGAAGGACGCAGCTGGCAAATTTCTTCAGTGACTGAAAGGTCCACCAGTCTGCCATGTCGAGTTAAGCTGTTGGGTGGACAATATCTGATGGATTCATTAAGATACTAGTTCCCCATCAGGTCCACCTCCCCTTTAGATTGACAGGGGATGGAGCTTAATGGGTGATGCTGAGAGACTATTTTTTTTATCAGGTACACTAGCCTTGCGATTGACAGCAGAAGGCAGTGGGCAGATTACATGGCTGCCAGACTGCCTGATAGTGGCTACAGGATCTGCCCACTGCCTTCTGCTGTCAATCACAAGGTAAGTGAACCTGATGGAGAACTAGTATCCCAGCATCATACATTGGGCTCTGCCCGCTGTCAATCTAAGGTTGCTAAGAGGCTGGTTGCTGTCAGCATCCTAGCAACCCATGGAGGGGTTGGTGGAGGTAAAAAAGACCAATATGACGTTGGTCTTATTTATCTCTGGTTTTCTTCATACCAAATCGGATAGTATTTTTTAATAAATAGGTCACAGCCATAGCAACATATCAGTGACTTGACTAAAGTTTTCCACCTTGTTCAATCGACAGGAGTCATTCTCCCACCTAATAAATGACTTCTGTTGAACTGGGATGGCCATACCCAGATCGAAATTTGTCTGGCTCCTGTTGAATCATCCAAATTTCGATCTATGGCTAGCTTAGGAAGCGAGTAAGAGGATCCTGCCCTGCAGCTGCTTGTATGCAGAGGGGCAGGGATGTGAATGATATCATTGACCTAATATGGCAACATGCCCATATTAGGTCAATGACATTGCAACCCTGCCGATCCAATGTAATTTGGGTGGGAGATTCCCTGCTCTGCATATATACAAAGCAATGAGGGTGCTAGTTACATCATTTACCTAATAAAGCCACATTCCCATATTGGGATGATGATGTTGTATCTGCTGCCCAATGACATTTAGGTGGGAGATTTCCTACCCCACAGCTACATGTAACAAAGGGGTGGGGATGCTCATGACATCACTGACCGAATATGGCCCTAGTAGGCCAATGAGGTCATGAACATCCTCAGTCCTTGGTTACGTGCAGCTGTGGGGTGCGGAATCTCTTGCATGCAGCTCATTAGGTTGGCATGGATGTGATCATGTGACAGCTTTCTCTGGATTTGGGCAAAACTGGGTTTGGATCTGAACCCAGCTTATGCCATCAGGCCTGGAGCATAAGGGCTGGTTCACACCAGAGCACAGTGCAGAAAGTAGTTTCCCGCACCATGTTTAAAAGGTACCGCATGCGATCTACAGCGGGTGTCACTATTAAGTTAATTACGCCACAAGTGCAGTGTGTTTGCCCGCACTGGTTCGCATAGTGCAGAAGTACCATGCAATGCGGTTGCAGTGAGTTTCCAAAAGTAGCGCATGCACTACTTTTGGTACGTTGTGATTTCAGCCCATTCAAAATGTATGGTCCGAAATCCCACTGCATAGAACTGCATGTGAATTGCACAGGAACGCACAGCGTGTTCCTGTGGGATTGCCGGTGTGAACCAGCCCTAAGGCTCGATTCACATTTCGCGTTCCCACTCGTGATTTTCATGCGATTCCATGTGTCACACATAAGGCTGCCCTAAGCATGTTTGTCGCCCAAAAGAAGCTCCTGCTCCTTTTTGGGCAACAAGCTTCACGGAAATTTTAAAGTCGCATTTTGCTGTGACTGCAGCGCAATTCTATTGCAGGACAATTACAGCAAAATTGCACCATGTTTTGAGTGCCATTCAGAATGAATGCCACCCAAATGTACGTTTTGCGCCGACTGCCATGCGTTTTATGAATTGTTAAGTGTGACTGGGGCCTTAATAAAGAAAATTATACTCAGCTCTACTCTTCAGGTGCCCACAGTCACCCCTTCTTTCATAATCAGGGGGCACTGGAACGAACTGTAAGCCTGGGTTCACTAATCTGTGGTGCGGCACATCACATATAATTTACAGAGGAATCGCACCGCGCACACATCGCATGTGATTTGCACAGGAATGCGGTGTGATTCCTGTGTGAGTTGCATGTGATATGCCGCACCACATATATGTGATTCCAGTGCTCCCTGATTATGGAGGTGACTGTGGGCTCAAATTGCACTAAATCAGCACAAAATAGGTGCAGAACCCTTTTTCCCCCCCACACTAGAAATCGGATTGCATGGGTGTTCACACCTATGTGATCCCATTCTGTCAATCACACTGCGTTTTGCAAACTTAACACTGTCACCTCCTGCGGTTCGCATGAACGCATGCGATTTAAATGCAGCGCGGGAAACGCACGGGATTTTCTGTGGTTCCCACACCACATATATGTAAACCGAGCCTAATACTGGATATGTACATAGAAATATATAGATTATCCACTTGCCTGGTACGTTACTGGACTTCAAGTGGTTATACCAGGATGCTGCCTTCAGCTGTCCACTACCGTTTGTTAGAGGCGGTGGTTTGCTCTCCTGTAAAATCAACCCTAGTGGCTAACTAACCACTGGATTGCTTTTACAAGCAGCAGTACGGGGCGTTCACCCCTCCCATGGCTCTACCACGATCTCTCATCCCACTGGGAGTCCCGATCGATCAACCGACGCTTTCTCTGGCTGACCATAGAGGCGATCAAAGACGCCCTAAAATTGCTCTGACTGCCTCTGATATAGGAACCGGGACGTGATGAGTTTATTTTTCTTTTTTTAAAAATGAAAAGAACTTGATGTCAGCGATCTTGGTGTTTTCAATGCTTTTAAGGGCACAGGGATCTGGGGTCTTTTAGACCCTAGATCTCTATAAAGAGTACCTGTCGCAAGGATTTTACATTTTTTCTGGTAGCTATAAAACTAAAAAAAAGTGCCAGTGTAAACAAAAAATAATAATAATAAAAAGAAAAAAGTAAGGACCCTTTCACACGGGCGCTCCGTATGTCCGCAAATCATCCTATTTTTTTGCGGATGATTTACGGACATAATGTAAGTCTATGGCATTGTGGATGTCAGCGGAATACCATCCGCTGACATCCGATTTTCTTCCTTTCAGTTCTGAACAGAACAGAACCCTATTTTTCCTCCGTTCAAAAAACGGAAAGGAAGGAAAATCGGATGTCAGCGGTGTCATCCGCTGACATCCGCAATCCCCATAGACATACATTATGTCCGTATATCATCCGCAAACGGATGGGATGATATGCGGACATACGGAGCGGATGACACAAGTGTCATCCGCTCCGTGAAAAAAAAAAAAAAAGCACCGGAGCGGATCGCAATGCGGACCGCTCCGTGTGAAAGAGCCCTAAAGTGTTACCCCCAATGCAAAGTTGAACGCACCCATCAGTCTCACACATGTGAAGTATCACCGTAAAGGTCAGACCATGGGCAGTCATTTTAGCACCAGAGCTCCTGTGTATATCTAAAAGGGCTATGAGGAAGGCTGCGGCCGAAAAAACGCATTAGTGGATATAGCTTTTGTCATTGCTGTTGTGCATCAATAAAAGTTTGTTAAGGAAGAAGCACGGAGTGGCCGGCTTTTTGTTGGATTACAATCTATGGTGGACACCCCCCGGCCTGAACACCGGTACTCTATTCATACATCGCTTATATAGCAGTACAGCTTGGGTGAGTTTTGCATAAATCTAAAGTGGTAACCGGCAAGCGTCGCCTACTGATGGTAAAATTGATGCCGTTTGTCGCCCGCCACTGCACGGGCGTGTGCAATTTTAAAGCGTGACATATTTGGTATCTATTTACTCTGTATAATATCATCTTTGATATTTTACAAAAAATAGGGTTGTGCTTTGTTTTTTGCATTTTTTCCCCCAAAAAACTGTGTTTGAAAAACCATTACACAATTAGCGTGCGAGATAAAACAATTGTAACACCCACCCTTTTATTCTCTAGGGCCTCTGCTTTAAAAAAAATAAAATAAAAAAAATAAATTATATATATATATAAATAAATGTTTGGGGGTGTTCTAACTTCTAAGTAATTTTATAAGCAAAAAATAATGATTGTTGCATGCAAACAAACAGTGTGAGAAAAGGGGCTGGGGGTGACGTGGGTATACAGTATATATTGGTATATATACAGTATGTGTCAGCTGAGTGTACTGTAGGTTGTTACCTCGGAGGGTGTGCAGGATCTTCCCCCAGCCTTCCAGCTCCTGAGTGCGCTCAGCTCCATGGGCAGCTGTAGCCGCTGTAGTAGCGGGCTCCCCTCTCCTCCTCCTCCCTCTCTGTCCTCCCATATTATTGGGGTGATGGTGATACCCCACTAGGCCGGTACTGCCACCACTACTGGAGGAGACCAGGGAAGAGGACCTCCGGGCATGTCCTGCAGAGGGATGCCACTCCACATCCATCTCCACCACCGTGCCCTCCTCCCCGTCCTCCTCCTCTTCCTCCATGCCGTCCTCCTCCGCCTCGAAGCCCGGGTTGTCTAGGCTCCAAGCCTGCCGGGAACAGGAGGAGAGCGGTGACGGGGTGGACCCTTCGGGGGGCGCCTCTTGTCTGGGGAGAGCGTCCATCTCTAACATGACCCGGGACACCGGCAGGCTGGGAGAGGAGGAGGAGGACGGCGCCGTCTTCATCTGTAGATCGCCTTTCCTTCTCTTCTTCTTCTTCTCCTCTCCGTCCACATCAGAAGGTGGCTGGGGCTTCACACGGCTGGGGTTCACCATCCTCTTTTCTCACCAGCAGCCATCTTAGCTCCAACTTTTATTCACGAACTTTCCTGTGACTTTTCCTCTGTGATCCCGCCCTCCTTCCTCTCACACAGACCCGTTATCCAGGAAAAGGCTGAGCACTCTGCTTGGCAACAATGGCACTGCACCTCCCTCCTAACTTACTACTTCCTTCCAGAGGTGTCTCCACAGCCTCTTCTCTCAGGACTGGAGTGTCACCCCCTCCAACCCTTCTCCTTCCAGAGGTGTCTCCATAGCCTCATCTCTTAGAGGTGTCACACCCTCTAACCTATTCCTTCCAGAGGTGTCTCCATAGCCTCGTCTCTCAGGAGTGTCACCCCCTCTAACTTACTCCTTCCAGAGGTGTCTCCATAGCCTCGTCTCTACCCGGAGTGTCACCCCCTCCGACCCTTCTCCTTCCAGAGGTGTCTCTATAGCCTCGTCTCTCAGGAGTGTCACCCCCTCCTAACTTACTCCTTCCAGAGGTGTCTCCATAGCCTCGTCTCTCAGGAGTGTCACCCCCTCTAACTTACTCCTTCCAGAGGTGTCTCCATAGCCTCGTCTCTCAGGAGTGTCACCCCCTCCGACCCTTCTCCTTCCAGAGGTGTCTCCATAGCCTCGTCTCTCAGAGGTGTCACCCCCCTCTAACCTATTCCTTCCAGAGGTGTCTCCATAGCCTCGTCTCTCAGGAGTGTCACCCCCTCCTAACTTACTCCTTCCAGAGGTGTCTCCATAGCCTCGTCTCTCAGGAGTGTCACCCCCTCTAACTTACTCCTTCCAGAGGTGTCTCCATAGCCTCGTCTCTCAGGAGTGTCACCCCCTCCGACCCTTCTCCTTCCAGAGGTGTCTCCATAGCCTCGTCTCTCAGGAGTGTCACCCCCTCCTAACTTACTCCTTCCAGAGGTGTCTCCATAGCCTCGTCTCTCAGGAGTGTCACCCCCTCTAACTTACTCCTTCCAGAGGTGTCTCCATAGCCTCGTCTCTCAGGAGTGTCACCCCCTCCGACCCTTCTCCTTCCAGAGGTGTCTCCATAGCCTCGTCTCTCAGAGGTGTCACCCCCCTCTAACCTATTCCTTCCAGAGGTGTCTCCATAGCCTCGTCTCTCAGGAGTGTCACCCCCTCCTAACTTACTCCTTCCAGAGGTGTCTCCATAGCCTCGTCTCTCAGGAGTGTCACCCCCTCTAACTTACTCCTTCCAGAGGTGTCTCCATAGCCTCGTCTCTCAGGAGTGTCACCCCCTCCGACCCTTCTCCTTCCAGAGGTGTCTCCATAGCCTCGTCTCTCAGGAGTGTCACCCCCTCCTAACTTACTCCTTCCAGAGGTGTCTCCATAGCCTCGTCTCTCAGGAGTGTCACCCCCTCTAACTTACTCCTTCCAGAGGTGTCTCCATAGCCTCGTCTCTCAGGAGTGTCACCCCCTCCGACCCTTCTCCTTCCAGAGGTGTCTCCATAGCCTCGTCTCTCAGGAGTGTCACCCCCTCCTAACTTACTCCTTCCAGAGGTGTCTCCATAGCCTCGTCTCTCAGGAGTGTCACCCCCTCTAACTTACTCCTTCCAGAGGTGTCTCCATAGCCTCGTCTCTCAGGAGTGTCACCCCCTCCGACCCTTCTCCTTCCAGAGGTGTCTCCATAGCCTCGTCTCTCAGAGGTGTCACCCCCCTCTAACCTATTCCTTCCAGAGGTGTCTCCATAGCCTCGTCTCTCAGGAGTGTCACCCCCTCCTAACTTACTCCTTCCAGAGGTGTCTCCATAGCCTCGTCTCTCAGGAGTGTCACCCCCTCTAACTTACTCCTTCCAGAGGTGTCTCCATAGCCTCGTCTCTCAGGAGTGTCACCCCCTCCGACCCTTCTCCTTCCAGAGGTGTCTCCATAGCCTCGTCTCTCAGGAGTGTCACCCCCTCCTAACTTACTCCTTCCAGAGGTGTCTCCATAGCCTCGTCTCTCAGGAGTGTCACCCCCTCTAACTTACTCCTTCCAGAGGTGTCTCCATAGCCTCGTCTCTCAGGAGTGTCACCCCCTCCGACCCTTCTCCTTCCAGAGGTGTCTCCATAGCCTCGTCTCTCAGGAGTGTCACCCCCTCCTAACTTACTCCTTCCAGAGGTGTCTCCATAGCCTCGTCTCTCAGGAGTGTCACCCCCTCTAACTTACTCCTTCCAGAGGTGTCTCCATAGCCTCGTCTCTCAGGAGTGTCACCCCCTCCGACCCTTCTCCTTCCAGAGGTGTCTCCATAGCCTCGTCTCTCAGAGGTGTCACCCCCCTCTAACCTATTCCTTCCAGAGGTGTCTCCATAGCCTCGTCTCTCAGGAGTGTCACCCCCTCCTAACTTACTCCTTCCAGAGGTGTCTCCATAGCCTCGTCTCTCAGGAGTGTCACCCCCTCCGACCCTTCTCCTTCCAGAGGTGTCTCCATAGCCTCGTCTCTCAGGAGTGTCACCCCCTCCTAACTTACTCCTTCCAGAGGTGTCTCCATAGCCTCGTCTCTCAGGAGTGTCACCCCCTCTAACTTACTCCTTCCAGAGGTGTCTCCATAGCCTCGTCTCTCAGGAGTGTCACCCCCTCCGACCCTTCTCCTTCCAGAGGTGTCTCCATAGCCTCGTCTCTCAGGAGTGTCACCCCCTCCTAACTTACTCCTTCCAGAGGTGTCTCCATAGCCTCGTCTCTCAGGAGTGTCACCCCCTCTAACTTACTCCTTCCAGAGGTGTCTCCATAGCCTCGTCTCTCAGGAGTGTCACCCCCTCCGACCCTTCTCCTTCCAGAGGTGTCTCCATAGCCTCGTCTCTCAGAGGTGTCACCCCCCTCTAACCTATTCCTTCCAGAGGTGTCTCCATAGCCTCGTCTCTCAGGAGTGTCACCCCCTCCTAACTTACTCCTTCCAGAGGTGTCTCCATAGCCTCGTCTCTCAGGAGTGTCACCCCCTCTAACTTACTCCTTCCAGAGGTGTCTCCATAGCCTCGTCTCTCAGGAGTGTCACCCCCTCCGACCCTTCTCCTTCCAGAGGTGTCTCCATAGCCTCGTCTCTCAGGAGTGTCACCCCCTCCTAACTTACTCCTTCCAGAGGTGTCTCCATAGCCTCGTCTCTCAGGAGTGTCACCCCCTCTAACTTACTCCTTCCAGAGGTGTCTCCATAGCCTCGTCTCTCAGGAGTGTCACCCCCTCCGACCCTTCTCCTTCCAGAGGTGTCTCCATAGCCTCGTCTCTCAGGAGTGTCACCCCCTCCTAACTTACTCCTTCCAGAGGTGTCTCCATAGCCTCGTCTCTCAGGAGTGTCACCCCCTCTAACTTACTCCTTCCAGAGGTGTCTCCATAGCCTCGTCTCTCAGGAGTGTCACCCCCTCCGACCCTTCTCCTTCCAGAGGTGTCTCCATAGCCTCGTCTCTCAGAGGTGTCACCCCCCTCTAACCTATTCCTTCCAGAGGTGTCTCCATAGCCTCGTCTCTCAGGAGTGTCACCCCCTCCTAACTTACTCCTTCCAGAGGTGTCTCCATAGCCTCGTCTCTCAGGAGTGTCACCCCCTCTAACTTACTCCTTCCAGAGGTGTCTCCATAGCCTCGTCTCTCAGGTGTGTCACCCCCTCTGACCCTTCTCCTTCCAGAGGTGTCTCCATAGCCTCGTCTCTCAGGAGTGTCACCCCCTCCTAACTTACTCCTTCCAGAGGTGTCTCCATAGCCTCGTCTCTCAGGAGTGTCACCCCCTCTAACTTACTCCTTCCAGAGGTGTCTCCATAGCCTCGTCTCTCAGGAGTGTCACCCCCTCCGACCCTTCTCCTTCCAGAGGTGTCTCCATAGCCTCGTCTCTCAGGAGTGTCACCCCCTCCTAACTTACTCCTTCCAGTGGTGTCTCCATAGCCTCGTCTCTCAGGAGTGTCACCCCCTCTAACTTACTCCTTCCAGAGGTGTCTCCATAGCCTCGTCTCTCAGGAGTGTCACCCCCTCCGACCCTTCTCCTTCCAGAGGTGTCTCCATAGCCTCGTCTCTCAGGAGTGTCACCCCCTCTAACTTACTCCTTCCAGAGGTGTCTCCATAGCCTCGTCTCTCAGGAGTGTCACCCCGTCTAACTTACTCCTTCCAGAGGTGTCTCCATAGCCTCGTCTCTCAGGAGTGTCACCCCCTCCTAACTTACTCCTTCCAGAGGTGTCTCCATAGCCTCGTCTCTCAGGAGTGTCACCCCGTCTAACTTACTCCTTCCAGAGGTGTCTCCATAGCCTCGTCTCTCAGGAGTGTCACCCCCTCCTAACTTACTCCTTCCAAAGGTGTCTCCATAGCCTCGTCTCTCAGGGGTGTCACCCCCTCTAACCTACTCCTTCCAGAGGTGTCTCCATAGCCTCGTCTCTCAGAGGTGTCACCCCCTCTAATTTACTCCTTCCAGAGGTGTCTCCACAGCCTCATCTCTTAGGGGTGTCACCCTCTCTAACAGGGCCGGTGCTAGACTGTTTTACGCCCTAGGCAAGATCAGCTACTTGCGCCCCCCCAAAAATAAATAAATAAAAAGGGAAAGGGTTAAAAACTGCTCTATGTCATATCCAGTGATCCTGATCTGATGGTACCTCCATGTAATGCTCTCATACCCAGTGATCCCAATGTTCCTTTATGTCACATCAGGGGTCCCTGATGTTCCTCCATGTCATACCCGGAGACCCTGATGTTTTTCCATGTCACACCTGGGGACCCTGATGTTCCTCTATGTCATACCTGGGGACCTCAAATCCCCAATGGCACAGCAGGGATCCAAATTCCTCATGGCACACCTGGTGACCCCAAACCCCTGTTACACTTGTGACCCCTCTCCCCCATGTCACACCTGGTGACTCCCGATTCCCCATGGCATACCTAGTGACCACAATTTCACACCAGGGATACTCCATGTCACACCCAGGGACCCTGATTCCCTGTTCTGGGGACACTTACTGGGCAGTATGAAGAGAGTGGCCTGCACTCTGCCCTCCTTCACCATGATCCTGCTTATTCCTTCTCTAAGGATACTCCTCTCCTGGACCACAGTGCTCACCACAGCTCCAACCGACTCCTGATGGAGGGAGAAGCAGCAGTCAGAGAGCTCCACACCTCCTTTATCACCAACATCCTCAGACCATTCCGTTGCCTCGTCGCTTCTGCTCTAGTAAAGGTGCCACCCTCCAGTGCCGAGCTCCGGTTGAGGTTCAGCTCTCCTCCATTCCCTGCTTAATACCGACCCAGGGAAATGAACGGCTGCCCACCAGCTCAGATTAGAGAGTCACTTCCCACCCAGGGATTAGGCCGCTCAGCTCCAGACAAAGGATCATTATGCAGCTAGCACTCCAGTGGGCTCCTTTCCTGCCCCTTGGGGCTCCCCCAACAATGGTGGAAAGCCAGGGCCTGGTAGTTCTGCCACTGCCCCAGACACCTAGCATCTTCCTCTGTCCCTTCTTCCTCCCCCACTGCCGCCCCTTTCCTCAGCTCACATGGATCATTCATGACGGAGAGTGAGTGCTGTCTCGTGGCTGCGCCCCTAGGTGGCAATGCGCTCTAGGCGGCTGCCTAGTTTGCCTAGTGGAAGCACCGGCCCTGCCCTTTAACTTACTCCTTCCAGAGGTGTCTCCATAGCCTCCTCTCTCAGAGGTGTCACCCCCTCTAACTTACTCATTCCAGATGTTTCTCCATAGCCTCTTCTCTCAGGGGTGTCATCCCCTCTAACCTACTCCTTCCAGAGGTGTCTCCATAGCCTCGTCTTTCAGGAGTGTCACCCCCCCTAACTTACTCCTTCCAGAGGTGTCTCCATAGCCTCGTCTCTGAGGAGAGTCACCCCTTCTAACTTATTCCTTCCAGAGGTGTCTCCATAGCCTCGTCTCTTAGGGGTGTCACCCCCTCTAACTTACTCCTTCCAGAGGTGTCTCCATAGCCTCATCTCTCAGGAGTGTCACCCTCTCTAACTTACTCCTTCCAGAGGTGTCTCCATAGCCTCATCTCTCAGGAGTGTCACCCTCTCTAACTTACTCCTTCCAGAGGTGTCTCCATAGCCTCGTCTCTACCCGGAGTGTCACCCCCTCTAACTTACTCCTTCCAGAGGTGTCTCCACAGCCTCATCTCTCCAGGGTGTCACCCCCTCTAACTTACTCCTTCCAGAGGTGTCTCCATAGCCTCGTCTCTCAGGAGTGTCACCCCTTCTAACCTACTCCTTCCAGAGGTGTCTCCATAGCCTCGTCTCTGAGGAGTGTCACCCCCTCTAACTTACTCCTTCCAGAGGTGTCTCCATAGCCTCGTCTCTCAGGAGTGTCACCCCGTCTAACTTACTCCTTCCAGAGGTGTCTCCATAGCCTCGTCTCTCAGGAGTGTCACCCCCTCTAACTTACTCCTTCCAGAGGTGTCTCCATAGCCTCGTCTCTCAGGAGTGTCACCCTCTCTAACTTACTCCTTCCAGAGGTGTCTTCACAGCCTTGTCTCTCAGGGGTATCACCCCCTCTAACTTACTTCTTCCAGAGGTGTCTCCATAGCCTCATCTCTCAAAGTGTGTCACCCCCCCCCCCCTCTAACTTACTCCTTCCAGAGGTGTCTCTATAGCCTCATCTTTCAAAGGGTGTCATCCCCCTCTAACTTACTCCTTCCAGAGGTGTGTGCATAGTCTCGTCTCTCAAAGATGTCACCCCCTCTAACTTACTCCTTCCAGAGGTGTCTCCATAGCCTCGTCTCTTAGGGGTGTCACCCCCTCTAACTTACTCCTTCCAGAGGTGTCTCCATAGCCTCCTCTCTTAAAGGGTGTCACCCCCATCTAACTTACTCCTTCCAGAGGTGTCTGCATAGCCTCGTCTCTCAAAGGTGTCACCCCCTCTAACTTACTCCTTCCAGAGGTGTCTCCAATGCCTCTTCTCTTAGGGGTGTCACCCCCTCTAACTTACTGTCTTACTGAGGTGTCTCCACAGCCTCATCTCTCAGGGGTGTCACCCCCTCTAACTTACTGGCATACTGAGGTGTCTCCACAGCCTCATCTCTCAGGGGTATCACCCCCTCTAACTTACTGTCTTAATGAGGTGTCTCCATAGCCTCGTCTCTCCGGGGTGTCACCCCTTCTAACTTACTCCTGCCAGAGGTGTCTCCACAGCCTCGTTTCTCAGGAGTGTCACCCCCTCTAACTTACTTCTTCCAGAGGTGTCTCCATACCCTCGTCTCTTAGGGGTGTCACCCCCTCTAACTTTCTTCTTCCAGAGGTGTCTCCATAGCCTCGTCTCTCGGGAGTGTCACCCCCTCTAACTTACTCCTTCCAGAGGTGTCTCCACAGCCTCGTCTCTCAGGAGTGTCACCCCCTCTAACTTTCTTCTTCCAGAGGTGTCTCCATAGCCTCGTCTCTCAAAGGGTGTCACCCCCCCTCTAACTTACTCCTTCCAGAGATGTCTGCATAGCCTCGTCTCTCAAAGATGTCACCCCCTTTAACTTACTCCTTCCAGAGGTGTCTCCATAGCCTAGTCTCTCAGGAGTGTCTCCCCCCTCTAACTTACTCCTTCCAGAGGTGTTTCCATAGCCTCGTCTCTCAGGGGTATCACCCCCTCTAACTTACTCCTTCCAGAGGTGTTTCCATAGCCCCGTCTCTCAGGAGTGTCACCCCCCTCTAACAATGTCACTGCACCTCCCTCCTGGACTTCTCCTTCCATAGCCTCATCTCTCATGGGTGTCACCCCCTCTAACAATGTCACTGCACCTCCCTCCTGGACTTACTCCTTCCAGAAGTCTCTCCATAAACTCATCTTTTAGGGGTTTCACCCGCTCTAACAATGGCACTGCACCTCCCTCCTGGACTACTCCTTCCATAGCCTCATCTCTCATGGGGTCACCCCCTCTAACAATGTCACTGCACCTCCCTCCTGGACTTCTCCTTCCATAGCCTCATCTCTCATGGGTGTCACCCCCTCTAACAATGTCACTGCACCTCCCTCCTGGACTTACTCCTTCCAGAAGTCTCTCCATAAACTCATCTTTTAGGGGTTTCACCCGCTCTAACAATGGCACTGCACCTCCCTCCTGGACTACTCCTTCCATAGCCTCATCTCTCATGGGGTCACCCCCTCTAACAATGTCACTGCACCTCCCTCCTGGACTTCTCCTTCCATAGCCTCATCTCTCATGGGGTCACCCCCTCTAATGTCACTGTACCTCCCTCCTGGACTTACTCCTTCCATAGCCTCATCTCTCATGGGGTCACCCCCTCTAACAATGTCACTGCACCTCCCTCCTGGACTTACTCCTTCCATAGCTTCATCTCTCATGGGGTCACCCCCTCTAACAATGTCACTGCACCTCCCTCCTGGACTTACTCCTTCCATAGCCTCATCTCTCATGGGGTCACCCCCTCTAACAATGTCACTGCACCTCCCTCCTGGACTTCTCCTTCCATAGCCTCATCTCTCATGGGTGTCACCCCCTCTAACAATGTCACTGCACCTCCCTCCTGGACTTACTCCTTCCAGAAGTCTCTCCATAAACTCATCTTTTAGGGGTTTCACCCGCTCTAACAATGGCACTGCACCTCCCTCCTGGACTACTCCTTCCATAGCCTCATCTCTCATGGGGTCACCCCCTCTAACAATGTCACTGCACCTCCCTCCTGGACTTCTCCTTCCATAGCCTCATCTCTCATGGGGTCACCCCCTCTAACAATGTCACTGTACCTCCCTCCTGGACTTACTCCTTCCATAGCCTCATCTCTCATGGGGTCACCCCCTCTAACAATGTCACTGCACCTCCCTCCTGGACTTACTCCTTCCATAGCTTCATCTCTCATGGGGTCACCCCCTCTAACAATGTCACTGCACCTCCCTCCTGGACTTACTCCTTCCAT
Source organism: Pelophylax lessonae (assembly GCF_965119305.1). Lineage (NCBI taxonomy): Eukaryota > Metazoa > Chordata > Amphibia > Anura > Ranidae > Pelophylax > Pelophylax lessonae. The sequence continues at coordinate 575,251,454 of NC_138768.1, read as the reverse complement.
AGCCTCATCTCTCATGGGGTCACCCCCTCTAACAATGTCACTGCACCTCCCTCCTGGACTTACTCCTTCCAGAGGTGCCTCCACAGCCTCATCTCTCAGGGGTGTCACCCCCTCTGACAATCACTCCCTTTCTCTGAGGGCTCCTTCACACTAACTAGCTTTGGTCTCTGAAGAGCCATCCGTGAAGAGACATCGTATCGCCACCTCACCCCCTGCTTTATTCTCTTGATTTCCACACTAGTACACCACAACCATGTGCATTGCATGCGTTTATGGAACAAGAGATACAATATATTACTAAAAGTATTGGGACACCTGCCTTTACACTTACATGAACTTTAATGGCATCCCAGTCTTAGGGGTCCACCCTTTGCAGCTATGACAGCTTCAACTCTTCTGAGAATACTGTCCACAAGATTTAGGAGTGTGTCAATGGGAATGTTTGACCATTCTTCCAGAAGTGCATTTGTGAGGTCAGGCACTGATGTTGGATGAGAAGGCTTGGCTCGCTGTCTCCGCTCTAATTCATACCAAAGGTGTTTTATTGGGTTGAGGTCAGGACTCTGTGCAGGTCAGTCAAGTTCCTCCACCCCAAACTCACTCATCCATGTCTTTATGGACCTTGCTTTGTGCACTGGTGTGCAGTCATGTTGGAACAGGAAGGACCAACCCCAAACTGTTCCCACAAAGTTGGGAGCATGAAATTGTCCAAAATGTCTTGGTATGCTGACGCCTTAAGAGCTCCCTTCACTGGAACTAAGGGGCCAAGCCCAACCCCTGAAAAACAACCCCACACCACAATCCCCCCTCCACCAAATGAGTTGGACCAGTGCACAAAGCAAGGTCTACAAAGACATGGATGAGTGAGTTTGGGGTGAAGGAATTTAACTGGCCTGCACTGAGTCCTGACCTCAACCTGTTAGAACAGCTTTGGGATGAATTAGAGCGGAGACTGCGAGCCAGGCCTTCTCTCCAACATCAGTACCTTACCTCACAAACGCATTTCTGGAAGAATGGTCAAACATTCCCATAGACACACTCCTAAACATTGTGGACAGCCTTCCTAGAAGAATTGAAGCTGTTATAGCTGCAAAGGGTGGGCCAACTCAATATTGAACCCTACGGACTAAGACTGGGATGCCATTAAAGTTCATGTGCGTGTAAAGGCAGGGATCCTAATACTTTTTGTAATATAGTGTATGTTGCCAGCACAGATCTCCAAAAAAGCATCCGAAGTTTTATCAACCACTTCAATACTGGGCACTTTCACCCCCTTGGTGCCCAGGCCAGCTTTCAGCGCTCTCGTACTTTGAGTGCTAGTTCACACCACAAAAAGATCCTCCGGGTCCCTTCCGGATGAGGTTCTGCATGTGCATTTTTGAAGCGTTTCCAGGTACATTCCAGATGCTTTTTTTCTAGTTTATTTTTCACTGTACTGGGGTCCGGTGTGTTTTTGATGTGTGTAGGTGCATTCCAGTGCGTATTTGATGCACTTTACCACGTTAAAGTACAGTTCTGTGCAGGAAAAATGCAACATGGTCTACTTTTGATTCTGGAACCGGAAAGCACTGGAACTGCAAGCACTAGTGTGAACTATGCCATTAAAAACCACATAACCTACTTTCTATGCCTTTTGGATAAAAAAAAAAAAAAAAAAAAAAGCACTGGAACGCATGTTGTGTGAACTAGCCCTGAATGACAATTGCGCGGTCATGCAAAAAAACTGTACCCATATGAAATTTTTATCTTTTTTTTTTTTTTTTTTTACAGATAGAGCTTTCTTTTGGTGATATTTAATCATCACTGATTTTTTTTATTTTTTCATAAATGAAAAAAACCCAAAATTTTTGAAAAAAAAGTTTTTCTTAATTTTTGTTATAAAATTTTGGAAATAAGTAATTTTTTTAAGTAATAAGGGATTTTTGTTAAAATTTGGAGCTAAGCTGGAGTTGGTAGTAATAGTAATTTGAATTAACCTTTGGCCTCTTTTTCTATTTTTCATTTTTTCAGTTCCCAGTTTTGTCCATATGGAGTGTGACTACATGCTCTTCCATCAATTTATTGCCTGCTTGCTGTGACTCTTTATGGGGGAGGCAGAAAGTGTTTGTTAGGATGGTTACTAGGCAACATGGCAGATAACCTTCATTCATTTAAAGATGCTGGGAAAAAGGAGGTAAAGGCAAATAAATGGCCATTTGCAGTCTATGTGTGAAGTGAAACTGGTTAACAACACATGTTTTTTTCCTAACTTTACAGGAACAAACCAAAATTATGGCCCACGACAAAGCTGAAATGTGGTAATATTTCATATAACAATATTAAAGTAGAACTAATGGCAAAACACTTTTTTTTTTCATATTGGATAGAGTAAGGCTCGGTTTACACTACGGTTAGGGGGCGACCTGTGAAGTCGTGTGCGCCGCTGTGCACCGCGACTTCGGCACGACTTGCACGGACTTCATAAAATGAATGTCTATGCAAGTCGCTCCAGGTCGCCCCAAAGTAGTACAGGAACCTTTTTCTAAGTCGGAGCGACTTGTGTCGCTCCTATTAGAACCGTTCCTGTACTACACTATGGGACGCGACGGTGCGTGACTTGTCAGGCTGACCAAGTCACCTGACAAGTCGTACTAGTGTGAATGGAGACTAAGGGAGGTGTGACTGAGGCCTGAAAGTGAAATTGGTGCGTTTACATAAGAACAACGAGGCTCTATTTACATCTGTGTGTTTCTAAACGCATGGCAAACTGCACAGAAAATGCGTGCTTTGCTATGCATTTCAGAAACGCTGCAAATGTGCAGCGATTCGGCACTGCGTGACTTTAACGGACAATTGCGCGGTCGTGCGACGCTATACCCAAATGAAATTGACGTCCTTTTTTTCCCCGCAAACAGAGCTTTCTTTTGGTGGTATTTGATCACCTGTGCAATTTTTATTTTTTGCGCAACAAAAAAAGAGCGACAATTTTGAAAAAATAACTATTTTTCACATTTTGTTATATGAAATTCTCAAAAAAAAAAAAATGTAAAAATCCAAATGTTTTAACATTTTAGGCCAATTTGTTTTCTGGTACATATTTTTGGTAAAAAAAAAAAAAAAGTCGCAATGAGCGTATTTTGATTGGTTTGCGCAAAAGTTATTGCGTTTATTACTACGGGAAAGATTTATGTCATTTTTATTGTTTTTTTTTTTTTAAACTAGTAATGACGGCGATCTGCAATTTTTTTTTGCGGGACTGCGACCTTGCGGCGGACAGATCGGACCCCTGACTGACATTTTTTACACTTTTGTGGATACCAGTGACATTAATACAGTAATCAGTGCTATAAATATGCACTGTTACTGTAAAAATGACACTGACAGGGAAGGGGTTAACTTTATTGGTGATCAAGGGGTTAAGTGTGTCCCTAGGGGCGTGATTCTAACTGTTAGGGGGCATGGCTAGTGAAGTAACCACAGAGACATGCGATCCTATATAGCAGGATCACATAGCCTCTGTGATTATTTCAGGGAGAATGACAGACAGCTGTGTTTACATCAGCCGTCTGTCTTTCTCCCTCTCTTGCGGGAGATCGCGAGTGACCAGCGGCCATCGGAGCCGCCGGTCACACGCGCTGGCTAGGCAGGGAACGAGTGGGGGCGGGAGGTCGTCGCCGGTGGCGCACGCTCGCCCCCTACAGGCTCTTTGGCAAGCGTCGTAGGTCTATGTCACTTTGCCTGTAAGCGGCTGAGTGCCGCAGTAAATAGTCGTTAGGCGGTCGGCAAGTGGTGAAAGGCTCCCCAAGTGCGACAAATGCACCCAAAACTGTGGTAACACACCATGCTCCGCTCCAAAAAAAGTTTTGGAGCTTCTCTGGGGTGATTGTTACATGTAGGGTAGGCCATTCAAGTAAATGGGCTGCCCTTTGCGTGACGAGTGAAAACGATCCAAAACACCCAAAACAAACACGTGGGAATATTCGTTTTCCCTACGTGGAGATGTGAAAAAGGCCTGACAGCTAAGTGTCTCCGTCCACTCCCTCCTATGTACTTGTATAAAGATGGCCATACACTATGCAATCTGATTGTATGATCTCTATACAATTTCCTTTAGATTTACCAGAACTATGGAATAGGAGGGCCCACCTGTCCAATCCATTCAATTTGTATCAAATCAGACAGGCCCTTGTACTACATAGCTGATGGGAGATCTAAGGTCCCTTTCACACTTGTGCGACTTTAAAGTCGCATGATTTTACCGTGATTTTAATGCGGGTTTGACTGGGCTTGAATGTCTTTGGACCTCAAAACGCATCAAAATCATGCCAAAGTAGTGCAGGGACTACTTTGAAGTTGGTGAGACTTTAAGACGCACAGATATGAAGGGTACTCATTGGAAATAATGGAGAACAACTTGTCATGCGATTTTGCAGTCCCCAAATCGCAGGACAAGTCGCACAAGTGTGAAAGGGGCCTTAACCACTTGCCGACCGCCGCACGACTATTTACATCGGCGGTCAGCCCCTCACAGGCAGAGCGACGTAGGGCTACGTCGTTAGCCTGTGAGGGTCTAGGGAGCAAGCGCGCGCCGCTGGAGGCGTGGTTACGGACCCCCCGCGCGTGTGACCGGTGGACCCGATCACCGCCAGTCACTCGCGATCGTCGGGTGGAGAGGGAGAAAGGCAGGCGGCTGATGTAAACAAGCCGCCTGTCATTCTCCCCTGTGTAGGAATGGTGATCATACGGTTCTACTATGTAGGACCGTTGATCACTGTTCCTACACCTCAAGCCACAGCCAATCACAGTTAGAATCACGCCCCTAGGGACACACATAACCCCTCCCTCTCAAAAAAAAGGTAACCCCTTCACTGCCAGTGTAATTTTACAGTAACAGTGCATATGTATAGCACTGATTACTGTAGACATGTCACTGGTAACCCCAAAAGTGTCAAAAATGTCAGTCAAGGGTCCGATCTGTCCGACGGCAATGTCGCAGTCCCGAAAAAAAAAAAAAAAAAATCGCAGATCGCCGCCATTACGCGTTAAAAAAAAACAACAAAAATGACAAAAATCTTTCCCTTTGTTAGTAAACGCAATAACTTTTGCGCAAACCAATCAAAATACGCTTTTTGCAATTTTTTTTACCAAACATATGGTAAAAAAAAAAATTGGCCCAAAATGTTAAAAAAATTTAGATTTTTACTTTTTTTGGGGGGAATTTCATATAAAAAAAAAAAATGTGAAAAATATTGTTATTTTTGCAAAATTGACGCTGTTTTTTTGTTTATAGCGCAAAAAGTAAAAATCGCACAGGTGATCAAATACCACCAAAAGAAAGCTCTGTTTGTGGGAAAAAAAGGACGTCAAATTCGTTTTAGGTACAGCGTCGCACGACTGCGCAATTGTCCGTTAAAATCACGCAGTGCCGAATCACAAAATAGGCCCTGGTCAGGAAGGGGGTAAAATCTTCCAGGGGCTTAAGTGGTTAAAGCGGAGTTCCGGCCTCGGAAATGTTTTTTTCATTAAAAATACCCCCGGGACAGTCAGGGCTAGTGCATTTTAGAATGGATAGCCTCTGAACTGTCCCAGGTCGCACTTACCTTTTAGAAGAAATACTTACCTTGAAAATGTCTTGTCCAGCGCTCCCATCTCAGGTGTGGACAGCTTAAGCCAGGACGTCCTCTTTGGGGTCCTCCTCCCTGTCCTCTTCGTCCCAGAATGCCCTGCACCGGCCCCGCTCGTCACTTCCGGGGCAGGCGCGTCATCTCTGCACAGCTTCTGGGCATGCCCAGAAGCTGTTTAGCAGGGAATGACGCACCTGCTCCGGAACTGACGAGCGGGGCCTGTGCAGGTTCATTGACTCCTGGGAGCAATGAAATTCAGCTCCCAGGAGTCAACTCAAGCAGGAAGTGACGGCGGGGGGCCGTGGCGGCAGAGGGAGGAAGTAGAAGGAAGGTAAGCATACTTTCTTCAAAAACTAGGTAAGTAAAGAAAAAAAATAAAATAATCGGGACTATCCATTTCTTTTGCAGGTGAATGTCAGCCACCGCATACCTCCCAACTTTCAAACTTGGGGATGAGGGACACTTGAGGGAGGCAGAGACCTGTGGCGCACTATGCACGCTGTGGCAAAAAGTGGGTGTGGTCGAATTTCACAGTGGGAGGGGCTTAAAGGGCATAGTTAAACAAAATCCAGGCTTTGGATATATGCTGGAGGGGCGCTTTGGGAAGAGAGATGACTTTGCTAGAGTGTTGGGTGGAGGGGGTTAGATATGTGCCGAGAGTGATCTGGGAGGGGAGAGGACTTGTGCTAGAAGGTGAGATGTGGGGGGTCAGATATATGCTGGGGGTGTTTTGGGAGGGGAGTGGACTTGTGCGAGAAGGTGGGGGGGGCAGATATGGGAAAGGGGGCTCTCTAGGAGGGGAAAGGATTTGTGCTAGAAGGTGGGGGTGGGGGGGGGATTTCAAATCCACCCCCCCCCCTTTTTTAGCACAAGTCCTCTCCCCTCCAAAAGCTCCACCCCCCCCCCCCCCCCCCCAGCACATATGCTCTAACCACTGGCCGAGTCAAATCACTCCTCTAAGTGTACATACAACATAAAAGGCTTAAATATCCTGTGCTAAAGTGTCAATAACAGAAATCGCAAAAACTTATATCAACAAATGACAGCAGCACTCACTGTATCTACACACAATAATACAAAGGTGAAGTGTAATAAATACATCCATAAATAAGTGATTTGGAAAGTTCATAAAATATAAATAAATCAATAAATAGGTGATTGAAGAAGTTCATGAAAATTTGTAGATGGTGAAAGAACAACCAAGTGAAGTACTGCATGAAACTTTACACTTCACTGTATATGAATTTTTTACTTTATATTTTTTATTGTTTATGATTGTAGTTATATTATGTATTTTATTGAATTTATGGTGGGTTCACATTTTTTATTATTTCGCAGTGCAACACATACAGAAAGACACACAGACATTCTCACACACATTCACCTACAGACCCATACAACCTCATACACACATATACAGTATATATGCAGTCACACAGATACATATACACACATATACATATACATATATATATATATATATATATATATATATATATATATATATACACACATACACACACACATAAATATACTGTATGTGTATATATATATATATATATATATATAAACACAGTAACACATATACATACATATATATATATATATATATATATATATATATATACACACACACATACATACATACACTCACACACACACACACACACACACTGTGAGGGATTAGCTCGGTAGCGGGTGTGGAGGACCCCTTTGGGGGGGTTCGTTACACAGGGAGATAGCCGAGGAGTGGTTGAAAACAACAGTTTATGGTATATTCTTCCAATTTCTTCAAACAAGTGCATGCAGCAAAAACATCAAAAAAATCAAAATAAAACACAAAATAAATCCTGGCCGCTGTGGGCGTCTACCTTCTCACACACAGGAACCTACCTAAGGAGTCTTCCCAACCTACTGTTGGGCAGACACTGCTGATCCTACAGCAGACACTCAAATGTCCATTTGTGTTTTCTTTACACAGCAAAAAGTTCAACACCTCACCTTTAGGACAAATACTTACCTTGAAAACGTCTTGTCCAGCGCTGCCATCTCAGATGTGGGCAGCTTGAAGCCAGCGAGATCCCCTTCGGCGTCTTCTTCCGCCTTCTTTGGTCCCACGATGCTCTGCGCCGGCCCCCACGTCACTTCCGGGTCGCGCGCGTCATCCCTCTACAGCTTCTGGGCATGCCCAGAAGCTGTTTAGAAGGGGATGACGCGCGCGACCCGGAACTGACGTCGGGGCCGGTGCAGGCGCAATGATTCCTGGGAGCTATGACGTTCAGCTCCCAGGAATCATTGCAGAGCCAGGAAGTGACGACGGGCCGCGGCCGAGGAAGGAGGAAGAAGGAAGTAAGGTAAGTATTTTTTCCTCTACTTACCTCGCTACGAGGTAAGTAAAAAAAAAAAAAATATGCGATTATCCATTTCTTTTTCAGGTGACCCGAAGCGAGAAGATGGAGGTAAGTATTAAATTAGGGTGGAACTCCACTTTAAGCCGTCCTGGCTACCTTTGCAGCCAACACCCTATAGTAATTGGTGAATTGTCTAAGGCTCCGTTCACATGTAGGCGTTTTTGGGCGTTTTTGGAGCGTTTTTCTGCTCACTGATCAGCTCTCAAAACGCCCAACAAGACAAATCCCATTCATTGCAATGACCCATGTTCACATCTGAGCGTTTTGACGCCCTAAGGAAAACGCCCAACGCTCAAAAAAGTACTTGAGCTTCTTTTTGGGCAGATCACAGGCGTTTTGTCCCATAGACCTCAATGTAAAGTGATATTTGGCGTTTCACAGGCGTTTTACAAGCGTTTAGTTGCTCCTGATCAGCTCAAACAGCACAACTCTCCACCCAGCTCTCCACCCAGCTCTCCACCCAGGTCTCCATCCCCTTGGCATGCCTCTGCTGTGAGCACATTTTCCTGAAACATGGAGAACAGCAGTTAGGCAGTTTAGGTGACCAGACCCTGCCATACCAAGGTGACCGTAGCCTGCTGCCATACCAGGGTGACCGTAATGTAGTTTAGGTGAACTGACTCTGCTATGCCAGGCTGACCAAACTCTTCCATGCCAAGGTGACCGTAACGAAGTTTAGGTGAACTGACTCTGCTATGCCAGGCTGACCAAACTCTTCCATGCCAAGGTGACCGTAACGAAGTTTAGGTGAACTGACTCTGCTATGCCAGGCTGACCAAACTCTTCCATGCCAAGGTGACCGTAACGAAGTTTAGGTGAACTGACTCTGCTATGCCAGGCTGACCAAACTCTTCCATGCCAAGGTGACCGTAACGAAGTTTAGGTGAACTGACTCTGCTATGCCAGGGTGACCCAAACTCTTCCATGCCAAGGTGACCGTAACGAAGTTTAGGTGAACTGACTCTGCTATGCCAGGCTGACCAAACTCTTCCATGCCAAGGTGACCGTAACGAAGTTTAGGTGAACTGACTCTACTATGCCAGGGTGTCCAAACCCTTCCATGCCAAGGTGACCGTAATGTAGTTTAGGGTAAATTGACTCTGCTATGCCAAGGTGACCATAATGTAGATATATATATATGGAATCAAAAAACACAATTTTGAAGCCCTAAAACCCAATAAATGCCCCTAAAAAGTGCCTAGGGTTCTGGATCATGCCCCAGGGACTATGAATCAGGCAAAAAAAAGTTCTTAAAAATTGTCGTTTTTGATAGAGAGCCAATTATTGAAAAAAAAATAAAAAAATAAAAAAAAAAGATTTCTTTGGATTTAGTTTTAATTTTAGTGTCTGGGGGGTCTAAAAAGTGTACCTGTGAAGTTTCAGCTCTGTAGCATGTCCAGAACCATAAAAAAAAAAAAGATCATGCAGAAGAGGAGGTCCCCTGGAGGTCCAATGCAGAGGAGGAGGTCCCTGGGAGGTTCCTTTGCAAATGTTGTAAAAAAAACACTCTGCTTTTCCATTGGTCACCAAAAAGACCTGTTAAAAACGCTCAAAAAAACGCCTGTAAAACGCTTGCAAACGCTTGCAAAAACGCCTATAAAAACGCCTGTAAAACGCCTGAAAAACGATAAACAAACGCCTGAAAAATGCCAACGCCTACATGTGAACGGAGCCTTAACCAAGCAGAAATGTATCTCCCGTCTGTGACAACACCCATAGATTTACCTGACTTCCTGTCACAATACACACACACACACACACATATGTACATACACACATATATATACACACACACACATATACATACACACACACATAAATATATACACACACACATACATACATACACACACACACATATATACATACACACATATATATATATATATATATATATATATATATATATATATATACACACACACACACACATACATACGCACTCCCATACTCTCACACTTCCTCTGCTTGAAGGGTGATGGGTGGGCCATCCTCCCCCCAGTCCTCTCCAATCCAGTCCCTGGAAAGTTGCTGAAACTCCGTTGCCTCCCTGCTCTCAGATCGGCAACAGGTGGACGGGCCGGAGATATGTTTTGCTGCCTGGGTTGAAGGGCCAGTCCCCACCTCTAGTCCTAACCTCCAGTCAGCAACAGGTGGGCGGGTCTCGAAGTTTGTCCATCTCCTGTGATGTTTTCCAGCCCGCATTCATGACATTCTAGGGGCGGGGCTGTGGCATACCCGGGCTCTTTACAGGAGGTTGGTGTGTGGGAGGTGCCGGGGAGGCTCCCTAATGATCGACTACAGTGCACATCTGTGAGATGTATGTAATAAAGGAGCCCGACACTGGTTTCCGGGACTCCAGCCAGGCGCTGGATGCCGGGATTTACTTGTAATAACGGGACAGTCACGGCAAATCCGGGACTGTTGGGGGGTATGCAAGCGGATGGCCCAAAGTCGTTTTTGAGGCCGGAACTCCGCTTTAAGAAGATTGTACAATCATACTGTATAGAAAGTGGGTGAAAGGTACTTTTATGATGAGGGAGGTGTGGTCCAGAGTGGCAAACACACCCTATTACACCACTTCTGTGATGCAACAAGGAAGTGAAGGATTCTGGGAGATGGCCTACAGGAAGTGAATGCTGAGAGACAATCTACAGGAAGTGATGGAATCCGAAAAATCATGTTAAAAGTTTCCCTCCTAGATTGTAAGCTCTAAGGAGCAGGGTCTTCTGATTTCTCCTGTATCGAATTGTATTGTAATTGTACTGTCTGCCCTCATGTTGTAAACTGCTGCGCAAACTGTTGGCGCTATATAAATCCTGTATAATAATAATAAATAATAATAAAAAAATAAACTGACAAGATTTTAAACCTCTTGTGGATAAGGTAAGTGAGAGAAAAGCTAATTGGGGTGGCTGGGCCAGAAATAGCATTGGAAAACACTTCTATTTATTTTGAAAAGTGAAATTCTGCCCTAAAATGTGAACTTATCCTTTATGGTAAGGTGACCAGATTTTTAAAATGATACCTGGGGACATATTTTTTTTTTTTATTGGCAAATGGTAAGCTATTTTATAAGCATATTATCCTTAAATTATACTGTATATGCAGTGAATGTGGTATGTGTTTATGGAATAATTGATGCATACGTTATTTCTCACATTTCGTCCATGAGATAAAAAAAAAAAAAAAGGTCCTGATAGAATATTATGAACCAAGGATGCTCCATCTTAAAGTGGAGTTCCGGCCTCGGGGGTCAAATTGAGCTAAAAATACCCCCGGGACAGTCAGGGCTAGTACATTCCATAATGGATAGCCTCTGAATTGTCCCGGGTCGCTCTTACCTTTAAGAAGAAATACTTACCTTGAAAATTTCTTCTCCAGCGCTACCATCTCAGGTGTGGGCAGCTGAAGCCGCAGCGTCCCTCTTCGTGTCTTCTTCCGTGACGTCGGAGTCCCACAATGCACTGCACCGGCCCCGCTCATCACTTCCGGTGCAGGCACGGCATCCCTGCACAGCTTCTGGGCATGCCCAGAAGCTGTTTAGCAGTGAATACCGCGCCTGCACAGAAATGACGAGCGGGGACGGTGCAGTCGCATTGGATCCTGGGAGCGATGACGTTCAGCTCCCAGGAATCATCGCAAACCGGAAGTGAGGCGCGGGCCACGGCCGCAGAGGAAGCAAGTGGAAGGAAGGTGAGTATATTGTTTTTCTATAATAAGGTAAGTGACCAAAAAAAAAAAAAAATTGCCACTATCCATTTCTCTTTCAGGTTGCCCTCAGCAAGCGGATGGCCCAAAATCGATTTTGAGGCCGGAACTCCGCTTTAAGTCTTCAGCATCCATTTTGTTCTTTATAGTGTTATATTTCACAGTTTCTCATGCTTTGGAAAGTGATGAGCTTGCATAAACTTTTACACACAACAGTTCTCACATATTCCTCATACACTAGAATGTTTCAGTTACTTGTACATCATGTGAATTCCCCAAAATGATACTTGTAGTTCATTCTTATCTGTTCTATTGTTTCTATGTGAAAAGTCCCATCATGGGTGGGACATATTCTCTATAACTATGCTATTTTATTATATAAGCTGTGAAGAATAAATGATATGTCAGATTGATCTGAGAACCTGTACACTGTGTGTTGTGTCAAGTTACTCAGGGTGTTCTCCAGGCCTGCTGAGTCAAACCTGGTCAGGTCATCAAGTCTACATACCCTTAGGAGTGATCACCGCCAACAGGTCCTTCTTAGAATTTTTTGGGATATGACTGCCAAATTTTAAGAATATAAGATAGAGAAAAAACTTTATGAAGTATTAGATGGGTGCGGAGGGTATGGCGGTAGGTAGTATGTACAGGAGAGGGGTGTGAAGTGTATGCTGGTCGGTAGTATGTGCGGGAGAGTGGTGTGGCGTGTATGGAGGTGGGTAGTATGTGCAGGAGAGTGGTGTGGCGTCTATGGCGGTGGGTAGTATGTGCAGGAGAGTGGTGTGGCATGTATGGAGGTGGGCAGTATGTACAGGAGAGTGGTGTGGCGTGTATGGAGATCGGTAGTATGTGCAGGAGAGTGGTGTGGCGTGTATGGAGGTGGGTAGTATGTGTAGGAGAGTGGTGTGGCATGTATGGAGATGGGTAGTATGTGCAGGAGAGTGATGTGTCATGTATGGAGATCGGTAGTATGTGCAGGAGAGTGGTGTGGCGTGTATGGAGGTGGGTAGTATGTGCAGGAGAGTGGTGTGGCGTGTATGGAGGTGGGTAGTAGGTGCAGGAGAGTGGTGTGTCATGTATGGAGATGGGTAGTAGGTGCAGGGTGAGGGGTATGCAGTGTATGGCGGTGGGTAGTATGTACAGGAGAGGAAGAAAAAGAAAAAGCGCTGCACTACTAAACAACTACAGATAAAAAACGAACAAACCCTCCCCAACCTATCCAACACACTAGAAAAGTGCCTGAATACCAAATGAATAATAAATGAACCCCCATAGGGGAGATGAGAATTAGTTGAAATCCACAAGTGCATATTTAAATAAATGAAATAAAAAGGAAAATATATAAACTCCCACCAGTCCCTCTAGTCAGCAGGTAGTGAGATAGATAATAATCAATTATGTCGATGTAACAATAAATATTAGAACAATCACAATATAAATAAACCCTAAATAAAGGCGTAAACAATGAACACCCGGCTGACCATCAAATACATATGTGCAAAATTTATAAAATATTTAATGAAATATAAATATAGTGAAAATAAAGTTCAATCAGTAAATTCCCTGATGAAGTCACAAATTGCATGATGTAACACGTAGGATGGAAGCTGTCTCTGAATTACATATGGTTTATGGGTTCTTGGAGCCCTTTTATGTGGATATTATTTTATTGCCTTTTATCGAGTTAATAACGCATTCTACACTATGGGAAGCTTCTTGTCTTCTTTTGTATGAGCGTCTTTCTATATCTGAGTGAACTACCTGAAGGGGACAGTTGTGTATTTCCATGGAAGCATAGTGGATATTATGGAATGACCATGGAGACTACTTGAGTGCTTTTTAACCTGTATATTATATAGGTCTGCAAGAGGAGGTGAGCGTGCATGCCTGGTGGTGAATGAGCACTGTGGTGGATTGCTTTGAAGATTCACTATATGGATTGACATAGCTGAGTAAAGTGGGATCACTCCATAACAGCGGAATTTGCACCACGGATTGAAATTTATTTTTACTATATTTATATTCCGTCAGTTAGGGCGTCAGTTGTGGCGATATCCCCAGTATATGGGGTACAGTAACTAATATCGTCCCATGTAGTGATTATTCCTTAGGAAACCATTGAGATAATCAACAAAGGATAGTTAGGATTATTTCCATCTATACACTACTCCTATATAGAGATATATGTAAAGTCTGATAGGCAGTATCCGGCTTTAGTAGAAATAGTCTATGCACCCCCTTTGTTCAATTGTATAGTTGATATGGGATATCTGATAAGTGTAACATAAGCATGTGTTAAATATATTCACATCCTCTGTGTTTTATACTTGTATCTGTTATGAGTAACAGATGCATGTAATCCGAGCATGTGTCAATTATATGTTAAGTTGGGGATTGAATGGGTTAATTGTACACAGGCGATGTCCCCACTGTCCGCAGGTATGGCCATGTATCCATCCTTAGCGAGGGATTGGGTTGCGGCGGGGGCGGGACCTATATGTAGTTAAATTCAATTAGCTTTGCTCTGTGTGCTTGTCGGTGTGCGAGGTCAAACGTGGCGGCCGTGAGCTCCACTTCCGGTTTCCGGTCTCGGCAACAGGGTGGCTGTAAGCTCCACTTCCTGTTTCCTGCCTTGAGGGCCTGCCGAGATGCGTGACGCCACTTCCGCTTTCCCTGACGTCCGGATTGGTAGACGCAGGGATGGGCGGGGTTTGTCGCGTCACTTCCGGTGTCTCCGATGTCCGGATGAGCGGACTTGGAGACCAGCGGCGGAGTAGCTTCCGGCCGCCAACGCGAGTGGCGGCGGATTAGCTTCCGGCCGCCCACGTGGAGGTCTCCGCCCAGCACCCAGCGCACACACCCTCCTCCCCAAAGGGTACAAATATGAGGAGAAGAGGCCGCGTGCTCACGCCCTCAGTAGAAGTCCAGTGCCGACGAAACGCGTCAGGGCGTGAGCACGCGGCTATTCAGTTGTATACCAAGGACATCCCAGGGGATCCCCAGTTATAACGCCCATTGAGTCCGGGCAACGTCGCGATCAGGTGGCTGGATCACCTGTACCAGGTGGCTCAGTGGGGACACGTTTGCAGCGGGAGGACCGGGATTTGTACCTTGGACATTTGTTTCGCTTGACCATATCCGATTTCATGTGAGTGTGATTTTAATCTTTTAATAAAGCCTTGTTTGTACATATTACACTATGGGTCCCTATTTGTCCCCCTTTATGTGAGAGGAGAGGAGGAGGTGCTGTTCACATCTCTACTGGTTGGAGTGGAGTCCTGAGGGGATCGCCATCTGGGAGTGGAGGATCATCCGTTAAACAAAGCGCTAGACCCTAGCGTTAAGGGTACGTGTTCACTCTCAAGGGGGGGAGCACAGTGGTGAGGTGAAGGATACGGTAGTCGCAGAGTGACCAGCAAAGAAGTTCTGTTCAACACTATATAACACGTTTTCTATGCACCCTATCCTTCGTGTGACTTCACCCTGAGAACACCAAGGACTTATGAACTTTGGCTTTATTATAATCACCATTTTGCCATACACCCACAACCTGGTTAGAGGTTGTTTGCTAGCGCTGCTAGTGTTTATGTGGGCTGTGGCTCCTATACGCATCTTTTTACATATATTTATATTACGTTGAACATTTTATACATTTTGGACATATGTACAGTGTTTGATGGTCAGCCTGGGAGTTCATTGTTTACACCTTTATATTGCGATTGTTCCTATATTTATTGTTACATCAATATACACACTGCTCAAAGAAGTTAAAGGAACACTTTTAAATCAGAGTACAGCATCAAGTCAATTAAACTCCTGGGAATTTGATCTGGTCAGTCAAGTAGTGGAAGGGGTTGTTAATAAGTTTCAGCTGCTTTGGTTTTAATGAAATTAACAACAGGTGCACTACATGCTCAACAATGAGATAACCCCCTAAACAGGAATGGTTTTACAGGTGGAGGCCACTGAAATTTGTTTTTCCTACTCATTTAGCAACTGGAAGCTCTGCCTCCACCTCCACCTCTATAGTTTTTCTGCAAGCAGCACTGGAGGACACAGAGCTGGGGCGCTGAGGATTGCCGAGAGAGGCAGAGGGAGGAGACTTCAGGTCAGAGTTGTAGTCACATAGCAGCGCTGCATTAATATAGCGGTGCCGTACATTTACTTAGCAGCATTGGTGTGGCTGCAGAGGGAAACGGTCAGGGCCAGACTGGGTATAAAAACCAGCCCTGGAAATAATTTAATACCAACGCCATAGCATTATTTTACCAGCCCAACCGCATAGTGTCATTATTTTCTTGTTTATAAAAGGGAAAACCATGCATTTTAAAGCACATTTGAAGTGTGTATTATACTCATCAGTGCAGCCTCATCAGTGCCCGTCAGCCAGTGGCGGATCCAAGGGGGGGCAATTGCCCATAAAAGTGATCCCATGGCGGATCTGCCGCTGGAACCATTTTTATCATAAAGAGGACCGTATAATACGCTAAATACAGTTCTGTAAGCAACACCTTATTTTCTGGCAGTGCCCCTCCCGAGACTAGACTCTGGATCTGCCCCTGCCATCAGAGCAGCCTTATCAGTGCCTATCAATGCAGCCTCACCAGTGCACATCAGCTCAGCCTCATCAGTGCCCATCGATGCACTTTCACCAGTGTCCATCAATGCAGCCGGATCAGTGCTGACTGATGCAACCTCACCAGTGCCCATCAGCTCAGCCTCATCAGTGCCCATCAATTCAGACTCACCAGTGCCCATCAATGCAGCTTCACCAGTGTCATTCAATGCAGCCTGATCAGTGCCCATCAGTGCAGCCTCATCAGTGCCCCCCAGCTCATCCTCATCAGTGCTCATCAGTGCAGCCTCACAGGTGCCCATCAATGCAGCTTCACCAGTGCTTATCAGTGCAGCCTTGTCAGTGTCCTTTAATGCAGCCTGATCAGTGCCCATTAATGCAGTCTCACCAGTGTCCACCAATGCAGCCTGATCAGTGCCCATTAATGCAGCCTCACCAGTGCCCATCATTGCAGCTTAATCTGTGCCTATCAATGCAGCATCACCAGTGCCCATCAGTGCAGCGTCACCAGTGCCCATTGATGCAGCCTCACCAGTACCCATCAGCTCACCCTCATCAGTGCAGCCTGATCAGTGCCTATCAATGCAGCCTGATCAGTGCCCATCAATGCAACCTCACCAGTGCCTTATTAATGCAGCCTCACCAGTGCCCCATCAATGCAGCCTTACCAGTGCCCCATCAATGCAGCCCCACCAGTGTCCCATTAATGCAGCGTGACCCGTGCCCTATCAATGCAGCCTCACTAGTGCCCCATCAATGCAGCCTCACCAGTGCCCCATCAATGCAGCCTCACCAGTGCCCCATCAATGCAGCCTCACCAGTTCATCATCAATGCAGCCTTGTCAGTGCCCCATCAATGGAGCGTGATCAGTGCCCCATCAATGAAACCTCACCAGTGCCCCATCAATACAGCCTCATCAGTGCCCCATCAATGCAGCCTCACCAGTGCCCTATCAATACAGCGCACCAGTGCATCATCAATGCAGTCTCACCAGTGCCCCAATAATAGAGCCTCACCAGTGCCCCATCAATGCAGCCTCACCAGTGCCTCATCAATGCAGCTTTATCAGTGCCCCATCAATGCAGCCTCACCAGTGTCTCATCAATACAGCATGTTTAGTGCCCCAAAAATGCAGCGTGATCAGTGCCCCATCAATGCAGCCTCACCAGTGCCCCATCAATGCAGCTTTATCAGTGCCCTATCAATGCAGCCTCACCAGTGCCCCCACTAATGCAGTGTGATCAGTGCCCTATCAATGCAGCCTCACCAGTGCCCCATCAATGCAGCGTGATCAGTGCCCCATCAATGCAGCCTCACCAGTGCCCCATCAGTGCAGCTGGATCAGTGCCCAATCAATGCAGGCTCACCAGTGCCCCATTAATGTAGTGTGATCAGTGCCCCATCAATGCAGCGTGATTAGTACCCCATCAATGCAGCCTCACCACTGCCCCTCAGCTCAGCCTCATCAGTGCTTATCAATGCAGCCTCACAAGTTCCCATCAATGCAGCCTCACCAGTGCCCATCAGTGCAGCCTCATCAGTGCCCATTAATGCAGCCTCACCAGTGTCCACCAATGCAGCCTGATCAGTGCCCATTAATGCAGCCTCATCAGTGCCCATCAGTGCAGCCTTATCATTGCCTATCAATGCAGCATCACCAGTGCCCTCCAGTGCAGCATCACCAGTGCCCATCAATGTAGCCACGCAGCCTGATCAGTGCCCATCAATGCAGCCTCACCAGTACCCATCAGCTCATCCTCATCAGTGAAGCCTGATCATTGCCTATCAATGCAGCCTTACCAGTGCCCCATCAATGCAGCCTCACCATTGCCCCATCAATGCAGCTTTATCAGTGCCCCATCAATGCCGCCATTGATGCAGCCTCACCAGTACCCATCAGCTCACCCTCATCAGTGCAGCCTGATCAGTGCCTATCAATGCAGCCTGATCAGTGCCCATCAATGCAACCTCACCAGTGCCTTATTAATGCAGCCTCACCAGTGCCCCATCAATGCAGCCTTACCAGTGCCCCATCAATACAGCGTGATTAATGCCCCATTAATGCAGCGTGATCAGTGCCCCATCAATGCAGCCTCACTAGTGCCCCATCAATGCAGCCTCACCAGTGCCCCATCAATGCAGCTTTATCAGTGCCCCATCAATACAGCGTGATTAGTGCCCCATTAATGCAGCATGATCAGTGCCCCATAAATGCAGCCTCACTAGTGCCCCATCAATGCAGCCTCACTAGTGCCCCATCAATGCAGCCTCACCAGTGCCCCATCAATGCAGCGTGATCAGTGCCCCGTCAATGCAGCCTCACCAGTGCCCCATCAGTGCAGCTTGATCAGTGCCCAATCAATGCAGCCTCACCAGTGCCCCATTAATGCAGCATGATCAGTGTCCCATCAATGCAGCGCGATTAGTGCCCCATCAATGCAGCCTCACCAGTGCCCCATCAATACAGCGTGACCAGTGCCCCATCAACGCAGCATTACCAGGGCCCATTAATGCAGCGTGATCAGTGCCCAATCAATGCAGCGTGAAAAGTGCATGGGGATTAGAGAGCTGGCGGATTACACAGAGCAGGGATACCCTACTTTATAGTGTTTGAAGAGATTAGACGATCGTTAAACTTTGGGCTCTATTGGCATTTGAGCGTTCCAGGAGTGTGCGCAGAAGTTCATGTGTTCCCAGAATGAGTGAAAAACATCACTTGTTCATGGCATCCCAAACGCAGCAAGTAACCACAGATTTGCCATGAGCAAATCCACAACAAATGCAGTAAAACATGCGGTAAAAATTGCAAACCAGAACATGGCAAAAAACTCCACAAGCTACTTTGCTATTTGTTGTACATAGGCAGCTCATTAATATCAATAGGCAGCCCTATGTGTGTCGCACAAAAAATGCACAAAAAGAAAACATGCAAAAAAACGTGGGAATGGGGCCTTGAGTTTCATTTCATCACAAAAATGTTCTCCCACTTATACCCAGAGGGGTAATGTGGTACAGCTGACATATTACAAAGAGCACACCCGACATTGTAACACAGATTACATTGTTGGTGTTGCAACTATTGTATTATTGTATTACTTAATAGGGATTTTTTTCCCAGTAAACATATTGCTTTTATTACCGGTATGTACTTTGCAATATCTAAAGCCACAATGATATGAACTCTGACAATTAGCCAAGTCTTTTTAACCTTATTTTTGATCTGTAGTAACTGGGGAATATAATGTCCCCATAGTGGGAGCCCTCCTGCTGGAAGAGCAACAGGCATTTTTCAAGATATTTAAAAGCTGTTTGTCATTATAAAGAGTCAGTAGATGTTTATGAACAATATTATTGATGTCACAAAACTCAGCAGAAGAGGTCACAAAAGTGACACATTGCACTATATCAGGGGTCTCTCAACTGCGGCCCTTTGCTAGCCTTTTTCGAACCCGTGGGGCACTATTCCTCCCAATGATATCAAGCGCTATTTCTCCCACTGACACCAGCAATGGGGCACTATTTCTTCCCACTAATACCAATGATGGGGGCACTACTGCTCCTCCTACTGAACACCAACCCTGAGGACATTCTGGCACAATCTGGCCACCCTAAAATCTAAAGGACAGTAAACTGGCCCTTTGTTTGAAAAGTTTAGAGACCCCTGCTCTATATTATGTTTTAGCGAGGGCTTATCATTTGTTTTACTGGGTATTTAAAAGACTGCCTCTGTCTGTATTAGATAGATTTTCCCCTTTCTATGAACCAGTCCAAATAACCACTTCCTTACAATCTTTCCTCTATTACCGTATATTCTGACTTGAACAGAAAGTCAGTAGACCTGTTTCTTTTAGATTTAACAGGTATTGATTTTATAGTGTGTGTTGAATGACGGCTTGAGGCTTTTAGAGTGTAGATTCGCCAACACAAGATTTCTGACCCGTGTCCACTTGATCCATCGGTGTCACGTCCAAAAAAAAATGAATGGTCTTAATATCCCATTCAAATACGAAATGCATTATCAAGTCATTATTATTCCGGTAATTCACGAAATCACATGTATGCTTCCCATCTCCAGCCTATACTATCAACAGATCGTCAATATAGGATATATATGTACCAGTATATAGATTCTCTGTAAGGATTTTTTTCTGCAAAGATAAAGAATTCCCCTGACCACCCCAAATTAGCCAGGGATGGAGAGAATTTGACTCCCATCAATGCCAATTAGTTCAGAAGGTACTGGGACATATCAGAGGCACATGAATAGTGTTATCACATATTCAGGAACAGACTCCCTTAAGGGTGTATGCTTACCAAATAGAGGTAAGATAAAGGCAAAACTCTCTAGGTAAATCTTGTCACCTTGATAGTAGATCCAGGCTCACATGAACGATTAACTCAATGGTCATTGGATCATGGAAGTAAATAAAAAACGCAATAGCGTAAAACCCAACAAATTAAATGGATTAAACACCACAGTGTTCTATAACAGATGGGTTGGGTGTAAAAATGAACCTCCACCAATAAAATTAATCACTGGTATCAGTGAATAATAAGAGGTAAAACATGCAAAAAGAAAAGAATTTAAGTAATAGGTACCCCTTACCAATATAATGATAGGGGTTAACACCAAAAGATATTAAGTCGTGTTCTGGCTAAAGTCGCCTCTTACCGGACAACGATAAAACAGTGGCCAAAGTGAAGAAGGCAATGGTGAAAATTAAATGCTGAACCGCTACCAGCTGAATTAGCCTCTTACCATGTGAAGATAGAAGTATAGCCAAATGTGCAGATCACAATCCAGTGTAACACACGGAGCCAATAACAAGACACACCAGTAGGGGTCGCCTCTTACCAGATAGAGAAAACAGTCAAGCCTGGATGGTATTCAAGCATCCAGGGACCGACACGTGGCTAGAAATGCAGCTTCTCAAATGTCTCCAAAATTATAACCAGTGTTCACCAACATAAAGGAAAGAAGGCTCCCATAGTGTAAAACCATTTAAAATTTATTCAAATAAAAACAAAATAACTCACAGAAGACCAGGAATGTAGGAGCAATGTGTGCAGCCGCCGGCCGGACGGCTTCACTCGCCCGCACTCTCCGGTCGCAATCCGATGACATCAGTACGCCGTGACCTGACGACGTTTCGTCACAGATGACGTTTTCAAAGGTCCTTTGAAGACGCCTTCTTCACTTTGGCCACTGTTTTATCGTTGTCCGGTAAGAGGCGACTTTAGTCAGAACACGACTTAATATCTTTTGGTGTTAACCCCTATCATTATATTGGTAAGGGGTACCTATTACTTAAATTCTTTTCTTTTTGCATGTTTTACCTCTTATTATTCACTGATACCAGTGATTAATTTTATTGGTGGAGGTTCATTTTACACCCAACCCATCTGTTATAGAACACTGTGGTGTTTAATCCATTTAATTTGTTGGGTTTTACGCTATTGCTTTTTTTATTTACTTCCATGATCCAATGACCATTGAGTTAATCGTTCATGTGAGCCTAGATCTACTATCAAGGTGATTTACCTAGAGAGTTTTGCCTTTATCTTACCTCTATTTGGTAAGCATACACCCTTAAGGGAGTCTGTTCCTGGATTACATCTTCATTTATTGTTTGGACTGTTATGGACTTTACATCTCCATTGATCTTATGTTAGCGCGACTTAATTTGCAATTATTCATTAGGGTGTGGTCACACTAGAAGTTGCTGCTGTCAGATTTCTTTCCTTTAGCGCGGTTAATTCCCTCTATAATCACATATTCAGGACCTGCAATGGAGATCAACTACAAGTTGGGTTACATTAGATGTTAATGCTTATTACTCCTTGATCCCACACCATGTGGCAATACCGCTTGCCAACTGTATACTGTACATATAACTGTATACTGTACATATACCTTTCTGCTAAGCAGAAACACAGATCCCTGCCTTCCTACAGTACAAATACCCCCCCACACAGTTAGCAAGCATTACCTAGGAACACATTTAACCCTTTGTTCGCCCCTGATGTTAACCCCTTCCCAGCCAGTGTCATTAGTACAGTGACAGTGCATATTTTTACCACTGATCACTGTATTAATGTCACTGGTCCCCAAAAAGTGTCACAATTCTGCAGAGAAACCAGTCAGCTTCCAGGTTTATTGCTAAAGCTTAAAGTGATTGTAAAGTCTCGTTTTTTTCAACAAAAATATAAAACATGTTATACTTACCTCCTCTGTGCAAATGGTTTTGCAGAGAGCAGCCCAGATCCCCCTCTTCTCGGGTCCCTCTTCTGCGCTCCTGGCCTCTTCCTCCAGTCAAGTGCCCCCAGAGCAAGCAGCTTGCTATGGGGGCTCCAGAGCCGAGTCACAACACCCTGTGTCCCGCCCCTTTTCTCTCCTGATTGGCTGACTGACTTTGATTGTCAGTAGCGGGAGCTAATGGCGCCGGTGCTGTCTTTCAGCCAATCAGGTGGGAGAGTGTCGGACGACATTGCTGGAGAGAGATGGGGCTCAGGTAAGTATTAGCGGGGCTGAGGGGGGACTGCTGCACACAGAAAGCTTTTTATCTTAATGCATAGAATGCATTAAGATAAAAAACCTTCTGACTTTACAACCCCTTTAATTAAACAAGCTGAGGTTAGAAGCTGATTGTTTTCTCTGCAGAATTGTGACTAATTTTTCCCTCTCTAGCTTTAGTAAATAAACCTCTTAGGGCTCTTTCACACAGACAGACCGTTCAGATCCGCCTGTCCGTTTTTTTGGTGGATCTGAACGGTCCCCCCATCCCTATCCCTATGGGGCATCGGATGTCAGCGGAGACATGTCCGCTGACATCCAAACCGATCCGCCAAATCTGGGCAGATGGAAACCCTATTTTCCATCCGTCCAGCGGATTGGATCAGATGGGATCGGATGAGAACGGACCGACGGTCCGTTCCCATCCAATTTATCCCATAGAGATGCATGGGGAACTGACAGCTGTGTCTCCGCACACAGCGCGGAGACACAGCTGTCATCCCCCGCATCGATCCCCCGCTGAGATAAACGGAGTGTGTGAAAGGGGCCTTAGTGTCTGATTTGTCCTCCATATTGTCACACTCCCGCTATAAGTCGCTGATTGCCTGCCATTATTAGTAAAAAAATTTAAAAAATTAAAATTACATTAATATTTTTCATCATTTGTAGACACTATAACTTTTGCGCAAACAAATCAATAGACGCTTAATTGAAATTTTTTTTTTTTTTTTTTACCAAAAATATGTAGCAGAATACATATTGGCCTAAATTTATGAAGAGATTTGATTTTTTTAATTTTTTTATTGGATTTGTTTTTATCAGAAAGTAAAAAATATTGTTTTTTATTCAAAATTGTTGGTCTTTTTTTGTTTATAGCGCAAAAAAATAAAAACCGCAGAGGTGATCACAAACCACCAAAAGAAAGCTCTATTTGTGGAAAAAAAAGGCATAAATTTTAATTGGGTACAGCGTTGCACGACCGCGCAATTGTTAGTTAAAGTAACCCAGTGCCGGTTTGCAAAAAATTACCTGGCCATGGGGGTAAACCTTCCAGATGGCAAGTGGTTAGCAGCATAGAGGGTAGAGTTACCTTTCATTCACCTTTTAGAACAAGATACATGTTATATTCGTATTTAAGGTGCAACATGTGACATGTTCCGGCACAGCTACCCCCCCCCCCCCCCCCCACTCAAGACAGCAGGCGGTGGTTCTTCTTTCCTGCAGCTACTGTTAGGTAGGACATAGACAAGTCGAAAACTGAATGAAAATTCTTGTAGCTAGTCAGGTCATAAATTTTTTGCATCAGCTGCGACAGGGGATTTTCACGTTGCAATCAAAAGTGCCTGATCCAAGATGCTGGATTTTTCAAAGAAAAACAAAACAAATAGTGGCACAATCATATGCGCCATTTTCACTTTTCGATTGACAGAACGTTTGGTTTTCGACTCCTCTATGGCCGGATTTAAGTCACCAGGCGATCTGGTACACTTGTGTAATTAATTTATTTTGTTATTGTAATAATTTATTCTGGTCATTTAAATTAATTGACACTCAAGCATTAAAAAGGCCTAGCATTAACCTGCGTTTAGACATGTTTGCATGCGTTTACACATTTAGGGAATAGATCTGCAGCACCTCAGCTAAAACCTCCATCCCTAAAATTGTAAAAAGAAAATTGGGGGGGGCCAGTGGGACTCTGAGTGAGGTAGAACATTAGCTGTTAATAAACCAAATAAAAAATTGGTGCCAAATATTGATTTATTGTCAATGGCTACATGATAAAAAGTCAAGCAGCAATTGTCACAAT
Organism: Pelophylax lessonae; assembly: GCF_965119305.1. Taxonomy (NCBI): domain Eukaryota; kingdom Metazoa; phylum Chordata; class Amphibia; order Anura; family Ranidae; genus Pelophylax; species Pelophylax lessonae. The sequence continues at coordinate 575,226,831 of NC_138768.1, read as the reverse complement.
CAAAACATGTCGGTCAATATATTATTGATAGGACTAAAAACAACAAAAGCATGGATACCATGGAGAAAAATATTATTGAACATGCACGTGTGTAATGCATATAACATCAATAACGAATATATACTGTATTATACTATTATATGAACCCATGTACATACAAAATACACGTTACATGAATGCTCTGAATCAGAAAAAAGAGCAAAAAATCCACATAAACAAACATCAGAAATTATGTCTCATAAACATTCCATGAATCCATGTTGTGATCTGTCATTTTGTAGCTCTACGCGTTTTGTGGAATTTGCATCCACTCTTCAGGAGCTTTGTAAAAATACCTATAAATATAAATTAATTGGCACAGATATAACTGTAGTAAAGACAAATATACCAGAAAATTCAACTTATAAGCAACCAACATCTGAAGAATTGTGATACTTACAAAAGCATCGGCGTCATGCCTTTAACCAATCCACTGTCCACTCTTGCGGATCATTGGATTTGGACTTTTTTCTTTACACTGACTGCTGGGAGTGATTTGCGAGGTGGGCGGAGTCCGGCACTTACCGGATGCCGGGTCCGTCTCATCCCGCCCCTTCCTTTGGCGTCCGCATGGCATTGGCGGGGACTCGCCCAGGTCTGGGGAGATTTAAACCCGATGGATCAGTGGGAAAAACGATTTTTTATGCACTGCCTGCACCTCGTTTTTCTATTCATCATTCTTTTGTCATTCTTTTTGTAAGTCCACTTTATTCTATTACCTTATCTTCATTTTCATTAACAATTGTCTTTCTTTTTTCTTTTTTGTTTTCTTTCTTGTGCACACATTTCCTTTTCAATCTCAGAAGCAGGGTCCTTCCCGCTGTCTTAATTTTCCCTGGTTACTCTATACCTATTTGTTTTATATGGCTTGCATGGCACTTTGGTGTTTCTCTTTGGTATCCTATGGTTTTTATTCCTTCCATTTAGACTTTCTCACACATATCACCATATTCTGGACCTCGTCCTTCATTAGTATATATATATATACATTATTTACACTAATTAATCAAATGTTTTTTGAAAACAGATTATTTGGTCACATATGTGTGCAAAACAATGGCTAAATCCATTTTCTTTGTGGGGTCCATCTGGTTCCTCTCCCCTGTTCCAATCTTGGACCTTTTTGGCGTGCACCCGCCTCAGCCCCGGATCAGGCGTATAACCACTCTGGTGCATTCAGCAATGAGGAATGTTTTTCCTTCACATCTTTCAAAATCCCAGAATATCCCTGGAGATTTTCTGGTCAATTATTTCATACTTTTTGATTTTGTAAGTATCACAATTCTTCAGATGTTGGTTGCTTATAAGTTGAATTTTCTGGTATATTTGTCTTTACTACAGTTATATCTGTGCCAATTAATTTATATTTATAGGTATTTTTACAAAGCTCCTGAAGAGTGGATGCAAATTCCACGAAACGCGTAGAGCTACAAAATGACAGATCACAACATGGATTCATGGAATGTTTATGAGGCATAATTTCTGATGTTTGTTTATGTGGATTTTTTGCTCTTTTTTCTGATTCAGAGCATTCATGTAACGTGTATTTTGTATGTACATGGGTTCATATTATAGTATAATACAGTATATATTCGTTATTGATGTTATATGCATTACACACGTGCATGTTCAATAATATTTTTCTCCATGGTATCCATGCTTGTGTTTTTAGTCCTATCAATAATATATTGACCGACATGTTTTGATTGTGACAATTGCTGCTTGACTTTTTATCCGTCATGTAGCCATTGACAATAAATCAATATTTGGCACCAATTTTTTATTTGGTTTATTAACAGCTAATGTTCTACCTCACTCAAAGTCCCACTGGCCCCCCCGATTTTCTTTTATGCGTTTACACATGTTTTTGCAGCATCTAGCATTTTTCTGCCAGCACCCTCCTTTCCTGCACACAATTCTTCTGCGTTTAGGAGAGGAGTGTTTACTGCCGCTAAACTCTGTTGCTCCTAAACTCCTCTAAAAGCCTATGTGTGCATGGAGACACAGGGTTTTATTGAATTAAGTTTAGGGGCTTTGGCAAAAAAACGGCAAAAGCTCCAAAAACATGAGTTTAGGAGCAGCAGTGTGCCTGAGGCCTTAAGCTGTAAAACATTTCCGTTTTGCCATGTTGTGAAACTCAGGGTAAGTAAAGCCATCAGGAGTACATGATGTGCCATAAAATGTCTCACCCAGTGTCAGGACCTGGTTTACCTGCTGGTGGCACTGTGCTTCCCGGGGCGAAAGCTACTGTTTTAGCCCTCGATCACATTGAAAGGGGCTTTGAATTTGTGCTTCTTTATCTGAACTCTCACGATTTCAAAGCCGCATTTCAGTCCGACTTCGGGGGGACTTGAAAAACATCTGTGCAGGTTCATGCACAGATGTCTATTGAAGTGGCCCCCGAAGTCGCCAAATAATGTGCAGGAACTACTTTTGTAAATTGGGACGTGCCATTGCCGGCAATAGGCTACGACTTAACATGCAATTTGACCGGTCCAATCGCATGTCAAATCGTGTTAGTGTCCACCAGAAGGTGGTTGCAGGTGTTTTGCATCAGCAAGAATATGGATGGCCTCATCAAACTATTGGCCTCATTTATATCAGCTGTTCAAAACAGGCCTAATACTGCTGTATGTAAACCAAGCAAATTGTTGAAGAAAAAGAATCAATTTAACAGACAATTATACACTGACATATTACATGGTTGCTGAGTACTGTTTTGTAACATTATTGGTACACGTTCCCAATAGCAGTGCCCAGTTTCCAATGCCATATCTTGCCTATTAGCCCTAAACTGACCTGAAGAAAATTCAAGCAAAAACATGACTTCTTCAATGGAATCCACCATGTAACAGGTTACGCAGGGATCCAGGTTTGGGGCCCCTCTGCACAATCTGATTTGCCAGGAATTAAATACTTTACCGGTTAATATGCATTAGGGCCCTTTCACACGGGCGCTCCGTATGTCCGCAAATCATCCTATTTTTTTGCGGATGATTTACGGACATAATGTAAGTCAATGGCATTGCGTATGTCAGCGGAATACCATCCGCTGACATCCGATTTTCTTTCTTTCAGTTCTGTTCCGTTTTTTGGAACGGAACAGAACCCTATTTTTCCTCCCTTCAAAAAATGGAAAGGAAGGAAAATCAGATGTCAGCGGTGTCATCCGCTGACATCCGCAATGCCCATAGACTTACATTATGTCCGCATATCATCCGCAAACGGATGGGATGATATGCGGACATACGGAGCGGATGACACAAGTGTCATCCGCTCCGTGAAAAAAAAAAAAAAAAAGTCCCGCAGCAGAGAAAAACAGCGGAGCGGCCGTGTGAAAGAGGCCTTAATCAGTTTTGCTAGCAAAGATAAACCAACAGGAGTGCATAGGGTTTGCTAGCAAAGCTTGTTGATGCTGCCCATCTAATACTAGCTTGCAGAAAATTGGATTGATTTTCATTCAGGTTCTGTTTTGTGAAAATCAATTTGCTAATCGCCAGTTAGACAGAATTCATTTTTAAACTGGGTTTTTTTAAGAAAAGCAAGGTGATAACAGTTTTCCAGGTGAACAATATTCCCACCACATTCTCCTAATCCCATCTGTATATTTCACCCTTCTTTCCCTATAGCTGTGATATCTTGAGAAAGAGGCTTGTGTGGCCTTTAAATGCATAGCTCCGCCCGTGACATCCAGATGCATCCCATAAGAAGCTCTCCGCCATCTTGTTGGTTTCCACTTCCCTATCTAAAGCTGGATACACACTATCCAACTTTTGTGGATAGATTTCCTTCAGATTTACCTTTTCTATGTAGTACAAGGGCCTGCCAGATTGCATACAAATTGGAAGTGTTTAGGTTTGACCTCATATTATATGGTTTTGGTAAGTCTAAAGGAAAAAGTCTTCAGAAAATCTTATAGTGTGTATGGCCCATTAGCTGTCACCCAGCCTGACGTCCGAACCTTCCAGGCTGCAGTTGTAGGAAGAAGCTCCCCATCCCAGATGCATGAGGCGACCGCTGATGAATTACCTACTAAAAGTGTAATTTCTTCTTCCCATGTGAATTTCTATTTTACAAGTAATTCTCAGTACTATTAATGCTGCCCTTAGTTTTGTTGCCTCCTAATGTGTTCTCTTGGTCCTGCAGGTGTATCCATCCACCCAGTACTCCTATCTTGGTCTTAGGTTTGCTGTTGTGAGACTGTCCATCAGAAGGCCTTACTATGTGATGAGCCTGATTTTTAACTGTCACAATGTGAGTTGCCATTTGTCTTTTTACCACAATAAATCTGTTATAATACTAAAATCAGATTGCACACTGCTGTTCTTCTTATCTGTGACAGTAAAGGGGCTGCTATATCTTTAACCACTTTAATACAGGGCACTTCCCTCCCTTCCCGCCCAGGCCAATTTTCCCCTTTTAGCGCTGTTGCATTTTGAATGACAATTGCGCAGTCATGCAACACTGTACCTACACCAAATTTATGTCATTTTCCCCCCACAAATAGAGCTTTCTTTCGGTGGTATTTGATCATCTGTGCGATTTTTACTTTTTGCTAAACAAATAAAAAAAGACCGAAAAGTTTAAAAAAAAAAAAAAATTTTGTTTATGTTATACAATTTTGTAAATAAATAATTTTTTTCCTGCACTGATGAGCACTGATGAGACTGCACTGACAGGCACTGATGAGGAGGCACTGATGGGGTGGCACTGATGGGGTGGCACTGATGGGGTGGCACTGATGGGGTGGCACTGATATGCGGCACTGATAGGCACTGATATGTGGCACTGATAGGTAGCACTGATATGCAGCATTGGTGGGCACTGATAGGCGGCACTGCTGGGCACTGATAGGCGGCATTGATGGGCACTGATAGGTGGCACTGACGGGCACTGATAGGTGGCACTGACGGGCACTAATGGGCACTGATAGGCGGCACTGGTGGGCACTGACGGGCGGCACTGATGGGCACTAATGGGCACTGATAGGCGGCACCGGTGGGCAATAATGGGCACTGGTGGGCGACACTTAAGGATGGCAATGATGGGCACTTGTGGGCAGCACTGATAGGGAGGGCACTGGTGGGCAGCACTGATGGGGTGGGCAATGGGGGGCTCCCTGAGCCCTGATTGCCATCCCTGGTGGCCATAGTGGGCATCCCTGGGGTCATAGTGGGCATCCCTGGTGGATCTAGTGGCATCCCCCCCCCCCGAGGGTCTGCACTGGTAATCAATGATCTGATTACCAGTGCCGACCCCCCCCCCCCCCTGTCAGGGGAGCCGCCGATCGGCGCTCCTTTACTCATGCCAGGCACGAACTAAGGAAAGCCAATCAACGGCTGTTCCTATTTACTATGTGACCAGCCCTGATTGGACACGGCTGATCACATGGTAAAGAGCTACGTCAGAGGCTCTTTACCGAGATCGGAGATGAAGGGTGTCAGACTGACACCTCGCATCACCGATCGCCGCTCTGCGCACCCCCTGGGGGCGCCCAGAGCGGTGTTATCCTGCCGCCGTCATATGACGTCCGGTCAGGATAACTCAACCACATTCCCGCCGTCATTTGCCTATAGGGCGGGCGGGAAGTGGTTAATTATGTCCTCGAACCCAAATTCAGCTGTTAACATTCGAGCAGTAGCTTCACCATGTTTAAAAATGATATTAATAAACTTATTACAAAGTCCTAGTACACAATGGCTCATCCAGGACTTGCGTATTCTGATTTTATCATAGACCCCTAATAATAACATAACAAATGGACACAGAAGAGAATAATGTCTATAGATCTTTATTAAGATAAAAAAAACAATATATTGAATTAAGGTGATTATACAGGAAGTAAGGTAAGTGATTGTGAGGCTTAAACTTACTTAATTTCTATACAGTCATTACAAGTCAAGTATGAATGCATGCAGTAGAAAGAGGCATATTTCTGCAATGCACAAAATACTGGAAATTGCATATATGTCCCTAGTGTTATGAAAGTAGTCTATTAGTGATGTATCAATTATATATCAGCAGCAGATACAATAAACATTCATATCCATAAGTTATCATGGAAGCTCAGTTTTGAGCCAATACAGTATTAAAGGCCACCCATACACACTGATTTGTTACACTGGCTATGGAAAGGTAGTGGCGGTGTCAATGATACACCACTCATTTAAATTCATGGGAAGATTCTATAGCAGCTAGGGGATTTTACATCTAAGTGTTGGCTGCGAACCAAGACGTCATGCCGGTAAAACATTATTATTGTCTTATAAATAGGTTAGGCTTAGCATACCCGTGTCTAATATATATATATATATATATATATATATATATATATATATATATATATATATATATATATATATATTTATTTATATATATGTATATATATCAGACATGGAAGCTATAAAGGTTTGTAAGGACAGCAGCGCCTAAATTTAGAACAAGGTTTGATACCCTGCAAGCCTTTACTTTAACACGTGCAGGAGTCCATGTGAGGTTATCAATAGTAAACTGCATTAATTACATTACATAAACCATTCACTCAAATAGGAAGACAAGAAGGCAAAAACAATAAAAGTCATGATCTGCTGACATGTTTAGGGCTGGAAGATGGGAGTATTTGTTGTTCTCTCTTCTGAGCTCTCTTCAGAAGTGTCAGGTACAGTGGATGTCTCCAGGATACCCTGCAATAAGTTCTGCTTAGTGCTGCGCTCGTGGCTGTCTTCCTCTGAACTCTCAGATCTGTGGCTGCTTGTGCTCTCGGTGGTTGTACTTTCAGAAGAATGCTCTGAGGAGCTGCTGTGAGGTTTCTGTTCCGAATACAAGACAAACACACTTAGGAACATTTGAAATTATTGCTGGATTCTTCTTTTATGCTTTAGTTGGAGCTGTAATTCTAAACATAAGTTGGATGTTTAGCCTATGTGGCCTATTCACCCGGACAGTCCGGGTTTTGTATCATGTGTCCGGGTTTCAGTCTCTCTGAAACCCAGACACATTCAGACTGGACTGTGGCTCCCTCTATGCAGGCTTCCGGGAGAGTCAGTCTACTGTAGAGGGATAGGTATGACAGGAAGTCATCCCAGACGTAAACGTCCACACGCCCCCCAACGAAGCCGGCTGTTTATCCATATGCTGATCTGGAGACTTGCGGGACGCCACGGTTAGATCCATGACCGGCACATACTACATGCCTGTTTTTGTCTTTTAAATTGTAAGTAGTTTTTTAAATAAATTTACCTATTGGTTTACGGGATTACGCTATGGGCCTCTGTTTCTTTCTACATATGGCTTTACGTTCAATGGAGTATATGAGAAGTTCCAAGTGTGCCACATACTAATGTGATCGGTTTAACAACACACCGGAAACGGCTTTCGGCTTTTGGAGTCTTTGGAAGCACCTGAGCTTGATATCGGTTGACCTACTGGTTTATTACTAGCTGGGAGAGGCTGTCTCATTAAATTGAGCAGCCATGGAATTTTGCTTGTTATACCTGAGCACAAGGGTGTCCCCTTCCTACACTTTTCCCTGGTGTCACTGGAAGAAAGTTATTTTGCACGTGGATTCACATCTCTGCACTTAATATTGGGACTATTCATTTGGACACTATCCCCTCTCCTTTTTTTGTTTTCTTTATATGAGCTTTTCAGCTATATTATTGTATACTGATTTTAGCGCTGCACTTTTTGGTTTTTATTGTATTTTTTGAATCACTGTTAGTTGATTTTGTGCCAGCTGCTCACTATTGTTCTCAATCATTTGGTTTTCTATCACATCTAGCGCGGAAATTTCTCTTCTATTCATATGACAGGAAGTGGCCAGTTTAGTGTAGAGCAGGGGTTTCCAAACTATGGCCCTCCAGTTGTTCAGGAACTACAATTCCCATCATGCCAAGTCATGTCTGCGAATGTCAGAGTTTTTCAATGCCTCATGGGATGTGTAGTTCCGCAACAGCTGGAGGGCCGTAGTTTGAGGATCCCTGGTGTACAGAGTCCTTCTTTTTCCCTTTACAATGTGGGCAACTCACTGAGAAGGGCACAGCAATCTAAGCATATTTCATGGGCACAAGAATGCTTTTGTTTTATTTAACCCTTTAAGCTCCTCCCACTGAAGTGTGCATACCCCCCTGAGTTACTACTCTCCTTGGGACATTCTAAAGTGTCCCAAGGCCTTTTACAATCCTATAGTGTATAATAAAAAACAAAAAATTGCTGTGTGCTGCTAAAGTGTTTGGGTTTGGCTGGAAGAAAAGGTGGCAACCCTAGGGCGTCCACTCCGGAGACACAGGTGCAGTATCCAGCCCCACTGCCTTGGGCTGGACACTTAAAGTCTATGGCAGGTTGAATTACACTGTGCCTGGACATGACTGAGTGCTGTAGTAAGTTGCACTTGCGTTTAGTACCCTATGCGTTCTGGGAGAGAGTTAATTCTAGGTTCATCATTTTTTTAAAGTAAAGGTCTTTAATCCTCGCAATCCCTATAGCCAGTTTTGGGTATTTTGCTCTTTTACAGGCACACACAGATTAAAAGCATTAATATGTGTGGTATCTATTTACTGGGCACAAACGCATCCTTTAAAGCGGTAGTATCCCGCTTTTTTTCACTTTTAACTACAGGTAAGCCTATAATAAGGCTTACCTGTAGGTACAATTAATATCTCCTAGGTTTAGGAGATATTTGCAGTGCATGCAGCCGCTCATGCGAGCGGTGCATGCGCTCTGAAGGTCCGGCGGACCTTCAGCTTCTCTTGTCGGGAGCTTGCCGGAAAATGACTCCTGCGCGCATGTGCGGGAGTGACGTCATCGCGGCTCCGGCCAATCACAGCGCAGGAGCCACCGAACCCGGAAGAGACGCCGTGGGATCATGTCAGCGCCCGCAGCGGTGTCCCGGGGTCCGTGTCGGGGCTTCGTTCTAAGGTAAGTAATTCATAATGAGCTAGTATGCGATGCATACTAGCTCATTATGCATTTGTCTTGCAGGTTTTTTTTTTTTTTTAGTTTGGGTTTACAACCGCTTTAATTTTTAATATAAGTGATGATCTCTGAGCTATTTACCACACTCTCGCATGCAGAGTGATACCATAGTGAGGAAAAAGTGCCAATTATATTGTGTACCAAAATGAATTTATGTTTTTTAGTACGATGACATTTTAAAGGCATAAAAGGGATGTGTGAAATGTAATACTTTGCATGTTTATCACTACTGTGATCAATTATATATCATCATTCAATCAAAAGGCGTCTTACCTGTCCAGCGGCACGTTTGCGGCGCAGGTTTTCTGTCAGTGCTTGACCAGGTGTTGTCCCATTGGGGGTAGGAACAGTTCTGCGTTCTTCAGAGGAGGAGGAGGAGGAGGAGTCAGGGCTTGAGTTTGAGATAGATTTACTGTGACTTTCACTTGAAGATACAAACTAAGGGAAAAATATTAACACGTGATTAAATACTGTAACACATGTAATTAAAAGTGTATATATATCATAACTGCCTAATCTCATGTATACCTATGAATGTGGTATAATTCTGGGATTAGAAATTTCTAGTTGTTTGCATTGCTTTAGGCTGGGTTCACACATATGTGAAAAGGATGCATTTTGAACCGCATCTAATTCCCATGACATGTGAAATACCATTGTTTTCTATTGTGCCTGATCACATATGTCTGGTGCAGCTGGAGTGTGGATTTAGTGCGAATTAAAAAAGAGTCCTGCCAGTTTTCTGAGCAGTGCAGTCCGGCTCAGGTGTGAATTCAGGCCAATTGACTTCTGTCGGAACGCTTCTGAATCGCACATGTCATTCAGTTGTGAACAGGATAAAATCCTGACCTGATCCTGATGTAAACCTGACCTGATGCTGATGTAAACCTGACCTGATCCTGATGTAAACCTGACCTGATCCTGATGTAAACCTGACCTGATCCTGATGTAAACCTGACCTGATCCTGATGCAAACCTGACCCCCCCCCCCTCCTTTTCATATGAGTGGATCTAATCTGAATTTTAGGTTGCTGCTCTTCATATGTCCTAAATAAATCTGTAAAATCAGGTGGTCATTAAGGACCTCTCTGCTTGATGACAATTCCTCATACAGCATATCTCCACTTTCACACAACCGCTCTGATCAGGTTTGCCTTTCAGTTTTTCAGGCAGACCTGATCGGATGGTCCATTCACCTTTATGGACTGGTGGGTGTCTATCTCCGATCCAATCCTGTCCAGTAAAAACAAACGGAAGGGTATATGTCCTCCTCTGTGTAGGTAGATTGGAGGTAGTTGAGTGTAAATGGACAGCGGAGACCATTTACACCCATAGAGCAGAGTGAGCTCTGTCCTTGTCGGCTCGGCATAAACTGAGCGAACTTGGACCTGTCATCCGCCTACTCTACTCTGATCAACAGGGGATCTGTGAGCAGTTCGGAACAGAGTCCGCCCTGCATGAAAGAATCATAAGACCTAGACTACATAACCCTTCATCATAATGCTACTGAGCATTTCAATTTTTGTTGCAAGCCACCATATTTGCAGCATAATGAAATCAGTAAGTGATTGTAAGCAAGTGGTTGTTCACAAAGTAATCCTTGAGACAAATTATGCCTATGTCTAAAGCAGTCTTTCCAATGTGTGGTGTTACACTGTTTATCCTTGTCACATTTACCTGTCTTAAAGCACGTCTAAGACGCAGGCTGTCACCTCTTGGTTGATCGGTTAAGGGCTCCAGTGTAATATTTACTGCAGGGGGGATGGTGAACTCTTCTGATGAAGAAGAAGTATCGTGGCTTTCAGGTGAATCCTACAAACATGGGAAAAAAGAAGAATAATTGATACCCAAGCAATGTTAGAACTTCCATTAGTAGTGGTCCACTGACAGAATGAATACCTAACCTTCCACGAGCTGCATGCTGGGGGCTCCTGTGCATGAACCCAGGAATTTGATACAGAATTTGAAATTAAAAACACTATTCATGTGTTTGCAAATGACACAAGGCTGTGTACTGTAATTTAAGCCATTATTGATGACTTAAGTGTATCTAAACACTTTGGTTGATGGGGCAACTACATAGCAAATGACATTCAACATGGACCTCATAAACTAAGGCGTAATGGAAACACAGAAATGTATAGGGAAAAAAAGACAAGGCTTGTATTATGTGACATTGGTCCTGCAAAAGATAAAAAAAAAAGAATACATCATAATACTAACCATCGGAGAAGAGTTTGAGTCTGATGATGTCTAAAAGAAAAAGAAAAATTATATTACAACTGTTATCTGATAAGAAAACGCCCTGTCTGTAAGATGATTTTCAAGTTCAAGCTTCACCTCATTTTGAATATGTAAAAATTAAAATTTGCCACATAAAATATCAGAGGCACTGACTACCCCTCTCAGTGTTCTTACACAGTATAGGCAGAAAACAAAACCAGTATACAGGTATGTAAAAATTTACCACTATAGCAAACACGAAAAAATTGTGAGTTTGATTTATATTATTTTAGAATTATATATTATTAAAGTGACCTGAGCACCACTCCATTCATTAGACATGGACCCCCGAAGTCCGCTGGTAAACTATCACTTCAAGGAGTGTCCATTTTCTGGGTACCCTGTTCCTCCTGCTGACCTGCAAATCAAACCTGTATCCCATAATTACATGGAGGTGGGCAGCATGTCCAGGACGTTTCTTAATCAGGGGGCTCTCATGCTATTGAATTTTGTCTTGACTAAACACCTGTGATAAATGACCTTAAATATAACTACCGCAGGCAAAATGTAGTATATATATATGCCTCTCTTTCACCTTATCTTAGCCTTTCACAATATTTTCACCCCAGAAAAACAATTACAAAATGTTTTTCAAGTCTCAGGAAGCCCCTAGTAAGATTAGTCCATCTGGGGTCATTGGGAAAAATGGTGATGGTAAGTGGGAAGTATGTCTTCGTTTTAGGGGTGGCTAGAATGACACCCTTACAGTCATGCTGCTGGCTCTGGGAAGTGGGATTGGACATAGAACCATGCCGGTGCCATCAGAAAGGAGGTCAGCCAGTCACAGCTCAAGAAACCCCTAGGCAACCCTGAAGGAACCCCAGGGTTCCACAAAACCCTGGTTGGGAATGACTGCCTTATCAACTATCAGTTGCAGGGTAGTCCTACTGTGGCTGTATTGCTACTAAAAAGTGAGTTTGTGAAAATATGGGACAGATTAGAGATGCAAACCAAACCTAGTAAAAATAAGCCTCAGTTTGAAAAGCTTTATCACAAGGATAATGGTCTCTATTTTCTCCTTGGACTTTGCTGTACAAACCTAAAAAAATGTTTGACAATAGGCTCCCTTATCCTGGTGTGTTAGCTTTATAAATTGAGCTTATTCTACATAAAGCCATGTCAGTTATCACAGTATTTTATAGTAAATCTGCATCAATGCAGAAAACCTCATATAATGTCAAGGTGATACTAAAACAATAGATGAGTAGGGGAGTAAATACCACCTACAAAGGTGGGTCCATGTTGCTTAAATTGAGCTTATTATACATAAAGCCATGTCAGTTATCACAGTATTTTATAGTAAATCTGCATTAATGCAGAAAACCTCATATAATGTCAAGGTGATACTAAAACAATAGATGAGTAGGGGAGTAAAGACCACCTACTAAGGTAGGTCCATGTTGCTGCCTCAAGCAATTTGTACCCTGTTATTACCATTCTTTTGTATATGTAATACCCAAACTTTACCAATGCAATGCAAAAAACATTTAAAAGGTTAAAAAAGCATCACATTTGTTTTTTTTTTCACTATAGATCTGTCAGTGAATGACTTGCCTAATGCAATGCTTACAGCATGACGTACTTATTAGAGGTGAACATTTGCTCTAAAAGCTGTGCCTTATACAATAAAAATATTATCCTAAATATACTTGGCTCCAGGATTCTTTTGCCCACAAAAAATAATTTTATAAACCATAATGATCTATAGATACTTACGGGATATGCATAGGCCAAGCCGACAAGGCACACGATGAACACAGCACTTTTCATCTTTGAATCAATATCTGAAAAATATAAAGTGAATGTTAATACCGTAAATAAGTATCTGTTAAAATAAATGGAATAAAAACAGTGAAATGACCAGCGGAAGCTGATTAGGTGTCTTACCTTGGCTGCTCTCTAGTCCAGATGATACTGCCAAATGCAAGAAGCTCTCTTGTAGTATTGAGCAGTGATTCTGCTAAATCGGATGCAATGTTTTGCTGTGTAAGGGCTCAGGAGTAGCAGAATTTAAACAGTTTCTGCAGGCAGCATCATCCAATCATCATCAGACTTGGAGAGTGACACAGTGAGGTTTCTCACCACCTGACCTGCCCACACTCACCCACACTTCCCCTTGGTTTTGTGGTATTTCTGTCAACAGAACGCAAAGTCGTCTACACTAACATTATTGTTGATGTACAGTGTAATTAACTAGTTTCATTCCGATGCATGCTATTTAGCAATACGTAGGCAGTTTAAACAGTGATTTTATTATCTTTAGACTTTTCTGAATAGATTACTTTTTGGTCAAGGTACTTACCTGTTTAGATTGCCTGGAATTAAATGAAGGATTTGTAATGACTAATACAGTCTAACCACCAGAAATGTAAGCTCCGAATGATTACATCGGATTAAAAAAGACAAATTACAACATAAAAGCACCTTGGCTTTTGCAATAAAACAACAATTTCAATTGTGTAAATCCAGTGTTCTTGTTTTTAATCCCACAAGGTGATATCCAGAAGGTGTTGAAACCAACAGAGAAAATATATACTGTATGCCATAAGGAAATGATTCTGGAGGGCTGCATTTCCAAAAATCCTTTTATTAAAGCTTCATAAAACAAGTGGTTGACAGATGGAGCAGGGGATAAAGAGGTAGACCTGTTTCACGCATGGTAATATGTGGAAAAAAGTGCAGCGCTAATAAATACTAGCAATATAAACGTATATATATATAAACCAAGAAAGGTAAATACAAATAAATTGCAAAATGAATAAAAGTGAACATCAAATCAACAGTCCCATATGTGAAGTGCTCACTGGATTCCAACACCAACATGATATAGAGATATAATGTGCTCACCAGAATGATAGGACTCAAAATGCCATATAGCATATGAGTCAAATCAGCTTGTTGTACAATGGATGGATAATCCGAAGGGATGACTGAGGTCACTGATGTTGAGGTGAAGAGGTAGTAGCAGATATGAACCGTCACACCAAAGAGGCTCTCACTCCGTCAAATGGCCAGAAAGGAACCAAAAAAACAAGGGAGCACAAAATAGCGTAACACTGCTAAAATATTTATTAAATAAAAATACACCAAATTGCACTTACAAACATCTTGTGGTAAAGAGCGTATACAGATGCAAAGTTGGCTGTCAGCAGCGTGGCCTTGATGCGTTTCAGCACAAATGCTTTTTTCAAAAGATAGTGCCATGGTAATGACTAAGCGCTAACATTTGCGCGAAACGCGTCTACCTCTTTGTCCCCTGCTCCATCAGTCAACAACTTGTTATATGAAGCTTCAATAAAAAGTATTTTTGGAAGTGCAGCCGCCCGGAATCATTTCCTTATGATACACAGCATGCGAGCTGGGCTAGCACCCGACTATACAAAAAGTGGTCACTTCCACCACCTATAACTGGTCTTAACAGTAAGGAGCAGTGGAAGGGCAAACGCATGTCGAAAAAGCCAAGGAGTTTCCAGTCACGACTTACCAACCAGCCTGCGACCAACCAAATTAACCTGTCTAACAGTATACGTTAAAAACAGGGGTTTAGTTGCACACATTTACAAACACACGCGTAAGCTGTAGGCCCCGGCAAAGCACTCTGATATCTGCAGACCCTAACTCTACCTTTAACCACTTAAGCCCCTGAAGATTTTACCCCCATTCCGACCAGGGGGTATTTTGCGATTCGGCACTGCGTGACTTTAACGGACAATTGCGCGGTCGTGCGACGCTGTACCTAAACAAATTTGGCGTCCTTTTTTTCCCACAAACAGAGCTTTCTTTTGGTGGTATTTGATCACCTGTGCGATTTTTTGATCACGCGCTATAAACAAAAAAGGAGCGTCAATTTTGCAAAAATAGCAATATTTTTCACATTTTTTTATATGAAATTCCCCCCAAAAAAATGTAAAAATCTAAATTTTTTAACATTTTCGGCCAATTTGTTTTATGCTACCTATGTTTGGTAAAAAAAATCGAAAAAAGCGTA
This sequence comes from Pelophylax lessonae, assembly GCF_965119305.1. NCBI lineage: Eukaryota > Metazoa > Chordata > Amphibia > Anura > Ranidae > Pelophylax > Pelophylax lessonae. Next base: position 575,211,548 of record NC_138768.1, on the reverse strand, counting down.
TTTTGATTGGTTTGCGCAAAAGTTATCGCGTTTACTAACAAAGGGAAAGATTTTTGTCATTTTTGTTGTTTTTGTTTTAACGCGTAATGGCGGCAATCTGCGATTTTTTTGCGGTACTGCGACATTGCGGCGGACAGATCGGACCCTTGACTGACATTTTTGACACTTTTGGGGTTACCAGTGACATTTCTACAGTAATCAATGCTATACATATGCACTGTTACTGTAAAAATGCACTGGTAGTGAAGGGGTTAACTTTATTAGAGAGGGAGGGCCTGTGTGTGTCCCTAGGGGCGTGCTTTCTACTGTGATTGGCTGTGGCTTCAGATGTATGAAGAGTGATCGACGGTTCTACATAGTAGAACCGTATGATCATCCTTCATACACAGGGGAGAATGACAGGTGGCTTGTCGGGTCCGCTGGTCACACGCGCGGGGGGGTCCGTGACCATGCGGGAGCGCGCCTCCGGGGGCGCGCGCTCGCTCCCTAGACCCTCACAAGCTAGTGACGTAGCCCTACGTCACTTTGCCTGTGAAGGGCTGACTGCCGACATAGATCGGCGTTAGGCAGTCGGCAAGTGGTTAAAAAGTCTCCACAGTTGGAGCACATGTGTTCTGATGGATAGATGGAGGACAGGTGACTGGAGGGAGCCCACCCCTCCTCAAAGGCACAGGGTCACACTGAACACCCAGCACATTGCACAATGGCAGCAAAGGTGTCAGTGCGTTGCCTGACCAATATAACAACCCGACTAGTGTGTGTGGGGATTAACTAGAGACTCACTCACCTGGAGTGTCTTTTTTTGTTTTATAGAAAATGTATATAACTACAGCTCTAAATTAATTTCCCCAATTCAATTTTGGCCATGAGCATCTATTTACACCTGTGCAGAGAATAGGTGTTTAACCACTTGCCTACTGTGCACTTAAACACCCTTCCCATCCAGGCCAATTTTCAGCTTTCACTGCTGTCACACTTTGACTGACAATTGCGCGGTCATGCTACACTGTACCCATTTGAAATTTTTATCATTTTTTTCACACAAATAGAGCTTTCTTTTGGTGGTATTTAATCATCTCTGGGTTTTTTATTTTTTACAAAAAAAAAAGAATAAAGACAGAAAATTTTGAAAAAAAAAAAAAGTTTTTCTTATTTTCTGCGAGTAAATTTTGAAAATAAAATTTTCTCCTTCACTGATGTGCGCTGATGAGGCGGCACTGATGGGCACTGATAGGCTGCACTGATAGGCACTGATGAGGTGGCACTTATGGGCACTGATGAGGTGGCACTTATAGGCACTGATGAGGAGGTTCTAATATGCCGCAATGATGAGCACTGATAGGCGGCACTAATAGGCGGCACTGATGAGCACTGATAGGCGGCACTGCTGGGCACTGAGAGGTGGCACTGCTGGGCACTGAGAGGTGGCACTGCTGGGCACTGAGAGGCGGCACTGACGGGCGGCACTGATGGGCACTGAGAGGCGGCACTGATGGGCACTGGCGGATGGCACTGATGGACACTGACGGGTGGCACTGATGAGCACTGATGGGCGGCACTGATGAGCAGTGATGGGCAGCACCATCAGTGCCCACACTCATTGCCCATAGTGCTTCCAGTCAGTGCTTATCAGTGCCTAGATGAGCAGGCACTAATGGGCACTGACTGGCAGCACTATGGGCACTGATTGTGGGCATTGATGGGGGGCACTGAGGCAGGCACTGTGGGCACTGATGGCGGGCACTGTGTGTGTTTTTTTACCTTTTAGTAATCAGGGCACTGGTGATCAGTGCCCTGATTACATGTCTCTGTGTCCCCGACGGCTGACGGCTCCCCCTCCTTCCTCACACTGCAGTCTCCGTGTGAGGAAGGAGCGCCGGCGATGAGAGATGATCTCATATGTTTACATATGAGATCATCTCTCATTGGATGGTCCGATCACGTGGTGAATGGCCGCTGTGATTGGCCATTCACCACGATCTGTGATCGGCTGTGTCCAAGGGACACGGCCGACCCAGATTCTCCCCGCTGCGCGCTCGCGGGAGCGCGCGGGGGGCGTGTCACTGGGAGGCCGTTTAAAAACAGTATATAGGCTGTAGCGCGGATGGGAACAAGTTAAAGAGGTTGTAAACCTCAGAAAAAAAATAATTAAAAAAAGAAAAACCTGAAAGACAAAGGCATAATGAGCTAGTATGCATCACATACTAGCTCATTATGAAATACTTACCTAAAAACGAAGTCCCGCAGTGCTGCCCGCTCCCCACTCCCCGCTGAGACAGCCAACATGTTCGGCTGTCCTCCTTCCTGGTTCGCGTCCTCTGGCCATCTGATTGGCCAGAGGCGCGATGACATCATTCCCGCACATGCGCACGGGAGCTGCCATTCACGGCACAGGGCTCTGAAGGAACTGCACAGGTGGCCGTTCTTTCAGGGCGCATGCGCCGATTACGTCATCGCTGCAAGTTTAGTAGATATTTACAGTACCTATAGGTAAGCCTTATTATAGGCTTACCTATAGGCAAAAGTCATGAAGGGGGGTTTACAAGCTCTTTAAAGAGTTTTTTCAGGCATAATATAGGTGAATTACAGGTAATTTACAGGCGTTTTTGCAAGTGTATCAAGCTTTAGGAGTTTGTTTCCTGAGCTGGGCAAGGGGAAGGGAGCAGTTATATAGCAAGAGAGGAGTTCTTCAGGCTTACACATGTACAAGGGCTCCTACTGAAGCCTATGGGACTAAAAACATCTTAATATGCCCTAGAGTTAGAGCGTCGAATGGTCGAGTGTACACATTATGAACAGGGACACTTAGAAGGAATGGGAATGTCATGCACTACAGCACAAGCCGATGAGCTGGTCCCGGCCAATGATTTATGTGAATGACAGAAGAGAGTTCTGAGTTGATAAACAACTCAGGGCCCTCTACAGACAGCAGTGATGTGCTGTTTTATTTCTCCCTGCAAAGGTCCCCAGAAAGTTCGGCCCTCCTCCTCCTTCCCCCGCTGCCGAGCCATTCACAAAGCACAGAGCGCATGCGCAGTAGGGAACCGGATGTGAAGGCTTCACTACTGGTCTCCCTTACAAGGAATGGCAGTGGAAGCACTGGTTGAAAAATAGGCTGGGGTGCTGACATTGCAGGATCCCTGGACAGGTAAGTGTCCTAATATTGAAAGTCAGCAGCTACAGTATCTGCTGATTTTAAATTTTTTGGTGGGGGGGGCTGGAGCTCCGATTTAAGGTTTATGACCATCATGCATTCTTTACATGAAGGTCAATAACCTTCTGTATGCAGCAGCCCCCTCAGCCCCCCCCCCCCTAATACTTATCTGTACATGTGTAAGCCTAATACTTACCTGAGCCCCATCGCGATCCAGCGATCCCGGCTATCCGGGTTCTCTTCCTCCTCATTGGCTGAGACAGCAGCAGGAGCCAGTGTCAATCACAGCCAGCGAGCCAATGAGAATAGAGAGGGGCGGGGGCTGAGCTGTTTGCTCTGGGAGCACTTGGCAGGATGGGAGTGGCCATGATCACCAGCGGGGGACACGAAAAGAGAAGGATCGGGACTGCTCTGTGCAACACTACTGCACAGAGCAGGTAAGCATAACATGTTTTTTTTTTTTTTAAAGAATAAAACTTGCCTTTAATATCACTTTAACCCTTTGATCGCCCTAGATCTTAACCCCTTCCCAGCCAGTGTCATTAGTACAGTGACAGTGTATATTATTAGCACTGATTACTGTATTAGTGTCACTGGTGATGTTGGTGTCAGTTAGTTAGTCCCCCCCCAGCGTCAGTTAGTGTAAGATTGCCCGCTGCACTATTGCAGTCCCATTATATGTCGCTGGTCACCGCCATTACTAGTATAAAAAATAAATAGATAAAAATTCCAGTATATATACCATAGTTTGTAGACACTATAACTTTCACACAAACCAATCAATATACACTTATTGGGATTTTTTTTTTACCACATACATGCAGCAGAATACATTTTGGCCTAAATTTATGAAGAAATTTGATTTATCGATTTATAGTTACATAGTTACATAGTTAGTGAGGTTGAAAAAAGACATCAGTCCATCCAGTTCAACCTATGATGTGTGTGTGTTTGCTTTCAACCGTACATTGTATACCCCTGTATGTTGTGGTCTCTAAGGTGCCCATCTAATAGTTTTTTGAAACTATCAATGCTCCCAGCTGATACGACTGCTTGTGAAAGAGAATTCCGCATCCTTACCGCTCTTACAGTGAAGAACCCCTTACGCACTTTAAGGTTAAACCGCCTTTCCTCTAGTTTTAGTGAGTGGCCACGTGTCTTATTGTATCTCCTCTCTCTGAATAGTTTGTTCCTTATGCTAGGGTCGCCAGTACAGTATTTGTACATTGATATCATATCCCCCCTCAATCGTCTCTTCTCCAGAGAGAATAGGTTCAGTGCTTGTAGTCTTTCCTCATAGCTGATGTCCTCCATTCCCCTAATCATTTTTGTTGCCCTTCTCTGGACTTTCTCCAGTTCCAGATTTGATATGTTTTTTATTTTCTGCCTTTTTTTGTTTATATTATAAAAAATAAAAATCCAGTGGTTATTAAATACCACCAAAAGAAAGCTCTATTTGTGGAAAGGTTATTAAATACCACCAAAAGAAAGCTCTATTTGTGGAAAAAAAATGATATAAATGTAATTTGGGTACAGCATTGCATGACCGTGCAAATTCCAGTTAAAGTGGCACAATGCTAAATAGCAAAAAATGGCCTGATCATGAAGGGGATAAATTCTTCCGGATCTGTAGTGGTTTATCCCTTCCCCAGGTAAAAGAGCAGTCCACCCAAAACTGATATTCCAGTTTTTGATAGATGCTGGGAAAAAAAACCCTCCTACGATATTCCTCAGGATCTCTATTAGTGAGGTCTCTGCTCTTGAGTTCCCAGACCTAGACACTTGTGCTTATTTTAAGAGAATCACATTCACCCACCTTTTTTTACATTTATTTTACATGAAAGCCTAAGTTTAGTTCAAATTAAAAAAAAAAAAACCAGCACAAGGAACGCTACTAGCATGTAAAGCAGATGGTCCCTTGTGCTAGGGCCAGCTGTCAGCCCTTTGCCCATCCCATAGCCCACAGACATAATTTTCTGGTACTGTGGGGGCTAATACCAGTGGTGGATCTGTGACAGGCACTAATCAAGAGTGTCTAGTACACCTGCCCTTTCCACCCCTTCTCCATTTAGGAGCTGTTGTATAGTATCAATGAAAACAATCTATAGATGGAGGAGGTGGACCTTTCATTCCTTTTGCTCATCCTCCATTCATTGATAATACAGGTACTGGACCATGCAAAGATGGGCAGACACACCCAAAACTTCCAGGTGAACAGGAGGCATGAATTTTGAATTCATGTGGGATCTTGCTGTTGGTGTATCCAAGACTTAAAAAGCCAGGGTTTGACCCGGTACCCCAGAAATCACTTGTAAATAAAATATTTTTTAGGTGGACTGACCCATTATTAGATAGTGATCTTAAAACTGTACATACTGTACATACAAATATTGAATTCTTAATGGACTGTATTGGTCCCTGAGGCCGCATGCAGGGAGACCCATTCCTGCGATCATTATGCTTTGGTGATGTCCAGCTTGGGGTTGGGAGGTGCCCTCTCTTAGATACATTGTATTATCTATTGTTATACATACATTCTTGTTGCATTACAAGTATATCCTCGTAATGATTGGTTGGCTTTGATATTGTATGTGTTTGTATATTTACATTTTTATTTATCTTGTCATTTTAGATTTACTTTGCATATTGTAGTGCTCCCCAAGAGTAAGTAAGGAAGCAAGTCATGCTTCCTGCGAAATGCGTAAAGATATCTCTTGTGAACCTACTTTACCTTCAATCTATAATATGTGATAGATGGAGTGACTAGGTATCCCTACACTTGAGCCCAAATTTTTACCTAAAAACTAGTGATTAAATTATATAAATAAAGAAGCACGTCATAAAGCAAAGAAAGCTTGACAAACAGTGTGGGGTACAGTGTGGATGAAAAAAGAGAGATAGGCTTCTCATAGTGTAGTACCTCCAAACAATTTATTTAAATCAATTAAAAGTTACACTTATGACAAATGAATGTTCCCAGGCATTTAAAAAGCAGGGGATGCCGTTCTGCGCTCCACCAGCGTTCCATTGCGTTCCAGTGGAATCGGCATGTCACGTCTTTGTCCTGCCTATTACTCTTTTTTCATCCACACTGTACCATGAGAATCTGTACCTATATTGAGAGGCTCTTCTAGATGTTTATGGATTACTATTTATGCTGATTTTGACTAGCTGTAATGGGGGTCAAATCCATCTGGGGAGTGTTCTGTGCATGTGAATGTCGGTGGAGAAGGGACCCACATATTCACGGGTGATTTCTTAAGATTGGATGGTCTTGGAGGAGATCGAACACATTTTGGGTTGCATTGTTCATCACAAATATTGGGACTTTTGAGCACTGTGTTTCACTTGCTATATACTGTATATTTATTAGTTTAGGTTCACTTGAAGCGCGGTCAAATTACTTTACTCGTTTATCAATCTATTATATATTTACTCTTATACATTATAGGGGCTGTAGCACGGTTTTTAAGCAAATTGTTGGTTACCATTTATAATAACTGTATGTTATCAGTAATCTTCCATACTTACCTATTTGGGATACATGGTTGTGCATAGGGATTTTATTCAAGTTCTTTTTTTTTCTTTCTCTAGTGTTGGTTTTATGAAAAATTTGTATGTTTTAATAAATCTAGTATGGGGCGATTTCGCCTATTTTCAATCAAATGTTTGTTGCACTTGCATTAGCATCTCTAAAGTCTTTTAAGAAAATTGATCTTTTTACGCATGACATTTTGGGTCCGGTGCTTAGGTTACTTGGCCTTTTTAACTCTCTTTAGCGAATTTCTAAATCTGTACATACTTGGAAGTTAAAGCAAAACTAAACCCACCGATTGAACTGTTTCACAAAACAGTTACATTCAGGGCATTCTGTGAATGATAACCAGAGGCAGACTAACAATTCATGGGGCCCCCTGGGCAACAGAAGATCATGGGGCCCAGTGTCCCCACCCACACTCAAGCCACTCCCACATGAAGCCCCACCCCCAGCTTGCACTGAGTGGACGCATTCTCTGTGGGATCGAAACTGGTTGGTTCACAACAGGCTAAAGAGGGTGGGAGAGGGCTGAAAAGGCCGAGTGTCTAAAGAAGGGGAGACTTAAAGCTGGAGATCAAAATAAGCAGGGTTTCTCAACCTTTTTACCAAGGAACTCTTGCAAAAAGATCGAGATCTCAGGGAACCCTTGAAATAATGTTCAGATCTACAGCTCACAGAACATTGGTATGATCAGCGAGCTATTGATCTAACAATTGTTTTTAGAAATAGCATACAAAATGGAATACATATTAAAACTTACCTATATAATGTAAAACTTGTGCTTGCAACATTGTGTGCAGATGCTCAACTCTGGGTCGAACCTGAGATAAGCAGTGCACAGGGGGCAGCAGGGAAGAGCACAGGTGGTCAAGCAAGCACAGTTTACAGGGGCAGCAGGGCAGAGCATGGGGGGAAGTGTGGCAAAGTATAGGAGTCAGCAGGTAAGAGCACAGGGGGTCAGGAGGACACAATATGTGTGTTTGGGGGAGGAGGGCAGGAGGGCACACTACATAGGAAGCACATTATGCGGCCCACCAAGGCACATTACAGGTAGGGGGGAACAGTAAGCCACATAACATAGGGGGGCATCAGGGAACATTATAGGGCGCAGTAGGGCACATTACATTGGGGGAGGCAGAGGGGCACATTATGGTGCACAGCAGGGCACATTGCGGGGGCAAGTAGGGCACATTATGAGGCACAGCAGAGAACATTACATGGGGCAGAGGGCACATTATTTATGGGGTACAGCAGAGTATATAATATGGGGACATGAGGGCACATTATCGGTCACAGCAGAGAACATTGTGGGGAATATTACATGGGGGCAAGAGGGTACATAATGGTGCACAGCAGGGCATATTACATGGGGGCATGATGCACAATATGGGGCACAGCAGAGCATATTAGGGGGGGCAACATGTCATATTATGGGGCACAGCAGGGCACATTATGAGGCCAGCAGGGCATCTTACATGAGGGCAAGAGGATACATTAAGGGGCACAGAAGGGCATATTATATGGGGACAAGAGGGCACATTATGGGGCACAGCAGGAGATATTACATGGGGCAAGAGGGCACATTATAGGGCACAGTATGGTGGACACAGCAGGGCACAATATGGCTCATCACAGGACACATAGCAGGGCAGATTACGGGGCACAGGGCACACTGAAGGACAAAGCGCACATCTCAAAGCATAGAGCAGGGCAGACAGAGCACATTGTGAGGCATACAGTAGGGCTCAGAGCACATTACAAGGCACACAAGAGGGAACTGGGCAAACAGTGGGGCACATAGTATTGCATGGGGCACACAGAAGGATGCATTATGGGGCACACCACAGGGCACACTGTAAGGAATGGGACACATCACAGGGCACACAGCAGGGCGCATCATGGGATGGGGGCACACATCAGGACATGGGGGCACACATCAGAGCATGGGGCAGACAGTAGAGCATAGGAGCACACATCGGGGCATGGGGGCACATATCAGGGCATGCAGCACACAGCAGGGCATGGGGAACAGATCAGGGCATAGGGGCACACATCAGGGCAAGGGGGCACACAGCAGGGGATGGGAACATACAGCTGGGCATGGGGGCAAACAGCTGGGCAGGGAGCACACATTAGGGCATGGGGCACACAGCAGGGCATAGAGGCCCACAGCTGAGCATGGGGGCACACAGCAGGGCATGGGGCAAAATCATGGCATGGGGTACACATCAGAGCATGGGGCACACTGCTGGGTGTGGGGGCACACATCAAGGCATGGGGCACTCAGCAAGGCATGGGGCACACATTAGAGAATGGGGGCACACATCAGGGCATTGGGGCACACAGCTGGGCATGGGGGTACACATCAGGGCATGGAGGCATACATCAGGGCAATGGGGCACACAGCAGGGCATAGGGGCACACAGCAGGGCATGGAAGCAAACAGATGGCCATGGGGGCACACAGTAGGGCAATGAGGGACATAGCAGGGCATGGGGGTCACACAGCAGGGCAACGGGGCACACAGCAGGGCAATGGGGCACACACCAATGCATTTTCTTTTCTAAGTGCTGCAAAAATTAGAATTTTTGAACTGTGTAGTTGGTGATGGAGAAAACTTTCCTTGGACTAAAAGAAGAGCACTGAATGAAATAAAATCTGCTTACCCACTGGTACTAATACTGAAAATAAATCTCGGATATTTTGACTACATTATGCAAAGACAGGACTCACTTTGATACTGGTAAAGGCATAGACGTCATTGCTGAAGCCATGAATATGAACCTAAAAAGAGCTCAGAGCAGATGATGTTTACAGACAGAGGTGGTGTGCCAGAGACTACGGGTCACAGAGTCGGACTTGACTAAACAACATCAAACATAATGGGTTATTCTATTATAGCCATATCATATCATGCACATGGTATAATACTTATTTGTGTATCACTGAGGAAATGCTACTTTTTAAGAAATCAAACCTAAAATAGATCTATTTCCTACATAACCACATGATTATTTGCTAATGACTTGGAGCATGGAAAGGTGGCCATTTAAATGCTGCGGCTAGACAGACAACTGATGACAAACACTTAGTAATGACATGCCAGCCTCTAGCAGTCTGGTTGTCATGTTTCACTGCACACAGGAATATTAAGCAGGCTCTATGCTGTATTCCTTTGAATACTAAGGATTCCAATATTTCTACTATAACATATCTGGAATAAAGTATTTTTAAATAGGATCCCCTTGTGACAGTAACATACCCTGGGTAATTTAAGAAGTATTTGTACTCAGTTCAAAGCAAACGTTTGTCAGGACTTTATATGCAGCGAGAAGCGCTGATGTTGGCTGCCTGGATCCCAAACAGTATTCTAGTCTGGGTATGCAGATCTAAAAATGTAAAATACAAAATGTTAAAGGGGCATTCAACCAAAATTTGATATTTCAGTTTATGGTAGATACCAGGCCTTTTTCTGACATTTGTTGTTTACAAGTAAAAAATCTGTATTTTTTGTCCCCAAACATTATATATATATATATATATATATATATATATATATATAAAATCTTTTTATTATTTTTAGCAGAGATCCTAGAGAATAAAATGGCGGTCATTGCAATATTTTATGTCACACTTTATTTACGCAGAGGTCTTTCAAACACAATTTGTTTTGAAAAAAAATACACATTAATTAATTAATTAATTAAAAAAAAAACAGTAAAGTTAGCCCAATTTTTTTGCATAATGTGAAAGATGATGTCCCTCTGAGTAAATAAATACCTAATATCATGCTTTAAAATTGCGGAAGGCTCTTGGAATGGCGACAAAATACGGTTCCTAAAAATCTCAATAGGCAATGGTAAAAATTTTTTACAGGCTATCTGTTTAAAGTTACAGAGGAGGTCTAGTGCTAAAATGAATGCTCTCACTCTAACGATCGAAGCAATATCTTACATGTGTGGTTTGAACACTGTTTACATATGCACGCACAACTTACAATAGCTTAGTTTCTGCGCGCAAGCACAGAGGGATGGGGTGCTTTAAATTTTTTAAATTTTTTTACTGTTTATTTTTTATTTTTAAACTGTCCCTGTTTCTTTTTTAATTTATTTTAGCACTTTTATTCCTATTACAAGGAATGTAAGCGTCCCTTGTAACAGAAATAAGCACAGCAGGTCCTCTTTATTGAGAGTTCTGTGGTCAAAAAGACCCCAGATCTCTCACTGACCTTTAAAAGCAAAATAAAAAAGCACTTCCTTTTCACATTTTGACTTTAAGAAAAAAAAAAATGTTGATGGACGAGAACTTGAAATAGATTCAGAGGTCGCCCTGGTCATCCAAGGGCATAGAGCCAAGTAAGGGTCATCTTGCCCTCACTTGACTTCCTGCCCAGCCAGACTGGATCGCTTCTGGGTTTACCAACGGCTAAACAACCGGGAAGTGGCGGGAGAGGAGGGACACGCCTATAAAAGTGATCCCGTGGCAAATCCGCTGCTGGGATCCCTTTTTTTGGAAAGCCAGTCCCCTAACTAAAAAAAAAAATTTAACGTCATGACATACAACAATTCATACAAAGTCATGACATACAACTACAGTTAGGTGGTCGGCAAGTGGGTAAATTGGCTCTTTCATACGCCCATGCTGCTGGACAGGAGGGAAGATTTACTTCCTCCCACCCACTATCTGTTTATCAATAGCCCACAACATGATGTTTTGTGATGGGGACACTTTATACAGCTGCTGGCTCTCAATCCTGGCTGACACTTACAGACAGAGTCCCCATTGATGACTGGGAACTAATCAGAGTAGATTCTGATCATGTGATTAGTAAATCAGTTTTGACATACTGATCACATAGCGGCTGAAGGCTTTACTGGTAAAAATGAAAGCCTTCAGTGTACATTGCCACCCTCAGGCCATACTGTTCATCTCTGGTGGCATCTATTTATTGGTGTAACTGTCAGATACAGTTGTGACCCACAACAAAGATTTCTGGTGCTACTCAAGGCTCCACCAGGTCCTCTTGCATGAAAAACCACTGGGAGTGCCAACAAGGACAGAGCTTGTCCTAGGTAAAAACATCCAATATGGAAAGGAGGTCCTAAAAGTGGCACATCACAGCAAAACTGTGAGGAGGTGTATAACAGCCTCAACCTGGGCTGCAGCCAGGCCATGCCCCTCAATGCGTTTCACTCTGCCCCTGAAGCTTAATCATATGATTGCTCGGACATGTACCCAGATTAAATTTATATAATTTTTTCACACAAATAGAGCTTTTTTTTGGTGGTATTTATTCACCACCGGACTTTTTATTTATAGCTATATAAAGGAAAAAATACTGAAAATTTTGAAAAAAAAACATGTTCTCCTTGGTTTCTGTTATACAATTTTGCAAACAAATAATATTTCTTCATAACTTTAGTACAAAATGTATTCTACTACATTTCTTCGATAAAATAACCCAAATCAGTGTATATTATTTAGTCTGTGTGAAAGCTATAGAGTCTACAAACTATGGTATAAACAATATATTTGAAAATTGGTTGCTCCTGATGTACTGATGGCCTTATTTCTTGAGGCCCTAAAATGCCAGGACAGTACAAATACCCCCCAAATGACTCCTTTTTGTAAAGTGGACAGTTCAAGCTATTTACAGTATCAAGAGCCATAGCCAGTTTTTCTGAAATTATTTTTTTTTGTCACAATGCTTTTGAAAATAAAGAAATTAAATAAAATTTTTTTTTCATTTACACTCTTTTTTCATACTGTGACCAATGCAGTTTTTTAAAATAATTTTTTATTCAATTTTTAAAACGTTTTTTTCTTCTTTTCTTAAAGAGGTTGTACACTGAGAAAAAAAATTTTTCTCTTCTTTACATCCTGAAAGAGAAACCCATAATGAGCTAGTATGCATCGCATACTAGCTCATTATGAAATACTTACCTTAGAACGAGCCCCCGCCGTGCCGTCCGCTTACCTGTATGACGGGCGACATGTATAGTCGCCCGTCTTCCGGGATCGCGGCATCCGGCCATCTGATTGGCCGGAGCCGCGGTGACGTCACTCCCGCGCACGCGCGCGGGAGCCGACGGTCACGGCACAGGGCTCTGAAGGAACGGCACGATCTGCCGTTCCTTCAGAGCGCATGCGCCAGTGACGTCACTGGCTGCATTAAAGGTAAATATCTCCTAAACGGTGCATGTTTAGGAGATATTTACAGTACCTATAGGTAAGCCTTAATATAGGCTTACCTATAGGTACAACTTCCTGAGGAGGGTTTACTTCCTCTTTAACAATAATTTTTACATCCTGTCGTCAGAGTAGGTCAGATTCACCATAGTGACACTGTGCCACTCTGGGTGGGCTGATCAGGGATATTTTTTTTTACACTAATATTGCTTATCCCAGTGATGATCACTGTGATAAGTAATCGTTTTAGCTGTCATGAATGGCTTTCATTCATGGCAGCTTGTTTACTATTGTGATTTGTGATTGGCCACAGCTAACGACATGGTACAGGGTGCTATGATTGGCCTAGATACTATGTAATAGCTGTGGCCAAACACAACATTACAAAAGCCATTCATGACTGTTTTGTTTACATTGTAAACATGTGATCGCTATGCTTGTTCATAGCGATCACATGATTTCCTTGCCAATCACTGTGGCTGGTTACCGATCACCATTTATTCCTGCTGCTGCGTGCAGGAATAAACATTTTTGTGCATTTTTTTGGTATTCTATTTTTTTTATTTATTTCTATTTTTTTTAACTTTATCTCTTTATTGAAAAATTTTCCAACATTTACACAACAAACAAGAAAAAATGAAGCACAAAGATTAAAACATCATCACATCCTCCGCTCCCCCCCCCCCCACCTTGTATATATTTTTAAAAGAGTAATAACCCCCTGCCCACCAGCTGTGATAAGTATATCAGTGAACTTAAGATCCCTTATTATTTGGTGAGATATTTTTCCGACTACTCTAATCTCTTCCACACATTCCCTTACACCCCTTTACATACACAATCCATCCTCTCATTCATCCTACTTTCAATCCCTTATAACCATAATTGGTGCAGGGGCCGCTGTTAACTTATTAACTGTGCTTCTGTGCTAGTGGGCTTTACATTATAATCCCTCTGTCCTCCCACCAGGGTCTCCAAATCTTGTCAAACTTCTTTAGTGCTCCTTGTTTTATGTAAACCGATTTCTCTTTCAGAATAACCACATTCATACTATTTGTCCATTCCTCATTGGTCGGGGGTGAAGCCGCCTGCCAACGCAAGGTGATCAGCTTCCTTGCTTGGACCATACATCTCAGAACGGCTATTTGAGTGTCATCTGGATTTCCCCTCTCCTCCTCCAGTCCCAGTAGACAGTACTTCGCCTCCAACACAAAGGAGGTCCCAAACACCCGGTCAATAATCCTTTTCACCCCCTTCCAGTATCGAAACAGCTTTGGGCACCTCCAAAACATATGAGTTATATCCCCTTTCGGGTTTCCACATCTGGGGCACTTTGAATCTAATCGGCGGCCAAACTGAAATAGTTTATATGGGGTGTAATAAGCTCTATATATTAAAAATAGGCGAGACATTCTCTGAGATGGGGAGAGAGAGACCAATGGAGCGATTTCCATCACTCTACTCCATTGTGCCTCAGAGATTTCACCCAAATCCTTCTACTATTTTTTCCTACAGTTAATTGTTTCTATGTCTCTCCCTATACCCTTATCAATTTGTCAATATATTTTCGAGACTAGACCTTTCCGTGTTTCTGCTTTAGTAATTCTTTTAAGTACTGGCATTGAGCTCCATTCTGGAGTCTTCCCTCTGAACTGTTTCTCTAAGGCGTGTCTAACCTGTAGTTATCTAAAAAAGATGCGGTCGGTAAGGCATATTGTTCTTTCAGTTCCTGGAAGGATAATAGTATATCATCTTGATATAGTTGGGTGATGAAAATTATGCCGCATTCTTTCTATTCTCTTATTACCCCAATCTTCTGCAGTTCAGCTAATTTGCTATTTTTCCATAAGGGGGAAAACTCAGTGAAACCTCTATAGTTCAGTTTTATCTTCATATTATTCCACACTCTCGTCATCAAGTCCAGAGTGGGGAGTTTAAAAAAAGATCCTGCCTCTAGGGCCTCAGCTATTAAGTCATGTGGTGTAATCTGCAACAGAATCGCTCTCTCCCCTTCTCGGTCCGCCAAGTCACAACCCCCTAGGTGTTGCATCTGCGTTGCCAGGAAATAATTAACCACTTGCCGACTGCCGCCCGACTATATGCGGCGGCGGTCAGCCCCTCCCAGGCAAAGTGACGTACCGGTACGTCACTAGCCTGGGAGCGAATAGGGGGCGAGCAGGCGTGCTCCCACCCCGCTCGTACCCGAAGAAGCCGGCGCGTGTGACCGGCGGACCCGATGTCCGCCGGTCACTCGCGATCGTCGGATGGAGAGGGAGAAAGGCAGGCGGCTAGTGTAAACAAAGCCGCCTGTCATTCTTCCCTGTGTAAAAGCACAGATCACTCGGTCCTGCTATGTAGGACCGTTGATCTGTGCTGTTACACACACAGGTACATCCAATCACAGTAAAAAACACGCCCCTAGGTACACACTTAACCCCTCCCTATCCAATAAAGTTAACCCCTTCCCTCCCAGTGTCATTTTTACAGTAACAGTGCATATGTATAGCACTGATTACTGTAGTAATGTCACTGGTACCCCCAAAAGTGTCAAAAATGTCAGTCAAGGGTACGATCTGTCCGCCACAATGTCGCAGTCCCGCAAAAAAAAATCGCAGATCGCCGCCATTACTCGTTAAAAAAAAAACCAATAAAAATGACAAAAATCTTTCCCTTAGTTAGTAAACGCAATAACTTTTGCGCAAACCAATCAAAATACGCTTTTTGCGATTTTTTTTACCAAACATATGTAGCAGAAAACAAATTGGCCTAAAATGTTAATACATTTTGATTTTTACATTTTTTGTGGGGAATTTCATATAAAAAAATGTGAAAAATATTTTTATTTTTGCAAAATTGTCGCTCTTTTTTTGTTTATAGCGCATGATCAAAAAATCGCACAGGTCATCAAATACCACCAAAAGAAAACTCTGTTTGTGGGAAAACAAGTACGTCAATTTCATTTGGGTACAGCGTCGCACAACCGTGCAATTGTCCGTTAAAACCACGCAGTGCCGAATCGCAAAATAGGCCCTGGTCAGGAAGGGGGTAAAATCTTCCGGGTCTTAAGTGGGGGGTGCGGAAGCGCCACTCCTCCTTCTTGTTTTTGTAGCTGCAGAGTGCTTAACCGAATTCCGGCATTGCCACCCTTACAAATGAATTCTCTAAAAACACTATCAATCTTTTGAAACAATTTTTTATGTAACCAAATTGGGGAATTTTGCAGGACATAGAGTAATTGCGGCATCCAAATCTTTTTTATTAAGTTATAACGTCCTGCCGCTAATAACAGCAGACGTTTCCACAGTTTTGCTTTTTCCCTAAGTTTGGTCAATAACAGCACTAAATTATCTGCAATGTAAAGTTGAGAGTTCCTAGAAATTTGTATGCCCAAATATTTAATTTTTTCCATTACTTGGATCTGGGCCACCAGTTTCCAAGGGAAACACCGATAACAAGCTTGATTTCGCCCAGTTTATCTGGAGGCCCGAAATTTACCCAAATATATTAATAATGTAAAAAGCATTCTGAAAGGGAACCGTGTGTGTCACCTAAGAATAAGAGAAGGTCATCTGCGTATAATGCAACCTTATCCTCTAAGGCCCCTCTTTTAAACCCCTGTACCTTATCTGAGGCTCTCAAAGCTATTGCCAGTGGCTCTATTGCAATGGTGAAGAGGAGGGGCGACAGGGGACAACCATGTCTCGTTCCCCTCCCCAAGCCAAATTTTTCAGAAGTTTCATTGTTTACCCTAACTCTGGCTTCAGGTGTCTTATATAACATTTTGACCCATTTAATAAAAACTGGCCCAAACTGTATTCTTTCCATTATTTTCCAAAGGTACTGCCACTCTAAGCTGTCAAAGGCCTTGGCGGCATCCAATGACAGGATTGCCTTCTCGCCCCCGCCATCTGTTGGTATCTGGAGATTCAAAAATACCCGTCTAATGTTTGTACTTGTTGTTCTTCCGGGTATGAACCCTGATTGATCAGGGTGGATAAGCCCCACTATAACTTTATTCAACCGGGCCGCCAAGACCTTCGACAGAATTTTCATGTCGGCGTTCAGCAGCACAATGGGCCTATATGAAGCGACATCCAGCGGGTCCTTACCTAACAATGACCCATTCAGTACCCTCAACAGTTCGGGTAGCAGAACCTTCCCATAGTGTTGGTATATCTTCCCTGGGAGCCCATCTGGGCCCGGAGATTTCTGCTTCGCCATTTCACTCGTAACCTGCTGTATTTCTTCCAATGTTATAGGGGAATCTAACTCCATTCTATCTTTCTCAGAAAGAGAAGGAAAGCTCAGATCTTTATGAAAATTTTTCAGTCTATCTTATCCTGTCAAGAACTATACAGCTCTTCATAGAATTCTTTAAACCTGTCTGCTATTTCTGGTGTATGTGATGAAATTCTTCCATCCCTCATAGTAATCGCAGGTACTGTGGAATTGGGGGAGCTTGCCCTGGCCAGCTGTGCCAGCATTCGCCCCACAGTCTCTCCCTCTCCAAAGCTGGTTTGTTTCCAGAAGAGGGATTTATTCTCCACCTTCCGGAGAGTCACCAACTTATAGTTCTGCTGTTCTTCTCTCCAGATCTTAAGTCTATTGGGTGTTAGCTGATTTATATATTTTTCTTCCGCTATTGTGACCCTCTGCCCAATTAGTCTCTCCCATTCTTTTGTCTGCTTTTTAATTTTTGAAATTTGTTGTATCATTATTCCTCTTAAGAATGCTTTTAGAGTGTCCCATACTATTCCTACTGGGGCAGTGCCCCTATTCAGGTCAATAAACTCTCCCAGAGACGTCAATATCTCACTCGGGTTTCCCATCGTTCCAATCCAAAAAGGATTTAACCTCCACCCTCCAGTGTACCTACGCTCTCCACCACTACTGCCACCGGGGAGTGATCCGACAGACCCCTAGGTCTGTAGCTCACATCTGTAATCATAGGCGCCATCTCCTCACTCCCCTGGACCAAATCAATCCTGGAGAGTGTGGAGTGCGTCCCAGAGAAGCGTGAGTACTGACGTACCCCCGGATTCCGTGTTCTCCAAATATCCCTCAGCCCAAGGTCTCTGAGGAGATCTGCCATCCGGTTACCCTTAGCGCCGCTTGTAGTCAGCCCTGAAGGGAATCTATCCAATTTCTGATCTATTACTATGTTAAAATCCCCTAATGCTATCACTGGTATCCCTGGCTTATCCAACATAAACTCGGCGAGGGCGCAGAAGGTCGACACTTCGGCGGGGGGGGGGGGGGCAGGTACACAGACTCTATTTTCAATTTTACAAAGCAAGAAAACATATCGTCCTAAATCGTCCACCTTAGTCTTGATACAGTCAAAGGCTACCCCTGATTTGATAAGAATGCCCCCCCCCCCCCCCAGAGTAGGAGGTGTAAACTGAGTGGAATTGTACACTGTAGTTCCACCATCTCAATTGAGAGATAGAAGCAGTTGTAAAATGTGTCAACTGTAAACAGAGAATATCTATTTCATATGTTTTAGCAATCAAACGAATAGCTGCCCTTTTCTCAGGAGCTCCCATTCCCCGGTTATTTTCTTTTTCTGAGTACTATTAACCATTAAATTACAAATTTACTGCTGCCTGCTAGCTGTAAATCTCCTGTTAGCGGGCGGCAAGTGGTAAATAGTTTAGAAAAATCTTAAAGAACATATTTTTCTATATATTTGTGCATTTTTTTGGTATTCTTTAATAAAACAGTGTACCAAATAAAAGCTCTATGTGCTTTTAATTTTTTTTTAGTTAGTTAAAGGATTATTGAGAAGTTAACCAACAAATGCCAACGCTGCCAAATTTGGGCATCTACCGTAAGCATCAATGATCTCTTGGCTGAAAAAAGACACCAGTCCATCTAGTTCAACCTGGGTGGGTGTGTGTGAATGTGTTTAAAACGTATATCCCTGTATGTTGTGATCATTAAGATGCCCATCTAATAGTTTTTAAAACTATCAATGATCCTTGCTGATACCACTGCTTGTGGAAGAGAATTCCACATCCTTACTGCTCTAACAGTAAAGAGCCCTTTACAGGTATTATGGTTAAACCACTCCTCTTCCAATTCCAGTGAATGGCCGTGTGTCCTTTTTAAATTTCCTTTCACTGAAAAGTTTTTTTTCCTATTCTAGGGATCACCAGTAAGATACTTTTGGATTGCTATCATATTCTCTCTCAAGCGTCTCCTCTCCAGAGAGAATAAATTCAATGCCTATAGTATTTACCCATGGCTGAGGTTCTCCAGTCCCTTTATTATTTTTGTTGCCCTTCTCTGAACTCTTTTCCATTCCAGCACATCTTTGCCCTATTGGGCAAAGGAAAGGGTCATCTTAAACTGTCTAACAATCTCTAAGAACTCTTTTAGTGATATATCTGCCAGATAGTTTTATGTCACAGGTCATACACCATGACAAGACTGAGCACAGCAACAAGACACAAGATAGTTATACTGCATCAGCAAGGTCTCTCCCAAGCAAAGAGTTCAAAGCAGAATGGAGTTTCAGGATGTGCTTTTCAAGTTCATTTAAAGTTCCACAAACAAACAGGCAACGTTGAGGACCATAGATGCTGTGGTCAAGCAAGGAAACTTAATATAGCAGATAAAAGACACATGATGCTTACTTTCCTTCAGCATTTTAAGATGTCCATCAGTGCCATCCGCACAGAACTTGCAAAAACCAGTGGGACCCAGGTACACCCATCTACTGTCCAGAGAAATCTGGCCCAAGGTGATCTTCATGGAAGAACTGTGGCCTAAAAGCCAAAGATTTGACATGAAAACAAGACTAAGTGACTCAACAATGCACCAAAAAATAGGAACTGGGTGCAGAAGATTGGCAGCAGGTGCTCTGGACCGATGAGTCAAAATTTAAAATATTTAGCTGTAGCAGGAGGCAGTTTGTTTGCCAAATGGCTGGAGAGCGGTACACTAATCAGTGTCTGCAGGCAACAGTGAAGCATTGTGGAGGTTGCTTGCAAGCATGGGGCTGAATTTCTGCAAATGGAGTTGGAGATTTGGCAATATAATGGTGTCCTTAATGCTGAGAAATACAGGCACATACTCATCCATCCTGCCATACCATCAGGGAGGCGTGTAATTGGCACCAAATTTATTCTGCAGCAGTACACTGACCCCAAACATACAGCCAATGTCATTAAGAGCTATCTTCAGCTTAGGAATGACATAGAGTCCTGGAAGTGATCAATTTGCCCCCACAGAGCCCTGATCTTAACAGCATTGGGTCTGTCTGGCATTACATGAAGAGACTGAAGGATTTGGGGCAGCCTACATCCAAAGAAGATCTGTGGTTAGTTCTCTAAGATGTTTGGAACAACATACGTACTGAGTTCCTTCAAAAACTGTGTGCAAGTGTACCTAGAAGAATTGATGCTGTTTTGAAGGGCAAGGGTGGTCAGGCCAAATATTAATTTGATTTGGATTTCTCTTCAGTTCATTTACTTTCCATCTGGTTAATTAATAAAAAAAAAAACTATTAACACTTATATTTCTGAAAGCATTCTTTTTTTACAACAGTTTTTCACACCTGCCACAAACATTTGCCCAGTAGCTTAAATATTAGAATTGCAATAACTAGCTTACTTTAAAGGTGTATTCTCAAAAGCTGTTGATAAGCATGCAAGACAGGAGCTCAGACATCCAGATTTCACTGGCTTTTTCCTTGCATAACAGTGACTCGCTAGATAGTGAAGCCAGGATCAGAATGACAGATCTGGAGCTTGTACCTTTAAAACAGGCAAGTATTGGTAGCTGCCATATTTCTAATCTCACAGGTTCCTTTAAGGCAAATTTAAACCAAAAAATGTGCATTTTTCATGCGTTTCCAAATGTGCATATATACACAATATTACCAAATATATTGGGACACCTGCCTTTACACGCACATGAACTTTTATGGCATCCCAGTCTTAGTCTGTAGGGTTCAATATTAAGTTGGCTCTTTTGCAGTTATAACAGCTTCAACCCTTTGCAGCTATAACAGCTTCAACTCTTGTGGGAAGGCTGTCCACAAGGTTTAGGAGTGTCTATGGGAATATTTGACCATTGTTCCAGAAACGCATTTTTGAGCTTAGGCACTGATTTGGAGAGAAGGCATGGCTTGCAGTCTGCGCTCCAATTCATCCCAAAGGTGTTCTATCGGGTTGAGGTCAGGACTCTGTGGAGGCCAGTCAGCTTTATTCACCCCAAACTCGCTCATCCATGTCTTTATGGACCCAAAGGTGTTCTATCGGGTTGAGGTCTGGACTCTGTGTAGGCCAGTCAAGTTCATCCACCCCAAACTTGCTCATCCATGTGTTTATGGACCTTGCTTTGTGCACTGGTCCAAATCATTTGGTGGATGGGGGATTATGGTGTGGGGTTGGTTTTCAGGGGTTGGGCTTGGCCCCTTAGTTCCTGTAAAGGGAACTCCTAAGACATCAGCATACCAAGACATTTTGGAAAATTTCATGCTCCCAACTTTGTGGGAACAGTTTGGGGTTGGCCCTTCTTGTTCCAACATGACTGCACACTAGTGCACAAAGCAAGGTCCATAAAGACATGGATGAGTAAGTTTGAGGTGGAGGAATTTGACTGGCCTGCACCCGGGTCACTGAGTCCTGACCTCAAACCGATAGAACACCTTTGGAATGAATTAGAGAGCAGACTGTGAGCCAGGCCTTCTCATCCATATCAGTGCTTGACCTCCTAAATGCACTTCTAGACGAATGGTCAGAAATTCCCATAGACACATTCTTAAACCTTGTAAAGAGCCTTCCCAGAAGAGTTGAAGCTGTTATAGCTGCAAAGGGTGGGCCAACTCATATTGAACCCTACGGACTAAGACTGGGATGCCATTAAAGTTCTTGTGTGTATAAAGGCAGGCGTCCCAGTACTTTTGGTAATATAGTGCGTGTGCTGGTGGTGCATTTTTCTAAATTTTTTTGGCATGGGGAGGACAGGTCTTCAAAGTGTCACATTTACGCGTGTTGCACTTACACACATTTACATATGTTTAAGCTTGTTTGCATTGTGAAAAAATGCATCTTGTACTTTTTCACTGCACTGCAATGGTATGTTCAATGCTTAGTAGCTGACATGGACTGTATGTGGTCAAAAACACATCTCACTGCATCTGGTGTGAATGTGCCCTAATGGGATATTGCAACTGTCCCATAGAATTATCATTTAGGATTGTAATAATGTATTTCGAATTTCAAGATGGTTGCAATTAGGAATTCATGTTTTATGAATATGGAGATTACTATAAAATAAGAATCACAAATAGAAATTTAAAGCAGGAGGTGTCAAGTAAATAATGTAAGGTAACATAGACGTCACAGCAGTTGTGTATGTGGCCTTCTAAGAAGAAAGAAGACTTTGTAAGCAGGACTTAGTTATTATTGACACTGACTATTCCAGTGTTATACAAATTCAATACGTGGGCACCTTGTTTGTCTACATGAGTTCATTTCCAGGAGCAGCTCCCACTCATGGAGAATTTATTGCTTAACTCTGCGAGGGTTTTTTAGAATAAAAAGAACATCAGGATTGTTGTTTCTCTTCTATCACTTTTTCTGGGGTTTTACAGGCAGCAGTTAAGGCTGGGGAAAATATGAACTGTTTCCAGTTACTAAGTTACTAATTTAACTGAGCCGCAGCAAATTAGACACATCATCATGTGGGAATTTAATGTAACTCGTGAAAGATCTTTAAAGGAGAACTCAGCTCTAAAGATGTTTAGAGCACTATAAATAGCCTACTAAGAATATTTTCATTTCTGAAACTGGGAAGCTGATATAAAAATAATCTAAGCTAAAAAACTTTGATGTCTGGCTAAATCCTGCTTTAACCACTTCAGCTCCTGAAGGTTTTACCCCCTTAATGACCAGGCCATTTTTTGCGATACGGCACTGCATTGCTTTAACTGACAATTATGCTGTCGGACGACGCTGTACCCAAATAAACGTGATGTCCTTTTTTCCCCCACAAACAGAGCTTTCTTTTGGTGGTATTTGATCACCTCTGCGGTTTTTATTTTTTGCGCTATAAATAAAAAAAGAACCAGAATTTTGAAAAAACAAAACAATAATTTTTACTTTCTGCTATAAAACATACCCAATAAAAAAAATTTTAAAAATCTAATTTTTTCATCAATTTAGGCCAACATGCATTCTTCTACATATTTTTGGTAAACAAAATCCTAGTAAGTGTATATTGATTGGTTTGCTCAAAAGTTAAAGTGTCTACAAACTACGGGATAGATTTATGGACTTTCTTTTATTGTTTTTACTAGTAATGGCTGTGATCAGCGATTTTTAGCAGGACTGCGACATTGTGGCGGACAAATATGACACTAAGGGGGAGATTTACTAAAACTGAAGCACTCAGAATCTGGTGTAGCTGTGCATGGTAGCCAATCAGCGTCTAACTTCAATGAAGCTTTGACAATAAAACCTGGAAGCTGATTGGTTTCTATGCAGAGCTGCACCAGATTTTGTGTTCTCCCACTTTAGTGAATAACCCCCTAAGTAACACTTTTTGGGGACCATTGACACCAATACAGTGATCAGTGCTAAAAAAAAATGCACTGTTACTGTATAAATGACACTGTCGGGGAAGGGGTTAACAGTAGGGGGATCATGGGGTTAAGTGTGCTCCTAGGGAGTGCTTTTTAACTGTGGGGGGAAGTGGATGCACTAGAGGAAAAGAGAGATCCGTGTTTCAGCTTAGCTTAGCTGAAACACAAGCTCTCTCTCTTCTTCTGTGACAGAACGGTGGTCTTCCTGGTTTACATGGCATGTAAACAACCGACCGGACCCGCTTATTGGCTTCCACTGTGTCCTATCACAGCGGGAGCGTGCGTTCGCCCTCGACATATCCTGCACAAAACCATGTACATGTATGTGATTTTGCGCACCAGGGCTACCCTGCTGCAGTATATATGCGGCAGGTGGTCCGAAAGGGGTTAAAGCCTAACTCCAGGTTACTTTAAATTGTTTGTTTGGACCAAGCTTTCCCAAAGAAACAATTTTCTTTACAAATTGTGGCAGCTATCGATGCTGTATAATTTGTATGTAACATCAGCTACATACAATTTACAGCGCTGTGTTTTGGTAGAGGGATGGGGACTTCCTATCCTGTTCCCAGAACAAAATCAAAGCAGGATGAGCAATGCTCAGCCATTCACAGGAAACCTTGTTTTTTATGAATGAATAAAAGGCTTCCTCTGATTTGCCATGGTAAAGTGGCTGGTAGATGATGTCACAATCTCCACCTCAGTCAATCAAAGGAATCCTTGTATTCATTGATTCATTTATTGTATTGATTGGTGGCAGCAATTAGTAAAGGAAATATTTGTACAGGCAAGCTTGGTCCAAAAATGTTTTTTAAAGTAACTCAAAACCTGGCCTTAGGCTTTAAAGTAGAACTATAGGGAAAACTTTTTTTTTTTTTTTCATTTTGGATAGAGTAAGGAAGGGTATAATCCCTGTCAGATTTTTTTTCACCATCCGTGTCCCATTGGAGAGATTTGCCTTCACTTCCTGTCCTATAGATTAAGAGGAAATAGGAAAGAAATCCCTGCAAATTAAGGGAATTCCTTGGGGACCCCTAGGTCACCAAAACTAGTCTCCCCTTTGAAAAATTTCCTCTCTAATATTTTGTTGGGGACAACCCAAAATTTGGGATTTTACTTTCACCTTCAATGATTAGATTGTAAGCTCTAACGAGCAGGGCCCTCTGATTCCTACTGTATTAAAGTGTACTGTATTTGTACTGTCTACCCTCAAGTTGTGAAGTGCTGCGTTAACTGTCGGCGCTATATAAATCCTGTATAATAATAGTAACAATAATAATAATAATGATAAACAGAACAAATGGAAAGGATGAATCTCCCTAGTGGGGGCACAGACAGCAATAAGACCTGACAGGTGTTCTAATCCCTCTCCATTATATTAAAGTTTTACTTTTAGGTATACTTTAAGACTACTGGGATTCAGGAAAACCTTGAGGGCCCTTTACAGGTCCCCACACTTTGTAGCTTTGATGTGTTTAGGTTGGATCCATAATTGTAGTGCTGAGATATGGACATGGAGAATTCTTGAAGTGGGATTTTTATGATTTGGTTCTGGTATAGCTTCAAGATTTGAGAAAATTGAAAAGCTACTGGAACTCCGTATTCCAGTGCATTGCTACCTGCACTGGTATACTGAGGAAGCCATCCAACATTGACACGTATCCCCTCATGTATAGACAAATAATAATTCACGTCCTATTAGCTGCTAGGAATCTAATATTAAGAAACTGGAAATCCAAAGTCATTCCAAACCTCTCGGAAGTTATACATTTGGTAAATGAAAATTATG
The DNA here is from genome assembly GCF_965119305.1 of Pelophylax lessonae. Classification (NCBI taxonomy): domain Eukaryota; kingdom Metazoa; phylum Chordata; class Amphibia; order Anura; family Ranidae; genus Pelophylax; species Pelophylax lessonae. The sequence continues at coordinate 575,186,287 of NC_138768.1, read as the reverse complement.
TACTTGAAAAAGCATTGTCGGTTAATAACTTAACCTACAACAAATTTCAGTTAGCCTGGGCCACGTGGCCTTTTCTTACACCTGATAATAGAATGTCCTAAATTTTCCTCTTAGGATGGAGACATGGGGTCAGTCCTCCTCTGCCTGGAGACATTGCTCCCTATGGGTTCCGGGCTCGGGAGGACGGTCCTATCCTTTATCCTCAACGTCATGAAAATGATATAACATCTGCATTATCTGTAATTTTCTTGCTTAATTAGACTTGTACTCTTTGCACCTTTGTACTCTTTTCCCTCTCCCCCTTTGTTAATACTGTAACAATCTCTATGTTATCCTCCATGTTGGAGGTTTGTTTCTCATGTTACCTTCTTACCTTGTAAATCAATAAAAACTTATTGAAGTAAAAAAAAAAAAGATTTGAGAAAATAAATGCTCAGTTCTAGAAGTTTATTTAGTGTTAAAATGTATGTTAAAGTGGTAGTAAACTCAAGATTTCTACTTCAATCCCTTGAAATAGTTAATGAACAATGTACCAAATACTGTCTTTACAATCTGTCTAGCCTGTGCTAATCTGCAGAAATTGAGCAATGTTTATTCTCATGATGTCACCGACACATGTGCATTATAACTGTGATTCACAGCATGCTTTCTGTGCCGTCAGTCTGTTCTGTACAATGCCATCCCCACGTCCTCCTTTTATCAGCGTCATTGCATTGTAATCACACGAAAGTACATTTCACCCCATGTGACTTGCTATGTCACAAGGGGCTGTAAACATTGACTTTGATCATGGGACAAGTCGAGGGGAGAGAGAGAGTATCACTTGTTGGCTGCAGTGTACAGCGAGGCTTGGCTAATTCATACTGCGCATGCAGTCCTCATAGAGAAGGGGCGGAAGCTAGATGCGGCACTGCACTGCATTGAGTTTTCTCATCATGTGTATGAGGCCTAAGTTTACTACTGCTTTAAGGATTATTTTAGGTTAAAGCTGAAGTTTAGGTATGGCAGTTTTTACATAGTTACATTGGTGCAGCTTGGACTATTGTAAGTATGCAAACGTCTTACTCGTGGGATCCCTGTGGAAGCTGGAAATCAATGTAGTAAACACCGCTACTCCAGTGATCTCCACTATCTTCTGAGTCATGGTTGCCCTGCTGCATTCTGCTGCTTGTTCAGAGCTGACATCTTTCAGGGAACACTGCATATTCTCAATGAATGCAAAAAATGTTCCCTGACTGGATGAGGCGGAGAGGTAACATCATGATCTCCACCTTGTCCAGTCAGAGAATGTTGCATTAATTGAGAAAATGCAAAGTCTTCTCTGAATGGCACCCGTGCTGAGCAAACAACCTCCTGTGTTCACTAAGCAGTAGGGCATCCGCTTGGCATAGGACCAGGAAGATAGAGGTCATTGTAGTAGTGGTGCCTGCTACATTGATTTTTAGCTTTCACAGGGATCCCACAGGTATGGTATACACATAATTACATTGGTCTAAATTGGACCAATTTAAACATTGCCGTACCTTTAATTCAGCTTTAAGTTTAGTAAAGTTGTCCTTTGATATATGCCCCCAGCCCAACTGAGTGCAGTTCTCCTGGAATACCTTTCTTCCTAATCAGCGACCTTTCCTCTTTGGTCTTCTCACTCCGTAGTCCTATTCATTCCTATGAGTAGCCATACTTATGGCAACCAACCAGGAGGCTTTATTTTAGTTTTGGCCAATTAGTGACAGGGTCATGTAGCACCCTCCTAGGTAGGTGCTAGTGAGAGAGTATAGTTTTTGGCTCTGTCTGCCTATCAGAGGAGCAGCAGGGAAATTGGTATATCGCTTTCTGCCAACCAGAGAGCAGGATCTGTGAGTTTGGTCTGCTAAGTGTGCTCAGTGTGTAAGTCATTGGGTCTAGATAGTGTTTCACACTGGTTCAATAGGGAGGCATGTTGGACAATGGGAGGAAACCTGACCGATGGGTACATAGGCTTTGATACAGTCCCGGTGATTGGTAGAGACTGGCTGTCTCAGTGCATTATGGAATACTGTATAAAAGCCAGAAGCACCTGTGCTGCGTTGTCTTTGGCTGGTGAGCAGAGTCCCGGAGGGGGGGGGGGGCTCCTCTGTAGCAGTGGCACATGGTCACAGTCAGTCGGCCTGGGGACCAGAGGAAAGGAACTGAACCCATAGGTCCAGGAGAACTGACTGCAGGGGTAGAGACACTGGAGGCCCTCGAAAAAAAGTATAGTGAGTACAGGGAATGGTGTCTAGGGGCCTGACCTGAGGGGGGCCACCCCGGTGTAGGATAGTCAGAGGACGGGTGTCAGTCTGTGAAATGAAAGGGGATACTAGGGGGGTATCCTGAAGATAATCTATCCAACTAAGTCGTCTGTACAGAGACTTAACCTAAATTCATCTAGTGCCAAGGTGAATCTGCAGCCGGGCTGCATCTTCAGACAGGAGTCCTCATCCATTGTGAATAGTTTAATCTGGAGTATCCTACTCTTCCCTTCTCCCATCCCTATTTAAAATAAAACACCAAAAACAACTGCATACCCCTGACTGATCATTGATTGAGCCAAGAAGTAAAGCATTGATCTGTGAATGCCAGTGTTGCTAACGGTAACCCAGGGGGACCCTTGAGTGTATTATCCAGCAGTCCTCAAGGGGGCAGTGCTAAAATCACTTTTAGGGTACATTTAGACATGCATTTAATCTCCTTTGCCTCTGAAGTCCGATCCACTTCAGGATGCAGCACCTTCTTAGTGTCTGTTTAAACCCCATTTTTGCCAAAAATTGTGCTGCAACCATATACATTACATGCAGTTCTGGGGCATTTGGGTCACTTCCATTCATTTGCATGTGTAGTGTTTGTCGGGCTTGCCGCTCCTGGTGATTGTTACAAGTTGGGTCAACATAGCCGTAGTCACAAAGCGAAGCACCACTGCTGAATGTTTACGGCATGTAAACATTCCCCTCTGATGCCTATTGTACCTTAAGGGGGGCAGTAGGCAGGCAGCAAAAATGCAGCTCAACCGCATATTTTTGCTGCACCCAACTGCAAGTCTAAACGAGGCCTAAGTGTTAACCAGTAACTTCAGTCAGGTCAACTGTTAATGCGGACCTGTGCTTTGCCCTTGCAATGCAAAACAAAAAAGTTTTCTTTAATGCCCCCCTCCCCAGTAGCACATAGATTCCTCTCTTTCACTGTCCACCTTCTCCTTTCATTCATCTGGAGTGAGATAACAAAACCCTGTGTAAGCTCCAGATGGCTCTTGTCAGAGCTTGTACAGTACTGTGGACTCTTCCTACCCACATATGACAGAGCTGTGCCAAACGCCTAGCATTAGTTCTGTCACATGATTAATACTCATTTTATTCTTCAATCTCAGCTGCTGAGTGGTGGGGGAGCAAAGGAGAGAATATTAAAGGGAGTTTATTTTAGGGATCGACTGATTATCGGCAACACAGATATATGGGCGGCTGATATGCACTTTCTCTGATATATCGGAATCGGCCTCTGAGGTTACCGATATTGACGATATTTAGGGAAAGTGCATGTACCGGTGTGATGCCTGCAGCTAGAGGCATCACCCTGATACCGGTGTCCATAGCCAATGGTTGGCTGACTTGTAATGATAACCGATGCGGCTGAGAAGCCGCTCGGCTGTCATTACAAGGAGCGGGAGGGGACGCCCCCCCTCCCGCTGCCTTCTGCGGCTCGCCCTGGTCTCCCACCCACCGGGAGACCTGGGCATCCTACCTCCACCGCCGCCGAAGAGAAGACCCGATCAAAGCTGGTCATTGGATATCGATATCGGTCGATCACTAGTTTATTTATTATGAAATGCATTTATTATAGAGAGAAATAAAAATATAACTAAAGGCAAAACATTTTTTTACATTTTGGATAGAGTGGAGATAAATTAGAACACCTGTCAGTCTTTATTGCTGTCTGTGTCCCCGTTAAGGAGATTTTCCCTCTCTATTTGTCCTGTTTACCATTATCAATAAAGGGGAAAGTAAAAGAAAATCCCAAATTTTGAGTTGTCCTCCGAAAAGTAATAGAGGGGAAATCTTCTGAAGAGGACACTAGTTCTGGAGGTCTCCAAGGAATTCCCTTAATTTGAACGGATTTCTTCTCACTTCCTGTTTGGCTATGGGACAGGAAGTGAAGACAAACCTGCACAATGGGACACAGATGGTGAAAAAAAAAATGACAAGGGTTATACCCTCCCTTACTCTATCCAAAATGAAAAAAAAAAAAAAAGTTTTGCCCTATAGTTCTACTTGTATATTTTGCAACTTTAGTGATTTAGTATATGTGCATACCTTACCCAGAGACGTGTGATTAAAAACTGCAGTTTAGCCCTTACTAAACTGTGCTTGTGTAACTTGTAGACTTCACTAAATCCCACCTTAGTTTAAGGTTTGTCTGATGTGTTGGTGGAAAGTGATGAAATCTTGGTAGCTTGCCATAATAAGGTGAATAAATGGAAAGAAAAATATTCCTTGGCAGACTTTCAACATAACTGATGCTTTATTAAACTAGCTCTGAATTTTTCATACTACTTTAAGTACCGGTAATAACAATTCTTACAAAGTAAATTCTTGACAGCAGCTCCACTGAAGGCCTCTTCTGAGCTATCCGAATGGAACCAGAAAGCCCTAGTTTACTAGCAGCGATGAGCTCATGTGTGTTCAGATACTAGTCCAAACCCAGCTGAGCTACCTCACCAGGAAGTTGCCCCTGCGTCCTGCCAATCATTAGTGGCTGGGGCATTCCCTGCTCCGCGCAACTGAATGTATACAAGGAGCGTGTACAGTCAGAGTTGTATAAAGTACTCGAAACCCATACTTGAGTAAAAGTACAAGTGCTCGATCAAAAAGTGACTTGAGTAGAAGTGGAAGTGCTCGATCAAAAAGTGACTTGAGTAGAAGTACTAAAGTATTCAACATTTTTTGTACTTAAGTATTGCAAGTATTTTTTTTTTTTTTTAATTTTGCTACTCAAGTACTGAAAGTAAAAGTACCAGTAGTTTTGAAAAAAAAATGCTACTCAAGTACTGAAAGTAAAAGTACTGTGTTATGTAGTTATTAAAGAAAGAAGTCAAAAGTTTGAACATCATATTGTTTTTTATTATTTCAAATGCAGCTTTTATTTATACATACAGTAGCATTTATTTTCGTATGCGCTGATAATACAAATGTTTTGAGCTTCATGAAACCTGCCATCTACTGTTCTGGCAGTGGTAATTTTTATAATTGTAACGAGTAACTATGCAGCACAAAAAAAAAAAATATCGGAGTAGAAGTATTGAAATCATTGGAAAATGTAGTGAAGTAAAAGTGGAAGTAGGAGAAAAAAATTCTACTCTAGGAAAGTACAGATACCGCCTTTCGGTACTTAAGTACAGTAGTGAAGTAGTTCTACTTAGTTACTATACATCTCTGTGTACAGTACATGTATAGCCTTTCTTCAGTCCACAATATTATTATATAATATTATACTCTTCCCTATTCTTTCAAAACTAAAAATGGCTGGAGCTATGCTTTAAAAATTGTTAAACAATTAAATAAAAATTATCTAAAACATAATAACATAGAGCTTGCTATAGTTTTGACGACATGTGTAAAGCATTCTGGACAATAATCTGCAAGGAAAACTTAGTATATATGATTACAGTAAACCCCCCTCCATTGCGGGGGTTACGTTCCGGACCCAGCTGCGAAAAGTGAAATTCCGCGAAATAGAAAAACCCTATTAAAATGCATTGTAGGCATGATTTTTTTACTGTCACTGTACATGTAGAAGCATTTTAAGGTCTTTAAACACACTTTTAAAACAATAGAAACTCATTTAAACACATAAAAGATACTTAGAGACAGAGCAAGAGCTATGAAAAACACAAAAATCTTTCATTTTTAATGATTTATATAGTAAAATAACATTACAAAAAAAAACGCGAATTACCGGGACCGCAAAAACTGAACCGCGATGTAGCGGGGGATTACTGTATTTATTAACATTTTTTACCAGCCTGAAATGACTAGCCATTTCCGAAAACTGATTTAACAAATTCTGTTGTAAATGCTAACTTGCTTCCTGTGTTTTTTTTCCTGAAAAAAAAAAAAAAAGACACCACAACATTGAAATCTCAGTTAGCCTACTAAATTCCACACTTAGATAATTATTGCTTTTGCATAAAACCAATCCCAACAGGAGGCTGTTGACATTGAGTCAACCTATCATACAAGTTTTTGTCAGTGGTATCCTTTGGGTTATGTTTTTTATACGACTTTTAAATGCACAATGACAGAATGTTAATGTGCATTTTTAAGAGCAAAATATCAACAGTGAGTGCAGGTTCACACTTGTGCGATGCGGGAAGGCTGCGATTTCACAGCCTGTTGCCGCATCACATCCGCACAAGAGGCAGTTCACACTGCCATATGCAATACGCAGGGGGTGTCAATGAAATGTTAACGGCACCCCCAGTTTGATCGCATATCGCAGTGCGATCTGACAGTTCGCACAGGATCGGATCACACAAGTGTGAACCACTGTGCGATCCGATCCTGATGCGGCTGAAAAAAAGGGTCCTGTGCGTCTTTTGTGCGGGTGCAGTGCGAATTTCAGCCATACAAAGTGTATGGCTGAATTTGCATCCGCACAGGAGATCGCATGTAATGAAGGAGCAGTGCGCTCCGATATTACATGCGATCAGCGCACCCGCAGCAGTGTGAACCGGCACTGAAGCCCATCAATTAATTAGATGTAGTATGGATACATATAGTGTATGTGTATAGTGTTACTTTTGTCTTCATTAAAGTGGTAAATAAACTGTGGTCCTGTTGAACAAGTTGACAATAAAGCCCCGTACACACGTACCGATGGTCGGCTTACAAATGTTCCTCTTTTCTCCCCGGGATGTCGGTGTCTGCTGAAAAGTGCAAAGACAGCACAAGGACAGCACAAGAATTTTGTCCGCCGACTGCAGAAGTGATGTCATGTAATGGTTAACTTTCCCTGTGTTTTCTATTTTCTGAGCATGCCCAGTCTTGCAAATCTGCGGTCTGTCGGCCGAATTGTGTACTGACAGGCGAACAATCGTCCGTTCTGGTGTCGGCATACAAATATTTTCATGTTTGCACGAAAGACTTTTGTCCGCGGATTGTGCGCAGACATCTGTCGGAGGCACCATACTAACACGCGTACAATCGGCAGATCCTTCGTCCACCGACGTTTGTATGCCGACGATCGGTACGTGTGTACGGGCCTTAAGGCATGGATTAATCAACAATGATCTGAGGACATTCAATATGCTCAGTGAACCCTAGTCATGAGTTAAATTACATTTGAGGAACTGGAAAACCGTTTACAAAATATATATTCCATCTGCTGATTATTTTCCATTCTAGTGTCTGCAAGATTTTTTTTTCCAGGAACCTATTCATTGGCTATGTCTAATTTTAATTCAAATATATACATTTTGAAATTGATTATTATTATTAATAATACAAATAATAATAATAATATTTGACAAATACATGTACTGTGAGATATATACACTTTGTATATATACACACACACTGTGTCTATCTATCTATCTATCTATCTATCTATCTATCTATCTATCTATCTATCTATCTATCTATCTATCTATCTATCTATCTATCTATATACAGTATCTCACGAAAGAGAGTACACCCCTCACATTTATGTAAATATTTTATTATATATTTTCATGTGACATCACTGAAGAAATGACACTTTGCTACAATGTAAAGTAGTGAGTGTACAGCTTGTATAACAGTGTAAATTTGCTGTCCCTTCAAAATAACTCAACACATAGCCATTAATGTCTAAACCGCTGGTAACAAAAGTGAGTACACCCCTACGTGAAAATTTCAAAATTGGGCCCAGTTAGCCATTTTCCCTCCCCGGTGTCATGTGAGTCGTTAGTGTTACAAGGTCTCAGGTGTGAATGAGGAGCAGGTGTGAAATTTGGTGTTACCACTTTCACTCTCTCATATTGTTGGCTGTGGAGGGGGCAGAAGTAGCCACTGAGAGCCTGAGCCGGGTGCCAGTCCAGGCATGTGGGCGCCTAGACCGTCTCTGTGACAGCATCCGACAGTGGGTTTCAGCCCACTGTCTGCTGAAAATGGGTCACAGGAGTGCAAAACGAACTGCACTCCTATGATCCACAACAGAAGTACAGCCAAACAAGCTTTGTCTATACTTCTCCTTTAATTCTGTGTAAGCTCTGACAGAGACCAATATGGATGCAGAGCTTACACAGGACTTATATTCAGGGCTCTAACAATTGAACAGAGAATAGGGATATTATAAATCAGTGGGTGGGGGAAAGATTAGCAAGAAAAGAAAGCCATGTGTAGATTCTAGTGGGATCACTAGTTAAAGCTTACACAGGTCTGACTGCCCTTAGTTCTCATGTGACAGTGACTGGCCAATCACTAGTGCTATCAAATGAAAAAAAAAAACATGCTCATCCATACCCAAAAGTTGCAGGTATTTTCTTTGCTCAGGTGGCTGAACAGAGTGGTGGAAGTGAAAGAAAAGTAAATATATGATATAGGGATACTAGGCTCTATAAACAGGTCCATACAGGTTTGCTTTAAAGCGGCAGTATACTCTTTTTAACTTTTACCTACAGGTAAGCCTATAATAAGGCTTACCTCTAGGTAAAATTATTATCTCCTAAACCTGCACCGTTTAGGAGATATTTGCCCTGCATGCAGCCGCTGACACCAGCGGCGCATGCGCTCTGAAGGTCCGGCGGACCTTCACAGCTCCTTGCCGGAAAGTGAACTCCCGCACGCATGCACGGGAGTGAAGTCATCATGGCCCCCGGCCACTCACAGCACGAGGGAAAAAGTTTAAAAAAGAAAACTAATGTAGCCACCACATCTAATAACTAGTAATCTGCAGTATATTACATTTTTGGGTTTAATACTGCTTTGAGGTGTTTCTAAAGGCAGAAAATATTTTTTACCCTAATTCATGCCCATTCCCCCCCCCCCCGGCCCCCCTTTATACTTCTCTGAGCCCCATCTAAATCCAGTGATGTGCATGAAAGCAGCAGCTCTCCCAGGTCTATGTCTCCTCATTGGCTCACATAGCAGCAGGAGCCATTGGAAATGAGAAGGGAGTGAGGCCAAGCCATGCTCTGTGTGTAAATGGACAATGTCCATTTACATGAGCGCAGCTTGGGAGCGAGCCTGCTCTAATGCCCCCATAGCAAGAGGTTTGCCATTGGGGGCACTCAGCAGGGGGAAGGAGCCAGGAGTGCCAACAGGGGACCCAAAAAGAAAAGGATTGGGGCTGCTCTGTCCAAAATCATTGCACAGGGCAGATAAAACATGTTTGTTATTTAAAAGAGAAAAATGTAAACCTTTAGAACCAATTTAAGTACGATTTATACATGATTAAAATCCATAGGAAGCACCAAAGACATCAAAAATCTGAATAAAAGGTCATGAAAACCTATAGTCATTGTAGAAAATAAACTATATATAAAGGTGTTGTTTGGTACCAGCAGCACAGTCCTATTTCGGAACGTTTTGGTTTGTTTTCAATCTAATGCTATATTCTAAATATTTAAATGTGATCAAAGCTCTTCTAGAGCTCTTTTTTAATGCAGAGAGAGACAGATGTCCGCTTAACTTCCTTTTGCCCTTTTGAATTTTCACAGTTTAGGTCAAGGTTGCGGGCTCTTCAGGTCAACCATGGGTTAGGCTTGTTCTGCACTTCCTCAGCCCAAATAAAGTTGGTCAGTGGCATGTGCCACAGCTTGTGGCTTTGTTCCCCCGCTGTCCTTGTTCCAATGTGACCTTAGTGAGACAGTCAAAGCACCTGCCAGTTTGCAAAACATCTATAAATAAAATGTAGGTCACTGTGCACAGGGATGAACGAGTCCATTTCCTAACATTCTTGTTCATGAAAGAAGGATTTTGTTTGGATCAACAAGTTGTTATTCATTGAGATTTAGATGTTTCTTATGCAGTTAACATTACCTGTATGTACTACTTGAATAATTTCAGCTCCTCATATTTTATTAATTTCAATAAATCCACTTCTGCAAAAATGATTTTTAACTTATACATTAACAATACATGTACCCCTTGAAAATGAACAATTAGTAATTAAAAGAATGCTTGCTCATATTAAAATGTTTAGTTTTGGAGGACACATGCTGGTCATTGCAATTAATGGGTGATAGCAAGTATATGGAGGAGCAGAAACAAAGCCAGAAAATGTCACCTCTGAGATCCAAAATATAATGTTTTGGGGTCAGTTAATTTTTTTCCTCTAGTTTAAGGCTGGGTTCACACATCTGGGGTCACGGTTTCCAGCTTGGGGTCTGGTGCGTTTCTGTTCACCGGTTCAGGTGTGATTCAGGTCCGAATTGTTGCCTGAATTTGCACCTAAACTGGACACAAAAACGCACAGGCCCCTTTTTTTAAACCAGGCAGGAAAAGCGTGATTCTGGGAGGACTTACCCATCTATCCTCCCAGTATAGGCACTAGTGCGCAACCTTAGGGCCATGCAGGGGCACGATTCGTGACTTCTGTCACTGGATACAGTGGATGATAGATTGGGGTACAAGGCCGCTGTGATTGACCTGTAAAATGAGAGCTCTGTGGCCAATCACAGTGATCACAGTAAATAGTAGCTGTCATTCTTGATGCCATTGTTTACTACTGTGATTTATTTGATTGGTCACAACAATCACATGGTACAGGGCCATTTTCAATTGCCCTGTATCACATGATAGTTGCGGCCAATCACAGCTATCACAGTAGTTCTCAATGGCTTCATTAATGGCATCCAAAAAGTGCAGTGACATTGCATTAATCTGGTGAAAGTATTAGTTTTTTTTTTTTAATTGTAAAAAAAATCGTAAAACCATTTTGTTCACATACTGTCACCAGAAGAAGTGCAGTGTCACTATAGGAACATTGTACTGCTGTGGGTGTGATCATGTACAATGACTGGCTGCGCTAATATCACTGTACGTCAGTGCTGCAAGCTGTTGTCTCTTATCCCAACCACACCACAGCAGTACAATGTCACAAGATCAGTGCTGCCAGTCAGTATCCCTAATCACGACGGCACCAGCCACAGTGTTCCTGATCACTGTCACACTGGACACAGTGCCCCTGATCACTGCCACACCAGAGACAGTGTCCCTGATCACTGCCACACCAATCACAGTGTCCCTGATCACTGCAACACCACTTCAAGTGTCCCTGATTACTGCCACACCAATCTCAGTGTCCCTGATCACTGCCACACCAGTCATAGTGGTACCATAAGGACTTCTCCAATCATTACCACATTAATAATCACAGTGTCATCAGACCAGTGTGCGGCTATAATCAGTGCTCCTGAGGGCCCATTCCCACCTGGGCATTTATGATCACAGTGTTTCTGCCTGCAAACCCAAAAGGTGCTGCAAAACTTACTAATTGCACCATGTTTGTTCAGGTGCCATTTATTTTCAATAGCACTTTAACCCGGGTGTGATTCTGCCAGTTATGCCAAAATTTTCATGTGATAAATGGGGCTGAAGTCATGGCAAACCATATTGTGCGAAGCTTGTCACCCAAAAGAAGCTCCTGCTCAATTTTGACATTCTTCATAGAAAAATACCTGATTATCCTCCATACACCAGCATCCCACCACCAGAATCCACCAAGACCTAATCAGGAACCTTAGGCCCCTATATATGCCTCCACCCGGCCATTCCATCTGCCCCGACACCGAAATGGTGGCAGGAAGTTACATCATCAGGCGTGTGTGTCCCACGTCGTCGCGCGTCAGTGCTATTCGCGATAAGCCCACCTTTTAGCAATGCCACATCACTGTATTGTCCAAAAGGGTCCAGACTATCAGCAGACATCGCAGGCTCTGGTGGTCCTCCACATCACAGATAGAAAAGAGGGGGCAGACTACCAACATCTAACCCCCAATAGGGATATACATTATACACTCTATTATTCAATGTTGACATTTGACCTTTTCCGGTTTCCATTTCTGCCATTACAGCATATTTTGGTTTTGGCACCATTACAGTACATTGGTTTTGATCTATTTGTGTGACACACAAGATAAAATGTCCTGTACATAATTAGTCCAGACAGTGAAACGGTGTCCCACATGTGATATTGCCAAACTCGGGAGGAGTAGTAGAATGTATTTTGGGGTGTAAGTATGCCCCTGGTGTGTATGACAAATATGTTATGGAATTGACAACTTTGTTTAGAACATTTTTTATTTTCATTCTGCATTTTTCAAAAACTTGTGGCAAAAAAACATAGTCTTTAAAAGATTTACTATTCCTCTTAAAAAATGGATCTTTTATGCCCCTAGAAAGCCTGACAGTACTTCTTGGATTTTGGGCCTCCTAATGTGAAAAAGAGTAGCAGAATGTGTTTTGGGGTGTAATCTAATTATGCCTATGCTGTGTGCTAGAAATAATATCTTATTAATTGACATTTAGGTGTAAAAAAAATACATTTTTATTTAGCATTTTCCAAAAACATGTGGCAAAAAATGACATTGTAAAAAAGACTCATTATACCTTTCAGAAAATACATTTGAGTGTTTCCTTTCCAAAATGGGGTCATTTTGTGGGTGTTTCCACTGCCCTGGCGCTCCAGGGCTTCCACAAATATGATAGGTAGCCAAGAAATTAGATTTGTAATTTATACCTCTGGAACGCCTAAAGGTTCTCCTTGGATTTGGAGCCCCTCTATGCATCTAGGCTGTAAAAAAAGGCTCACACATGTAGTATTCCCATACTCAATCAAATCACTGAGGATTTCCAGAGAACTGTGTGTTACCTTATGAAATGCTGTGTTATTAGCAGACTGCCTTGAGGTACTGCTTTATCTGAATTAAATTATTATTATTATTTTGTATGGATTGTATTTTTTCCCCTATATTGGAGTGGTATTACCCTAATGGCCTACCTACTCGAAGAAGAGGAGAGGGAGAAGCCGCTCACCTTCCTGCCGGTTCCCACAGAACGAAGAGGACGCCGGAGTCGGAGGAGAACCCGCCGGGACTCACAGGTAAGTGCACTGCTCTCAGTCGGGCACACACGCTAAACTCTGCATTGGGGGACATGTACACTGTCAATGCATTGAAGGGGGCACGCACGCTAAACTCTGCATTGGGGGACATGTACACTGTCAATGCATTGAAGGGGACACGCACGCTAGACTCTGCATTGGGGGACATGTACACTGATCAATGCATTGAAGGGGGCACGCACGCTAAACTCTGCATTGGGGGACATGTACACTGTCAATGCATTGAAGGGGGCACGCACGCTAAACTCTGCATCGGGGGACATGTACACTGATCAATGCATTGAAGGGGGCACGCACGCTAAACTCTGCATTGGGGGACATGTACACTGATCAATGCATTGAAGGGGGCACGCACGCTAAACTCTGCATTGGGGGACATGTACACTGTCAATGCATTGAAGGAGGCACGCATGCTAAACTCTGCATTGGGGGACATGTACACTGTCAATGCATTGAAGGGGGCACGCACGCTAAACTCTGCATTGGGGGACATGTCCACTGTGAATGCATTGAAGGGGGCACGCACACTAAACTCTGCATTGGGGACATGTACACTGATCAATGCATTGAAGGGGGCACACACGCTAAACTCTGCATTGGGGACATGTACACTGATCAATGCATTGAAGGGGGCACACACGCTAAACTCTGCATTGGGGACATGTACACTGATCAATGCATTGATGGGGGCACGCACGCTAAACTCTGCATTGGGGACATGATGATTGTACACTGTTCAATGCATTGATGGGGGCACGCACGCTAAACTCTGCATTGGGGACATGTACACTGTTCAATGCATTGAAGGGGGCATGCACGCTGGTCACTGCATTGGGGACATGTACGCTGGTCACTGCATTGGGGGCATGTACGCTGGTCACTGCATTGGGGGCATGGTATGCTGGTCACTGCATTGGGGACATGTACGCCGGTCACTGCATTGGGAGCATGGTATGCTGGTCACTGCATTGAAAGGGGCATGTATACTGGTCACTACATTGGAAGGGGCATGTATACTGGTCACTACATTGAAAGGGGCATTTATACTGGTCACTACATTGAAAGGGGCATTTATACTGGTCACTACATTGAAAGGGGGCATTTATACTGGTCACTACATTGAAAGGGGGCATGTATGCTGGTCACTACATTGAAAGGGGCATGTATACTGGTCGATAAAGAGGGGTGACCAGCGCTACGGATTTCAAAATATGAAAAAAAGGGGGGTGAAAAATTGCAAAACGAATAAATAAAATAATAAGGTGTAAGCTGCCCCAATCAAACCTTAAAGAAGGTGAAAGTGATAAATAAAAATGTGACGATTGGTGTTGGCGCTACCTTTATAAATGCCCCAAAAAAACGTGAGTGGGGATAAAGGGTGTAAAAACCCACAAATGGTGAAATGTGCCAAATGGTGTTATAAAATGATAATCAGAAATGCGAGTCTGGGTGTTTATTACAAATTAAATTATAATAGTGCTGAAAATAAAAAACGTGAGTGTAATAAACTCACAAACATGCATTGGGTGAAAAGGACTTGGTGATTAATAAATAAAACGTGCCACACAAAGTGTGATGATAAACTGAAAAACTTTGATGTGCAAAATCCGTGGTGGCCACTAGGTGGCGTTTCTTCGGAATACAACCTGTATGATGATGAGGGGTTCCCTTTCGGAAAATGATGCAAACAATGGCCGCTGGCGGGAGGCCTAGATGCTCATATAAGAAGAAACCCCATAGTGAATAGTCAAATCATACATAGCATAAAGCAAGGCGTAGATAACTCACTCTTAAGATGATCGAGATCAGAGTACAGTGTGCGCCGGGATGCTTCCGCGTTCCACGGCCGACAACTGGAAGTGACGTATGACGTCGGAGACTCCGCCCTACGCGTTTCGTCACAATGACGTCAACTGGAGCGGCGTCAACTCAGCGTACTCCCGGACTTCTTATAGCCGCCCGTATCCTAGCAACGGAGGGGACGGAACAAACACCGCCATCTTGCAACTCCCACTCCGGAAGCCATATTGCTCCACCACTGGCTTCTTACTATGGATGTGCAGGGGAACGGCCATACCTCATCATATCTGATCAAATGAGTGTGTATACGAGCCTTACATATTTGGACCATTTCTTTATTATAACCATTAAAAACCTCGTAAAAAAAACAATTAAAAAAATTAAAAAAAAAAAAAATAAAAAGGTGAGATAGGAAAAGAGTTTTTTGTATTAAAAAACTTTAAACCCGGGGAATCCACCAGCATCCCCGTTCCTGACCACCCGATCGCGGCATCCACACCTTCTCTGACCGTCGCCGGTGACCGGGGAGCCGTCCATCCGCATATTGTGTAGCTCCTCCAGGGGATCGCGCCGGACCGGCGCCTGCGGCCTACCCGCGACATTGCGGCCTAGCTGACCTCCGCGATCTGCCGCCCGGGACGGTAAGCGAACGCAGCCCTCTCCATCCTCCCGGTCTCCCCCCCTCGGGACGCCCCTCACTGTCTGCCTGGCCTGCTCTAAGTCTGGGGACCTCCGCCATCCGTTTTCCCAGGGCCCCTGGCCGCCGCTGCCCGCCATCTTGCCGGCCCCCCCTACATCCATCATCTGCACCTAGGAGTCCTGGGGTACCCCCCTGTTACGGAGGGATACCTGGGGTCCCATCCTCATCCTCCTTGGGAAGCTGCCGGGATCATACTCTGCTGCTACGGACCTCCAGTGCTGAGGGGGGATACAGTCCGGGCTCTGATTTTGCTGCTTTGCGGACTCTGTGAGTTGGGGGGTTCTGTGGACTGTTGGCTGACCCCTGTCCACTTCCATCCTTATTTGCCTGCTATCCTTCAGCCCTGTTGAGTGTCCCTCACAACTCCTGCAGCATATCCATCAGCCTGCCAGGTACCTGTCTGCTGCTGTGCAGTCTTCCAGCTACATACTCATAGCTGCAGAGTATTGCTCCAGGCCCTCACTGACTTTCTTGCAAATCCCTATACCCACAGCTGCAGAGTATTGCACCAGGCCCTCACTGACTATATTACAAATCCCTGCAACAGTTCCCCTGTCCTTTTGATCCCTTTTAGCTGTGGATTGCTCTGATCAAATTTTTTCCTACATTAATAAACTTGCACTGTATGCCCGTGACCTCCAGCCCATGTGCATCTTCTTGTAACTGATTTGAAGACGCTTGTAATGAGGTGCTGAGCCACGGGACTGTCCGGCTCCAGCAGTTACCTTTTAGCCTGACTACACCTACTATACGCATGTCTGCGGGCAGCTCCCACCTCGCTGACCCTGCAGACCTTCAACAGAGCTCCATACAACGTTACCTGCTGCGCACAGCGCTACCGGAACCCCGCTCCCCCAGACCTGATAAGATGGCGCCCAGTCGCACAGTGGGTAAAACCAAACCTCCCCCTCCGCCATCTCTGCCTACTCCTCCTGATGGGGCCACGGGAGGCGCGGTGCGGCCTCCTTCTCCAGCAGCATCCTCATCCTCGCCTCCCCTGCCCAGCTCTTCTTCAATGAATGGGGGCCCTGACTCCAGGGATTGTGGGGGAACCCTCAGGTCGGAGGCGGCCTCCCTTCTCTCTGCCTTCCGGTCGGACTTCGAATCCTGGGCCTCTAAAATGGAGCTCTCGCTGCATGCTGACTTGAATGCGATCCGCCAGCAGGTCTCCGCTACGGACTCCACTGTTGCCGCTGTCACCGCTACTCAGGAAGCCCATGAGTCCCGCATTACGGCTTTGGAGACTGCCTCCCGGGACCACCTCCACCGCCTGCGCCAGCAACAACTCCGCATAGATGACGGCGAAAACAGGAGTCGCAGGAACAACATAAGGATTCAGGGCCTCCCTGAGGCCACCTCTGGTACGGATCTTAAACCCACAGTGACTGCCATTCTCAATCAGATTCTCGGTAGAGCCCCGACCACGGCCATCGAACTGGACAGGGTGCACAGAGTGGGGGGTCCGGGAGGTGGGGGAGAAGGCCGTCCCCGTGATGTGTTATGTAGGGTTCACTACTATACCCTAAAGGAAGAAATTATGAGAAAGGCTTGGCAGCTGGGATCTCTTGACTTTGATGGCTCCTCCATTCACATCTACCCCGACCTATCCCGCAATACTCTACATATGCGAAGAGTGGTCCGTCCCTTACTGGACTTGTTACGTCAAATTGGGGCCACTTACACATGGGGGCACCCCTTCAGCATCAAAGTGACTTTCAACTCCCGGAAGTTCGTGCTAGCGGATCCTGATCAACTACCCGACTTCTTCTCCTTCCTGGGTCATGCTCCGGTGGACATTCCGAATTGGCTGGATCCTCCAGTTGAATGGACGCGACCACAGTCATCTGGTCCCCTTCCTCAGAGAAGTCGTCGCTCCCGCTCAAGATCTGCCTTACCCAGGCACAGGCCTAGCCGCCCTCAGTCTCCGGAAGCTTGATGACTGCATATACCGCACTCCACTCTGACTGTGCTAGTGCGACCGGACCCTATTTGTTGACCCCCTGCTTGCCCTCTCCTGCTATAACATGCTTCTCTCCACAGTTACCGGCCTCATCCGTCTTGGTCTGACTTTGCTTCTGCCCTTTGCTATTGCTATGAATGGCTGGGGTTTGAGGGGGTCGCTATGTGACCGTTCAAGCCACAGAATTTGGGGTCCGCCGGCTCTTGAGTTGTCTCTTATGTTTCATGTTATTGGTATTGTTATACAATGTTAATGCTTCCTCTAATTCGTGACAATTTTTCCTTTTTCTCTGTTTAATGCTCGCTGCCCCACGGCTTCATGTACTTACTGGCTCGGTGTGACCTTACCCCTGCCCCTTGCTGTTGTCCAGTCCAGCTGGGGTTTGGGGGGGGGTCGCCTGACTCTCCATGATTCTGATAGATCCTAGCCCACAGCTTAATGTTTCAATTGCTCTTATATTGTTGTTCTAACATGTTTTATGATTTTATTGCTTTCTCCCCTGACGGTCGCAATTTTGCGTCCTTACCAATATCCCCGTATTGAGCTCTAATGTTGTTGTTCTTCTTCGGTGTACACATAATTGATTTTTTGTTTAAATCTGCTGGGTTGCCGGACCCGCTCATGTGCTTCTATCTCCCTCTTCACACTTCCACCCCCCCATAGGTTGAGCACGGTTCTGTGCTCGTATCGTGTGTTACGCGCGGTGTCCTGTACTCAGGCACCATAGTTTCCTTGGCTCCCCTCCTGGAGTCCCCCTTGTCTACTACTCAGTGTACTACTTAGCCTTCCACCCCCCCCTTCCCCCCTTTTTTTTTCTCGTTTTACTTCTTCTTTTGTTGCTCTTTCCCCCCCCTTTTTTTTCTTTTTTTCTTCTTTCCTCTCCCACTCCCTTTCTATATTCACTGTTCCTGTGTCTTCTCCCCCCCCCCTTTCTTTTTTTTTCTCTTCTTTGTTTTTTCTTCTTCTGCTGTCCTTCCTTCTTTCTGATCGCGGCTTCCATTCCCCTGGAGGCCTCCTCTCCTCTGCCTACCCGCCCGCGTCCTACTATGGCCCACACAATAAGTACTCGCCCCCGTTTGATCCTAGGCTCCTATAATGTACAGGGCCTCAATGTTGCTTCTAAGAGGGGCCAAATCCTATACCATATGCATAAGCGCCATGTCAATATCCTGCTACTCCAAGAGACGCATTTCTGCTCCGATTCTGTCCCTGCTTGCTCCAACAGGTACTACAACCGATGGATACACAGTTCTAACCCGCTTCAGAAGTCCAAAGGGGTGTCTGTGGCCTTTCATAAATCCCTACCTGTCATCATGATTGACCATGTTGCAGATCCACAGGGAAGGTACGTGCTGGTTAAGTTTGCTCTCTGGGGGACGACATACACGGTTGCCAACTTCTACTTACCTAACGCTAATCAGGTTGCCTGGGCCTTGCGGTACCTTGAGCTACTCGCGGGGTTTGCGGAGGGGAGGATCCTCCTAGGCGGCGACTTCAACCTTCCATTAGACCCTACACTAGATACCTCTTCCTCTCGTTCAGCTCTTTCCTATACGAAGTTGCGTGCCCTGAAGCGTGTCCTTCATAACTTGCACATCGTTGATGTATGGCGAATCCTCCACCCGACCTCTAGGACCTACACTCACTTTTCGTCTGCCCATCAGTCGTACAGCCGGATAGACTATTTCTTCGTGGACCATGCCTGTCTTGACTGGTCCCCCGAGGTAGACATTGGGACGTTGGTCTGGTCCGACCACTCCCCGATTTTCCTCACGCTTTCCCCCCCGGACACTCCGATGAGAGAATGGACCTGGAGGCTTAATGACTCTATACTGGCGACTGCGGGCTGCGTGGACGCGATTTCCACTGTCATTAACAATTTCTACTTAGACCACGCTGAGGACCCTACGTCCCTCCCTCTGCAATGGGAAGCGCTCAAAGCAGTGCTGCGGGGTTCCTTTATCCAGATGGGTTCCCGTCTTAAAAAAGAAAGGTCGGCCTCTATTACGGCTGCGACTCTAAAGCTACGCGATCTAGAAACAAAGCATAGCCGGACCCCATCCTCTGCCACTCTAGCCGACCTCTCTACGGCTCGGTCCCAACTTAGAGACCTATATGTGGCCTCCGCCCGCACGTACGACCAGAAGTTGGCTCTACACAGATACAAGTCTCAAGACAAATGTGGTCGACCATTGGCTGGCGCACTCCACCCACGCGCTGCCTCTACATTTATTGACCGGATTCGTGACCCAACAGGGTCCCTGGTGATGACCCCGAAGCTGATTGGTCAATCCTTTGCGACTTACTATCAGTCGCTTTACCATTTGTATGCGTCCCTGCCCCAGGGTGCCGCGGGAGCCTCCCTCGAGGACAAAGCTGCGTATGTGTCGGCGACTGCCCTCCCTTGCCTACCTGCTGAGACTGTCTCGGACCTGGAAACGGCGATCTCAGTCGACGAGGTTGTGGCAGCTATTGCATCTATCCCCTCCGGCAAAAGTCCTGGTCCCGACGGCTTTACTGCCAAATTTTATAAGGTGTTCAGCACTTTGCTGGCCCCTTTTCTGGCTCGGGTCTTTAACTCGATTCCTGACGGCTCGGATTTTCCTCCTCAAACGTTAGAGGCCCACATATCTCTAATTCCAAAGCCGGGGAAGGACCCCGCATCGTGTGCCAATTACAGACCTATCTCTTTAATTGGAATCGACCTTAAACTTTATGCTAAGATCCTAGCGACCCGATTGAAACCGTTATTGCCAGACCTTATTCATATGGACCAGGTGGGCTTTGTCCAAGGCCGAGAAGCTAGGGACAATACCTTGAAAACCCTCCTGCTTACTGATTATGCCCGCTCCCACGATATACCTTTGTGCCTGCTGACAGTGGACGCGGAGAAGGCCTTTGACCGTGTTGACTGGCATTTTCTGCGTCTTACCCTGGAACAAATCGGTCTCGGCCCGCTGATGCTGGCTAGAATTATGGCCCTCTACAAGTCACCTTCCGCTAGGCTCCGGATTAACGGCTCCTTGTCTCCTACCTTCAGCATCCACAACGGTACGCGCCAGGGTTGCCCCCTGTCTCCGCTCCTCTATGTCCTAGTAATGGAACATCTGGCCGTTGCTATTCGTGACAACCCCAATGTCTGCGGACTGACCATTGGCCCCATACATTCAAAACTAGCGCTATTCGCAGATGATTTACTGCTCTACGTCACTTCTCCTCAAAAGTCCCTCCCTGCGATCTTGGCCGAGTTCCGCGACTTTGGCCTTGTGAGCAACTTTAAAGTTAATCACTCTAAATCGGAGATATTAAATATCTCCCTGCCTAAATCGACTCTTAAGCGTATCTCGGACACATACCCCTTTAAGACGGGATCCTCCTCCGTTCGCTACTTGGGCGTCAATCTGCCTTCTGACCCGACGCGCCTCTTCGCTGACAATTTTGTTCCACTCCTCACTAAAACCCTGTCTGACCTGTCTACCTACTCCACGAAACACTTGTCTTGGTTTGGGAGGATCAATGTCCTGAAAATGGACGTTCTACCTCGCTTTTTGTACCTCTTCCAAGCGCTTCCTGTTCACATACCTGCCTCCTTCTTTGACAAGCTGCGTAGAGCGCTTTCGAGATTTGTATGGCTTCATAGCCGACCCCGCCTAAAGTATGCGACTCTCACCCTTCCGAAGTCTAGAGGGGGCACCGGTATCCCGGACTTCGCTCTCTACCACCGCGCGGCGACCCTGACGCGCTTGGTGGATTGGTTTCACAATGCCCCCACTAAACTGTGGGTGCAACTTGAACATCTTCTTGCCCCCTTTGATCTCAGGGCACTTCCCTGGACTCCGGTGCATCTTCGTGGTCACGTTTCCTCTTTCAACATGTTAACGGGCCAGACCCTGCGGACTTGGGATTGCCTGAATAAATCGGGCCGTCTCTCAGGTCCTCAGGGCCCCATGACGCCCTTCTTTGGCACCCCGGCGTTCCCCCCGGCAGCCTCGTGTTCTAGATTTGGACCCTGGACTGCGACGGACCATCGACGTGTTTCCCAAATTCTCAGAACGGACTCGTCCTTGTTGACGACTCCTACTTCCACCACATCCGATGGTGCTCTTGTGAGCTGGCTGCAGCGCGGCCAGGCTCTCTCCTATATACGCTCCCTGCCCTCACTGACTGCTGTTAGGGGAGACCCTTCGGAGTTTGACTCTATCCTACTCCAGGATGTTCCCCCCACGCACACGGTATCTCTCTTATATTCATTACTCCTACGTGCCCTTCGCCCTGACCTGCCAACTTATACTGCTGCCTGGGACAGGGACCTGGGGCGAGCCCTTTCATCTACCGACTGGTACAAATGCTTCGCGCTGACTCACTCGCTGTCTCCTGCTACGCAAGTTCAGGAGAAGGGGTTCAAACTCCTGAGCAGATGGTACAGGTGCCCTTCCTCGATTACCTATATTGATCCACTTCAGTCGGACCAATGCTGGCGATGCAAGTCATCTAGGGGGACGCTCCTTCATATTTGGTGGGAATGCCCGCAGATCCATGCATTGTGGACTGGAATTATTGCTCTTTACTGCAGGCTCCAGGCAACTACAGTATCCGCGACACCGCAGTTGGCCTTGTTGTCCTTGTTACCCGGCTCCTTCCGGTCGATCAAGAGAGACGTTCTGCGTTTTTTCTTGGCGGCTGTACGGACAGTAATACCCAGACACTGGAGGACCCAGCACGTGCCTTCTAAACTTGAGTGGGCTTTGGAACTAGACAGGCTTAGAGACATGGAAAACCTGCTGGCGCGAGAAGGGGGCAAAGAGGAACGGTTCTCTGCTGCATGGATGTCTTGGGACGTGTTTCGGTGTTCGGAGGCCTTTCAGTCCTGGATCGAAGCGCCTGTGCTGCCGGGTGATGGGGAACAGTAGTGGGACGTGGGCGGTCCCTCATGATCTTCTCTGTCTTCCTCACCCCCTTGACTTCTCTCTGTTTTCGCTCTCCTGCTTTACCCCACCTCCCCTCTCTCTACCTCTTTGGCTATACCACTGGCACCATACGGCTATCCTTTTTGTGCTCCCTTGTTGTTTTTGGGTGCTTCGCAGCGTAAAACCTGAGTATTTACTAGTGCCTCCCAAACTTTACACCATTTTCTAATGTGACACCAGATGTGGCGGTGTCTCTAACAGTGTTATCCTTTATTTGCTCTCTCCCTTGTTTATGTTGACCCAGGTTGCACCAAGCTGCTGTATATCAAGTTGCGATACAATCGTACTCCAATGGACTTGGTAGTTTCTGTTTCGTCTCAACACTGATTGATATTGTTTGTACTAAGCACTTACTTGAAATTCATTGTGTGACATGGCTGTGAATTTTTTCTGTTTGCTCCATGCTCCTTAGCTTTCACCCATATTCTGTAAAACTCCTCTTTCTTAATAAACTCAGATTGAACTAAAAAAAAAAAAAAAAAAAAAAAAACTTTAAACCCGGACAGGTGGATATGCTGTTTAGAGCCGGATATCTGGAAGGTAAAAAAAAGGGAAAAAAGAAAAAAAGGAAAAATACTTGTCCGGAAACTTATTACATAATCGCCACGACAAGACTGAGATAATAAATAAGAAATATGTGTATTGATCCTAGGAACGGTGTTAAAAATTTATTCTGAACAAAAAAGGGAACATAAAAATGGAAAAATAAAAATAAATAAGTTTCCTCAATGTGTATCAATGAGAGAAACCGGAAAAAATGTGGTTTAATTAACTAAATTGGGCAGTGCTTAAATAAAGAATCTGTGTGGATAATAGCACATATTAGTGGTAATAATGAGTATCGAGTGGTAAAAAAACAAAAGTGACAATAAATGCAATAGTACCTATAGATATGATGTTGGATGGGAAGGCATAAAAAACAAAAACATTTTTTTAAAATATTATTTCTACGGTGAATATAGCAAGAAACTTGAAAAGGTTGTGAATATATAAAAAGGATGCTGGATGAGAAAGCTAGATATCATCCATATTGAAGAAATCTTTTAAAAGAATAATTTGGTATGTGTTCTGTGATATAACTGAGTATGGACCCAACAAACTTTAAGGACTATATAAAAAAAGAGACTTTTTGGGAGCTGAATGTAGAAGAGGTTAAAAAACTTGTTTTTAAAAGGACTTTTAAACATGAGGTAAAATATAAATAAAATATAATATATAAAGGAGTGTGGGTAGTAGTATATACCCATCACATATAAGTAATGCAGAGGGTGGGACACAAATAATGAGAGGAGGAGCTAAAGATTATTCTTATCATGAGGAAAGGAGGAAGAATGCTGGTTGAGTGGGAAGACCATAGCATGAAACATTGGTACAAGAAATTAAGCATAATGCCATAGTTAAAAATGGAAGCTGAAGATTAAAAAAGGGTGGAACAAATGGGTTGTGTATAAACTCCCCTAGGGAAAAAAAGGAAAGCCTAAACAACAGGAGAATAAAAAGGATAAACACACCATAGAGTGTACTCAATAATGAAAAGCCAGTTATATATATATAAACCCCAGATCAAGGGTTAAAAAGGAGAGAAGGGCAGAAATCTAAATCACGATGTTAAAAGCCATAAAACATCAAGAAAAAAGCATAAAAACATCGTAAACCTCATAAGAAATATATCATGAAAAAAATGTCAAAAAGAATAGTGATATATAAAAAGATATAAGAAAATATATTATGATAAAAAATCATGATATATCATAAAAAATCTAAAAAAATATTAATAAAGAAGCCTCTGGTACAAGAAAAAATGTACAGAACTGCAATAAAATGAGATGGTTATGTATCTGCAATAAAACAGTTCAAATCTATATCGGCGTTTAAACCTTCAGGACGGAGAGACCTCATCCTATAGATCCACTTAGTTTCGTTGCGTGAGATCAATCTCCGTTTGTTGCTACCCCTCCAATCTTCTTTGATCTTGTCAATTGCATAAAAAACTAGGCCTGAAGGGTCCTTAGCATGCGCTTCTTTAAAATGTCTAGAAAGTGTGTGTTTGTCAAAGCCCTTTTTGATGTTTTTGATGTGTTCCCGTATTCTGACATAAAGCTGTCGGGTAGTTCTACCGATATATTGTAGGTGGCATGGACATTCGATGACATAAGTTACATAGGAACTAGTGCATGTGATAGTGTCCTTAATGGTAAATTTTTCTCCTGTAGTGTTGGATTTAAAATCAGTGGTTTTTCTGGGTTGTTTTCTATTATTCCTACACGGTAGGCATTTTTTGCATCTGAAAAAACCATTAAGATTGGTCGGGAGTGTGATCCGCTTGGGGGGGTTGATTACATTCTTAACCAATCTGTCCCTTAAAAATGGAGCTCTCCTGTATATAAAAGTGGGTTTTTTGGGAGAATCTTCTTTAGGGTTTTATCTGCAGCAAGGATAGGCCAATGCTTCTTTATTATTTTCTCCACTTCTTTGTGTTGTCTATTAAAACCAGTGATGAAGGCGAATTCATAGTTGTTTTTCCTTTCCTTCTTCTCTTTATCCTTGATAAGTTCTTCCCTGTTCGTATTTCTCACTATTTTCTTGAGATTTTCCATTTCTTTCTTGTTATATCCCTTCTCTATGAATCTCTCTATAAGTATATCAGCCTGTATGTCATAGTCTCAGGCGTTGCTGCAGTTCCTCCGTATGCGTAACAGCTGTCCCTTGGGGATATTTCCCAGCCATTGCGGATGATGGCAACTTTTCTTCGGAATGTACCCATTCTTATCAGTTTTTTTAAAGAATGTTTTAGTGTAAATATTTCCATCCTGCTTAAATAATTCGAGATCCAAATATGATATTTTATGTTTGTCCCAATTGCCCGTAAAAGTTATTCCGTATCCGTTCCCACTAATCTCGTCAAAGAAAGATTGTAGGCTTTCTGCGTCCCCTCGCCAGATAAGAATGATATCATCAATATACCTTTTGTAATATAATAAATTAGGTCTGTCCACACTAAAAATCTGCTCTTCTTCCCATTTGTGCATAAAAATGTTCGCGACACTTGGTGCGTATTTGGCTCCCATCGCGACGCCCTTGATTTGTTCATAGTACTTCCCTTTGTACCAAAAATAATTTGAGTTCATCGCCATTTTTAGGCCTTCAAGGATAAAGTGCATCTGTGCTTGTCTAAGGTCGGTGTATCTGTGTAACGCCCAATCAATGCTGTCTAATCCATCACTCTGTTTAATGTTGGTATATAGGGAATTTACATCTATGGTTACCAGTATATCATCTTCCAAAACCTTTATATCTTTTATTTCATTTAAAAGTTGCTTGCTGTCTCTAAGATAAGATCTCCCTTTAGGGACTAGGGGCTGGAGGAATTTGTCCAAATACTCTCCTAGACGTGAGTGCACTGAGTTAATACCACTCACTATTGGGCGTCCTGGGGGCTTTTTTTCATCTTTATGTATTTTGGGTAAAAAATAAATAATGGGTGTTCTCGCGGCTTCCAACTGGAGATACTCTGCTTCCTTTTTGTTTAAAATTCCCATCCTCTCTCCTTTTCCAATAAAATCTTTTAAAACCTTTTGTAACTTCATCTTGGGATTTCCAGGAAGTTTCTTATATGTGTCTTCTGCATTAAGTAGTCTCTCCATTTCCTCCTCATAATCTCTTTGATTTAAAATAACTAGACCTCCACCTTTGTCGGCTGGTCTAATAATAATTCCCTTCTTTTTTTCTAATTTCCTGATAGTGTCCCATATGTTCTTCTCTTTTCTTTTCTCAAGTTTCAAATTCCCGATCTCTTCCTCTACCATTCTTTTAAAGACTTCCAAGTTCTCGTTTTTTGGGTTTTTTGGGTTGAAGGTTGGTTTATTTCTTAGGGTGGTGTGCTTGAAATTGGTGGATATTGGAGGGGTGGTTTTTTCCTTTTTCATCTCAAAGAATTTTTTTATGTTGATCTTACGGATATATTTTTGATGGTCAATATATGCCTCAAACTTATCCAAGTTCTTATCAGGGGCATATTTTAGGCCTAAATCCAATATTTTGAGTTCCTCCTCATGAAACACTATTCCACTGAGGTTAAAAATACCTTTTCCTAGTACACCCTTCTTCTTTTTCTTTGTCCCTCCACGTTTTCCCCTTGGTTTTCGTTTCTTCCGTATTCGAAGTATCTCGGTTGTTCTTCCCTCCTGTTGAAATTGGACCCTTCTGGTCTCCATATTTCTCCTCGATCCCCTTGAGGTCTCGGGTCCCTCCGATCTTCTCTTCGTGGGGTGTACTGGCCGTAGGGTGGCCTCTGGTATCCTCTTTGCCCTCCCCGTGGTGCATCTCTCCTCCATTGTTCTTCTCGTCTCCATGGCTGCTGCCCCCTGTTTAATGAGGAGGAACTCAAAATATTGGATTTAGGCCTAAAATATGCCCCTGATAAGAACTTGGATAAGTTTGAGGCATATATTGACCTTCAAAAATATATCCGTAAGATCAACATAAAAAAATTCTTTGAGATGAAAAAGGAAAAAAACACCCCTCCAATATCCACCAATTTCAAGCACACCACCCTAAGAAATAAATCAACCTTCAACCCAAAAAACCCAAAAAACGAGAACTTGGAAGTCTTTAAAAGAATGGTAGAGGAAGAGATCGGGAATTTGAAACTTGAGAAAAGAAAAGAGAAGAACATATGGGACACTATCAGGAAATTAGAAAATAAGAAGGGAATTATTATTAGACCAGCCGACAAAGGTGGAGGTCTAGTTATTTTAAATCAAAGAGATTATGAGGAGGAAATGGAGAGACTACTTAATGCAGAAGACACATATAAGAAACTTCCTGGAAATCCCAAGATGAAGTTACAAAAGGTTTTAAAAGATTTTATTGGAAAAGGAGAGAGGATGGGAATTTTAAACAAAAAGGAAGCAGAGTATCTCCAGTTGGAAGCCGCGAGAACACCCATTATTTATTTTTTACCCAAAATACATAAAGATGAAAAAAAGCCCCCAGGACGCCCAATAGTGAGTGGTATTAACTCAGTGCACTCACGTCTAGGAGAGTATTTGGACAAATTCCTCCAGCCCCTAGTCCCTAAAGGGAGATCTTATCTTAGAGACAGCAAGCAACTTTTAAATGAAATAAAAGATATAAAGGTTTTGGAAGATGATATACTGGTAACCATGGATGTAAATTCCCTATATACCAACATTAAACAGAGTGATGGATTAGACAGCATTGATTGGGCGTTACACAGATACACCGACCTTAGACAAGCACAGATGCACTTTATCCTTGAAGGCCTAAAAATGGCGATGAACTCAAATTATTTTTGGTACAAAGGGAAGTACTATGAACAAATCAAGGGCGTCGCGATGGGAGCCAAATACGCACCAAGTGTCGCGAACATTTTTATGCACAAATGGGAAGAAGAGCAGATTTTTAGTGTGGACAGACCTAATTTATTATATTACAAAAGGTATATTGATGATATCATTCTTATCTGGCGAGGGGACGCAGAAAGCCTACAATCTTTCTTTGACGAGATTAGTGGGAACGGATACGGAATAACTTTTACGGGCAATTGGGACAAACATAAAATATCATATTTGGATCTCGAATTATTTAAGCAGGATGGAAATATTTACACTAAAACGTTCTTTAAAAAAACTGATAAGAATGGGTACATTCCGAAGAAAAGTTGCCATCATCCGCAATGGCTGGGAAATATCCCCAAGGGACAGCTGTTACGCATACGGAGGAACTGCAGCAACGCCTGAGACTATGACATACAGGCTGATATACTTATAGAGAGATTCATAGAGAAGGGATATAACAAGAAAGAAATGGAAAATCTCAAGAAAATAGTGAGAAATACGAACAGGGAAGAACTTATCAAGGATAAAGAGAAGAAGGAAAGGAAAAACAACTATGAATTCGCCTTCATCACTGGTTTTAATAGACAACACAAAGAAGTGGAGAAAATAATAAAGAAGCATTGGCCTATCCTTGCTGCAGATAAAACCCTAAAGAAGATTCTCCCAAAAAAAAACACTTTTATATACAGGAGAGCTCCAACTTTAAGGGACAGATTGGTTAAGAATGTAATCAACCCCCCCAAGCGGATCACACTCCCGACCAATCTTAATGGTTTTTTCAGATGCAAAAAATGCCTACCGTGTAGGAATAATAGAAAACAACCCAGAAAAACCACTGATTTTAAATCCAACACTACAGGAGAAAAATTTACCATTAAGGACACTATCACATGCACTAGTTCCTATGTAACTTATGTCATCGAATGTCCATGCCACCTACAATATATCGGTAGAACTACCCGACAGCTTTATGTCAGAATACGGGAACACATCAAAAACATCAAAAAGGGCTTTGACAAACACACACTTTCTAGACATTTTAAAGAAGCGCATGCTAAGGACCCTTCAGGCCTAGTTTTTTATGCAATTGACAAGATCAAAGAAGATTGGAGGGGTAGCAACAAACGGAGATTGATCTCACGCAACGAAACTAAGTGGATCTATAGGATGAGGTCTCTCCGTCCTGAAGGTTTAAACGCCGATATAGATTTGAACTGTTTTATTGCAGATACATAACCATCTCATTTTATCGCAGTTCTGTACATTTTTTCTTGTACCAGAGGCTTCTTTATTAATATTTTTTTAGATTTTTTATGATATATCATGATTTTTTATCATAATATATTTTCTTATATCTTTTTATATATCACTATTCTTTTTGACATTTTTTTCATGATATATTTCTTATGAGGTTTACGATGTTTTTATGCTTTTTTCTTGATGTTTTATGGCTTTTAACATCGTGATTTAGATTTCTGCCCTTCTCTCCTTTTTAACCCTTGATCTGGGGTTTATATATATATATAACTGGCTTTTCATTATTGAGTACACTCTATGGTGTGTTTATCCTTTTTATTCTCCTGTTGTTTAGGCTTTCCTTTTTTTCCCTAGGGGAGTTTATACACAACCCATTTGTTCCACCCTTTTTTAATCTTCAGCTTCCATTTTTAACTATGGCATTATGCTTAATTTCTTGTACCAATGTTTCATGCTATGGTCTTCCCACTCAACCAGCATTCTTCCTCCTTTCCTCATGATAAGAATAATCTTTAGCTCCTCCTCTCATTATTTGTGTCCCACCCTCTGCATTACTTATATGTGATGGGTATATACTACTACCCACACTCCTTTATATATTATATTTTATTTATATTTTACCTCATGTTTAAAAGTCCTTTTAAAAACAAGTTTTTTAACCTCTTCTACATTCAGCTCCCAAAAAGTCTCTTTTTTTATATAGTCCTTAAAGTTTGTTGGGTCCATACTCAGTTATATCACAGAACACATACCAAATTATTCTTTTAAAAGATTTCTTCAATATGGATGATATCTAGCTTTCTCATCCAGCATCCTTTTTATATATTCACAACCTTTTCAAGTTTCTTGCTATATTCACCGTAGAAATAATATTTTAAAAAAATGTTTTTGTTTTTTATGCCTTCCCATCCAACATCATATCTATAGGTACTATTGCATTTATTGTCACTTTTGTTTTTTTACCACTCGATACTCATTATTACCACTAATATGTGCTATTATCCACACAGATTCTTTATTTAAGCACTGCCCAATTTAGTTAATTAAACCACATTTTTTCCGGTTTCTCTCATTGATACACATTGAGGAAACTTATTTATTTTTATTTTTCCATTTTTATGTTCCCTTTTTTGTTCAGAATAAATTTTTAACACCGTTCCTAGGATCAATACACATATTTCTTATTTATTATCTCGGTCTTGTCGTGGCGATTATGTAATAAGTTTCCGGACAAGTATTTTTCCTTTTCTTCTTTTTTCCCTTTTTTTTACCTTCCAGATATCCGGCTCTAAACAGCATATCCACCTGTCCGGTTTAAAGTTTTTTAATACAAAAAACTCTTTTCCTATCTCACCTTTTTATTTATTTTTTTTTAAATTTTTTTAATTGTTTTTTTTTACGAGGTTTTTAATGGTTATAATAAAGAAATGGTCCAAATATGTAAGGCTCGTATACACACTCATTTTATCAGATATGATGAGGTATGGCCGTTCCCCTGCACATCCATAGTAAGAAGCCAGTGGTGGAGCAATATGGCTTCCGGAGTGGGAGTTGCAAGATGTCGGTGTTTGTTCCGTCCCCTCCGTTGATAGGATACGGGCGGCTATAAGAAGTCCGGGAGTACGCTGAGTTGACGCCGCTCCAGTTGACGTCATTGTGACGAAACGCGTAGGGCGGAGTCTCCAACGTCATACGTCACTTCCGGTTGTCGGCCGTGGAACACGGAAGCATCCCGGCGCACACTGTACTCTGATCTCGATCATCTTAAGAGTGAGTTATCTACGCCTTGCTTTATGCTATGTATGATTTGACTATTCACTATGGGGTTTCTTCTTATATGAGCATCTAGGCCTCCCGCCAGCGGCCATTGTTTGCATCATTTTCCGAAAGGGAACCCCTCATCATCATACAGGTTGTATTCCGAAGAAACGCCACCTAGTGGCCACCACGGATTTTGCACATCAAAGTTTTTCAGTTTATCATCACACTTTGTGTGGCACGTTTTATTTATTAATCACCAAGTCCTTTTCACCCAATGCATGTTTGTGAGTTTATTACACTCACGTTTTTTATTTTCAGCACTATTATAATTGAATTTGTAATAAACACCCAGACTCGCATTTCTGATTATCATTTTATAACACCATTTGGCACATTTCACCATTTGTGGGTTTTTACACCCTTTATCCCCACTCACGTTTTTTTGGGGCATTTATAAAGGTAGCGCCAACACCAATCGTCACATTTTTATTTATGTATACTGGTCACTACATTGAAAGGGGGCATGTACGCTGGTCACTGCATTGAAAGGGGGCATGTACGCTGGTCACTGCATTGAAAGGGGGCCTGTACTGTGGGGTTTGTGCTAGGGGGCCTGTACTGTGGGATTAGTGCTAGGGGGCCTGCCCTGTTGGATTAGTGCTAGGGGGCCTGTACTGTGGGGTTTGTGCTAGGGGGCCTGTACTGTGGGATTAGTGCTAGGGGGCCTGTACTGTGGGATTAGTGCTAGGGGGCCTGCACTGTTGGATTAGTGCTAGGGGGCCTGCACTGTTGGATTAGTGCTAGGGGGCCTGTACTGTGGGGTTTGTGCTAGGGGGCCTGTACTGTGGGGTTTGTGCTAGGGGGTCTGTACTGTGGGGTTTGTGCTAGGGGGTCTGTACTGTGGGATTTGTGCCTGTTGGGATTCGAACCTGTGACCAGCCACATCCCAGGCAGTAGCCCTGCTTACTAGGCTACCGTCCGCTCTGAACATTTCTCCCTGAACATTTCTCCCTGAACATTCTTCCCTGAAGCCTATTATTTCAACCTTAGTTTAGCCAAGCCTTGCTCATCACCCTTGATTCCCCACACCTGGTACTTCCCTATATAAGTCCAGCCCCTTGCACTCCAGTTTGCTGATTATTGAGCTCCTGAGCCTTGATCAAGCGACTCCTCACCTGCTGCTCTTATCTTCTACCACAAATCCAATGCTGACCAGGAATTGACTACCGACTACTCTTCTGCTTTGTCCCTACCTACTGAACTGCTACCTCTGTTGCCGATCCGGATTGTCTGACCTCGCTTACTGCTGCCCGCCCCGACCTTTGGCTCGTCTGACTTCTTTCTGGTTATCCCTTGTCTGCTCCTCTGCCTTCGGACCGAACCTACACTCTGCCTGGCTGGGTGATCCTGAGGACCGCGTCCTGGTGTTAGCTTGCAGCGCAGTCTATCCCCACCATCTGGGGCTCTAGTGAAAACCAGCTAGCACTTAGTTTCCGCACCTCAGGTGAACCTGTGTCCTCATCAGAGTACTACGCAGTGTCCATCCGGTATCCAGCACCTACTACCTGCCTGCGGTCTTTGCCACTGGGCTCCACTCCTACCTCCGGCCAGCAGTCCTCTGACTCAGGTGAGCCTGTAGGATTGTTACAGAATAATCAGCCCAACTATGGAGTCCGCAATGACCACTCTGTGTAGACAGGTCACTGAACTTCAAGAATTTGGTACTACGTATCAGGAGAAATTTGCTCAGCTCCAAGAAGTAGTCAAAAGCCAACAGAAGGAGATTATTGAACTACAGAGACAACTCCTAGACGTCCGCAGCGCGGCCGCAGACACCCGCATGCCACTCCCATCAAAATTCGGCGGTGACAGACGCCAGTATCGGATTTCTGAACCAATGCCGCATCTATTTTCAGATGAACCCGGCCCCGTTCACCACCGATAAAAAGAAGGTGCTATTCATGATCAATCTCTTGACGGATGAAGCATTAGCATGGGCGTCACCTTACGTGGAGTCTAGCAATCTGCTCCTGGACAACCTAACCAACTTCATCACCGCCATGAGCCTAGTCTTCGATGACCCCAACTGCTGTGCGACGGCCGAGGCGCGACTACATAGTCTGCGACAAGGGAGACGCTCCGTCGCCGAATATACCGCCGAATTTCGCCGTTGGGTCACGGACACCACCTGGAACCCAGCAGCACAGAGGAGCCAATTCCGGCGAGGCCTGTCCGAAGCAATAAAAGACGAACTCGCCAGAGTTGAAGCCCCGGACGATTTGGATGACTTTATTCAAGTATGCATCCGGATAGATCAAAGACTCTCCGAGAGGAAGAGGGAAAGATTCTGGTCCTTGGACCACAGACCCACTTACTCCTTCTCCTCTACCACCCAGCACGACCCCCAGTCAGCACCTGAACCTATGCAGGTCGACGCACTACGGAGGTCTCTATCCACAGCTGAGAAGGAGAGACGGCTGGCCGAAAACCTCTGCCTCTACTGTGGAGAGCCGGGTCATTTTGCCATCAAATGTCCCAATAAGATTCGAAGAACTATTGCCGTCACGGAGCTAAAGGAGCAATCACAGACTCCAACCCCGCCAGCAGCCCCTGAAAATAACAACACGGCAGCTCATGGATCCCACTTCATCATCCCCATCCTCATCGACATTGAGGGGCGACAACTCCCCTGTTCTGCGATGTTAGACTCCGGGGCGGGAGGCAACTTTATGGACCTAACCTTCGCCCGTGAAAAGAACATTCCACTGACAATCAAGGCAGCCCCTGTTGACCTGGAAACCGTCGACGGATCCCCACTCTCCTCGGGGCCGGCGACTCACGAGACCATTGAACTACAACTCCTTATAGAACCCGATCACCACGAGAAGATCCACTTCTCGCTGATCGCTTCCCCGAAGTTCCCGGTGATCTTGGGCATCCCATGGTTGGCCACCCACAACCCCTCGGTGGACTGGGAAACCCACTGCATACGGTTCCCGTCCAAGTTCTGCTCGCTGAATTGCTCCCACAAACCCGTCCTTCCACCCGAAGACACCACCATCTCTGAACTTTCCGTCAAGGATCTGCTACCCCCTCAATACCGCGAGTTCCAGGATGTCTGCGACAAGAAAAACGCAGACAAGCTGCCACCACACCGACCCTACGACTGCCCTATAGAACTGTTGCCCGGGGCTGAAATACCCTTTGGCAGTATCTACCCCCTCTCGGAGCCTGAACTCAAGGCCTTGAAAGAGTACCTGGACGAGGACCAAAGGAAGGGGTTCATCCGGCCCTCTACCTCCCCTGCGGGAGCCCCCTTTTTCTTTGTAGAGAAAAAAGACTCCTCCCTGCGTCCCTGCATAGACTACAGGAAGCTTAACGACATTACCGTAAAGAACCGGTATCCACTTCCACT
This sequence comes from Pelophylax lessonae, assembly GCF_965119305.1. Taxonomy (NCBI): domain Eukaryota; kingdom Metazoa; phylum Chordata; class Amphibia; order Anura; family Ranidae; genus Pelophylax; species Pelophylax lessonae. The sequence goes on along the minus strand of NC_138768.1, from coordinate 575,151,954 downwards.
GATTTCAGAACTCCTTGAGAGACTCCGGGCAGCAAAGATTTTCACCAAACTTGACCTTCGAGGGGCCTACAACCTCGTCCGAATCCGCCCTGGGGATGAATGGAAGACCGCCTTTCGGACACGTTATGGTCACTTCGAGTACCTAGTCATGCCTTTCGGACTCTGCAATGCTCCCGCCACCTTCCAGCACTTCATTAATGACGTCCTCAGGGACATGCTCGATCTGTTTGTAGTCGTTTACCTGGACGACATCTTGATCTTCTCCGAAGACCTCGAGCAGCACCGCGAACATGTCCGCAGGGTACTGCAGAGACTCCGACAGAACTCTCTCTATATCAAGCTAGAGAAATGTGAGTTTGAGCGAACCACCACTCAGTTCCTCGGATACATCATCTCCCCAGAGGGCCTAAGTATGGACCCGGGGAAGGTCCAAGCCGTGATGAACTGGCCCATTCCAAGAAACGAGAAGGAGATACAAAGATTCATTGGCTTCGCCAACTTCTATCGGAAGTTTATCCGGAACTTCTCCAAGATCATAGCACCAATTACCCAACTCACCAAGAAATCAGCCCCCTTCTCCTGGACACCAGAGGCACAGGAGGCCTTCACCAAGTTGAAACTCCTCTTCACTTCTGCTCCAATCCTAATCCACCCAAACCCCGAGCTGCCATTTACAGTCGAAGTGGATGCATCTGACTCTGCGGTGGGGGCTGTTCTGTCACAACGGACAGGGGAGAAGATGCTACTACACCCGTGCGCATATTTCTCCCGCCAGATGTCCCCCTCCGAGAAGAATTATGACATCGGGAACAAGGAACTACTGGCGATTAAGGATGCCTTCTCTGAGTGGAGACACCTGCTGGAGGGAGCCACCAACCCCATAATCGTACTAACTGACCACAAGAACCTCGAGTTCATGCGCAGCGCTAAGAGACTCTCAGCCAGACAGGCCAGATGGAGCCTATTCTTTTCCCGCTTTAACTTTCTCATCACCTATCGCCCCGGATCAAAGAATGGTAAGGCTGACGCCCTCTCCAGAATGTTTTCCGAGCCCTCGCAGAGTAACAAGGGCCAAAACAACATCCTGCCCGAGAGAAGGGTCGTAGGGGTCACCTACTCTAAAGAACTCCTGGGCACAATCAAAGAAGGATACGAAAATGACCCCTTCCTTGCCCATCCCACAAGGAATGTCAGCCTTACGTTTAAGAACGGTCATTGGTTTCATCTGGACCTACAGTTATATGTACCAGAAATCGCACGGCTCGAAGTACTCAGACTCAACCATGACTCCAAGCTGGCCGGCCATCTAGGCACAAGAAAGACCCAGGAGCTTCTCTCCCGCTCCTTCTGGTGGCCAACATACAAGGAGGACATCAAGAGGTACATCTCCTCGTGCACGGTCTGTGCCCGCAATAAGACTCCTCGTTCCTCTCCCGTGGGTTTGTTACAACCTCTCCCGATTCCCTCCCGCCCCTGGGGCTCGATCTCCATGGACTTTGTGGTAGACCTTCCTCCTTCAAAAGGGATGAACACCATCCTGGTCGTAGTTGACCGCCTCACCAAGATGGCCCATTTCATCCCCTACAAAGGCCTACCCACCGCCAAACAGACGGCCGATCTTATTCTCAGAGAGGTCTTCAGGCTGCATGGGATCCCGGACGACGTGGTCTCCGACCGTGGCGTACAATTTGCCTCTAAGTTCTGGAAGAACTTTTGCCTGGCACTTGGGGTTAAAGTGAACCTGTCCTCCGCCTTCCATCCTCAGTCAAACGGGCAGACGGAGAGAACTAATCAGACCCTAGAGCAGTACCTACGCTGTTTTAGCTCCCACCTACAGGATGACTGGCTTGACCATCTCTCCACGGCCGAGTTCGCCTACAACAATGCGGAGCACAGCTCAACCAAGCACAGCCCCTTCTTTGCTAACACAGGCTCGCACCCGGTATTCATTCCCCACCTACCCGTCGCCTCCACCCTCCCAGCAGTGGCCGAACGCCTAACAACCCTACAAGAGGCACAAAAGAACATTATAAACAACCTCCAGCTCGCCCAGAGCCGCTTTAAACAGGGAGCAGACAGACGCCGCAGACCCACCCCGGGCTTCCATGTGGGAGACAAGGTATGGCTGTCCACCAGGAACCTCAGATTGAAGGTCCCCTCCAAAAAGTTTGCCCAAAAATACATGGGTCCATTCCGGATCTCTGCGCAAATTAATGAGGTCACGTTCCGGCTCGATCTTCCGGACTCCATTAGGGTGCACCCTGTTTTCCATTGCTCCCTCCTCAAGCCATACGTGGAGAACACCTTCACAGGCCGCCACTCGCCCCCTCCACCACCCGTGAAGGTACAGGGTGAAGAAGAATATGTTGTCGCAAAGATCCTCGACTCCAGGATCCACCGGGGAAGACTACAATACCTAATTGGGTGGGAGGGCTACCCTCCCGAGGATAACTCCTGGGAACCAGAAGAAAATGTCCACGCCCCCAGACTGGTAAAAGAGTTCCACCAACAGCACCCCGATAAGCCTGCCCCTGCGGTGCCCGGAGGTCACCTTGGAAGGGGGGGAGTACTGTTGGGATTCGAACCTGTGACCAGCCACATCCCAGGCAGTAGCCCTGCTTACTAGGCTACCGTCCGCTCTGAACATTTCTCCCTGAACATTTCTCCCTGAACATTCTTCCCTGAAGCCTATTATTTCAACCTTAGTTTAGCCAAGCCTTGCTCATCACCCTTGATTCCCCACACCTGGTACTTCCCTATATAAGTCCAGCCCCTTGCACTCCAGTTTGCTGATTATTGAGCTCCTGAGCCTTGATCAAGCGACTCCTCACCTGCTGCTCTTATCTTCTACCACAAATCCAATGCTGACCAGGAATTGACTACCGACTACTCTTCTGCTTTGTCCCTACCTACTGAACTGCTACCTCTGTTGCCGATCCGGATTGTCTGACCTCGCTTACTGCTGCCCGCCCCGACCTTTGGCTCGTCTGACTTCTCTCTGGTTATCCCTTGTCTGCTCCTCTGCCTTCGGACCGAACCTACACTCTGCCTGGCTGGGTGATCCTGAGGACCGCGTCCTGGTGTTAGCTTGCAGCGCAGTCTATCCCCACCATCTGGGGCTCTAGTGAAAACCAGCTAGCACTTAGTTTCCGCACCTCAGGTGAACCTGTGTCCTCATCAGAGTACTACGCAGTGTCCATCCGGTATCCAGCACCTACTAACTGCCTGCGGTCTTTGCCACTGGGCTCCACTCCTACCTCCGGCCAGCAGTCCTCTGACTCAGGTGAGCCTGTAGGATTGTTACAGTGCCACTCTCAGTCAGTGTATCCCATAATAGGGTGTCTCTCACAGACCCCTTAATATGTGATATATTGGGAGAATTTGTTCACTCAAGCAAAATACAGGGGACAAAATGGGTGGAGTCTATAAGGGGTGGGGCTTATGAGAAATGGGAGGGGTCAAAATAGAAGGGCGGGGTCTTGCGCCCCCCCATCTTAAAACTTCACCAGCCGCCACTGGGAATTACCATGTAAAATATTACTGGCTGGCTTCCCTTTTCAGGGAGAATGCCTTTTTGGTGATGATCTGGATAAGTACAGTATATCCAAAAGATCTTGGGTGGGAAGAGTACGTTGCTACCTGTAAAAAGGAAGAGCAGGCGTCCTTTTTTTAAGATCCCCAGCGTTCATACTACCAGTGCTTCTAATTCCAGACAGTGGCAATGACCTCAACCACCTGGATCCGGAACCAAGCCTTCAGGGCAGGGTCAGAAAAAGAAAAGAAAAAGCCCTGGGTCCAGAGATCAGCCAAGTCTTCCTCTAAGCCTACTCTGTGAAGGGGCGCCCCCACTCACTTGGGTTGGGGGAAGGTTGCGGCAGTTCTCAAGGGTTTGGGTGGAGTCGATTCAGGACAACTGGGTTGTCTCCACCATTTCGTAGGGGTACAAGCTGGAGTTTTGGGGTTTCTCATATCCTCGGTTCACAAGGTCAAGTATACCGACAGATCCCCTAAAAAGAAGGTCTCTCTTTCTGGCATTGTACCAGCTGAGGGCTCAAAAGGTGATAACAGAGGTTCCTGAGGGTGAAAGGTTCAGGGGTTTTTACTCAAACCTGTTCATAATCCTCAAACCAAACGTAGATGTGCGACTTTTTCTGGGTCTCAAAACTCTAAACCAGTTTCTGAACATTCATACTTTCCACATGGAGTCAATTTGTTCAGTCATAGCCTCCCTGCAGGGAGAGGAATTTCTACCATCCATAGACATCAAGGATGCATATCTTCACGTGTGTCTATATTCCAGGCCCATCAAAGGTTTCTACGCTTTGCGTTAGGAAACCGTCATTTTCAGTTTGTGGCCCTGCCCTTCGGTTTAGCCACAGCTCCAAGAGAGTTCACAAAAATCCTAGCTCCAGTATTGGCTGTTCGAAGGTCCCAAGGCATATCTGTAATAGGATATCTGGGCGATCTATTACTAATAGATCGATTGCCTTTGGCTCTAAGCCGAAATGTCCTCCAAACAGTACAATTTATAAGAAAGTCTGGGTTTGATTCTGAACTTAGCAAAGTCAGCATTTCAGCCAGTTCAGCGTCTGGAATACCTGGGTCATCTTGTGGACATGTTACAGGCATAGATATTCTTGCCAGCAAGAAAGGTCACAGACCTGAAGGATTTCGTTTGGTCCATAGTAAGGCTGAGATATCCTTCTATACTTCTTTGCATGGTGTTACTAGGAAAGATGGTGCCTGCATTCAGGTCAATTCCCTATGTAGCACCCTCCTATGTAGGTGCTAGTGAGAGAGTACAGTTTTGAGCTCTGTCTGCTTACCAGAGGGGCTGCAGGTAAATCTATATTGTTTTCTGCCTACCAGGGAGCAGGATCTGTTAGTGAGGTCTGCTCATTGTCTGCTCATTGTGCTATGTATGCGATTAATTCAGTCTAGAGAGTGTTTCATGCTGGTTGAATAGGGAGGCATGTTGGACAGTGGGAGGAAACCTGACAAATGGGTGCATAGACCTTTGATACAGTCCTGATGATTGGCAGAGGGCAGGTTGCCTCGAGGCATGCTGGGATACTGTATAAAAGCCAGGAGCACATGTGCTCAGGGTCTTTCATTGGAGAGCAGAGTCCCGAAAGGGAGGGGGCGGCTGCCTCTTCCTCTATAGAGGTGCCATTTGGTCTCAGGAGGTCGTTCTATGGACCGGAGGCGTGGTCGACAGGAGATGAACCCAGAGGTCCAGGGAAGCTGACCAAGAAGGGAGACACTGGAGATCCTTTTTCTGCAGTAACATGAGTACAGGAACACCTGTCAAGGGGCCTGACCTGAGGTGGGCCACCCCTGTTCATCAGATAGTCAGTGGACGGGTGTCAGCAAAGAGAGGATGCTAGGGAGGGTATCATGAAGACAAGTAATTGTTCATCAAGTGAGGGAGGATAAAGAAAGCAAGAGACTTAACCCCATTCCTTTAAGGTGGCAGGATGAATCAACAGCCTGGTTGTTCCATATCTACAAGCGGAATTGTGAAGATAGAAGTCCTCAGATATTGTGAATAGTTAAATTGGAGTATCCCACTATTCCCTTCTCCTAACCCTATTACAAAATAAACAAAAAAAAAAGCAATACCCCTGGACTGTTTATTAAAGTGAAGAGCCAAGAGGAATTAGGGACTGTATTTACTTATAACCGTGTGTTGGTAACCAGGGGAGCCCGCAGATTTTATCTTCAGCAGTCCCTATGGGGGCAGTGCTACACCTATGCTCAATTCCATGCCAGACCCCTACAGAACAACATTCTGTCTACATTGACCGGAAGGGTTCAGTCTCTGGACTGGTCCATGTCTTTGGTGCCAAGGGTATGTCAGAGTCAGAAATCTGGTGAAGGGGAAATCCTTTCTTCCAGTGACCTGGAAAGTGGTGACTACAGATGCCATTATCTCTGACTGGGGAGTGGTTCTGGAGGAGGCCAGGGGAAATGGTCTTGGGTAGAGAGCAGTCTCCTCATCAACATTCTGGAAATCCGAGCAGTAAGTCGAGTTTTGAAATACTGGACGCCCAGACTTATACTGGGGTCACCCTGTCAGGGTGCAATCCGACAATGCCGCGGCCGTGGCTTATGTCAACCATCAAGGAGGCACAAAGAGTCAGTCAGCCCAGAAAGAGGTGGATATCATTATGTCCTGGGCAGAGAAGTTTGTGCCATGCCTGATAGCAGTGTTTATTCCAGGAATAGAGAACTGGCAGGCAGATTTTTTGAGCCGTCAACAGATGTTTCTGGGGGAATGGTCCCTACATCAATCTGCCTACGCTGGGGGGATCCCAGACATAGAATTGTTGGCATCCAGGTTCAACAACAAGTTGAAGAGATTTGTGTCCAGGACCAGGGATCCACTCTCAATCAGAATGGATGCTTTGGTGATTCCTTGGGAGGAGTATGCCGTCATTTATGCCTTTCCTCTGGTGCAGCTGATACTGTGTCTATTGCGCAGGATCCAGCTAGAGGGGAAACCAGTAATTCTGGTAGCTCCTGCATGGCTGAAGAGGGTTTGGTATGCACAAATCCAAAGATTGGCATTGACGAGACCTTTGGTTCTTCCACTGCGTCCGGACCTACTCTCTCAAGGTCCGATATTCCACCCTGCTGTACAGTCTCTAAATTTGAAGGCTTGGCTATTGAAGCCTTCATCTTGAAGGAGTGGGGTGTATCTGGTCCTGCAGTTCATTCTCTGACAAACGCTAGGAAACCAGTCTCTAGAAATATTTATTACAGGGTCTGGAAATCCTACACTGCCTGGTGTGAAGTCAGAAAATTGCATCCACGCAAATATATCATCCGGAGAATTCTAACTTTCCTTCAAGCAGGGGTAGATATGAAATTAGCCTTGAGCACTATTAATGGGCAAATTTCAGACCTCATCGATTTTCTTCCAAGAACCGATCGCTTCCCATTCGTTGGTTCAGACCATCGTCCGGGAAATGTTATGTTTTGCTTCCACCCGTGAAGCCCCCTTTGTGTCCTTGGGACTTAAATTTGGTGTTGGCAGTTTTGCAAAAACAGCCTTTTGAAACTCTGGGGCAGGTTCCCCTGGTTCTTTTGATCAGAAAACCGGTCTTTTTGATTGTGATAACTTCAGCTAGAAGGGTATTTGAATTAGCAGCTCTTTCTTGTAAAGAGCCATTCTTGATTTTTCATCTACTGTAGATTGGGTGATTCTACATCCACACCCAGGTTTTTTTGCCCAAGGTGGTGTCCCCCTTTCATTTTAATCTGGACACTGTACTACCTTCCTTTTTTCCAGATCCTCATTCAGAGGAGGAAAAGTTGTTGCATTCTCTTGATGTAATGCATGCACTTAAGCTTTACTTTGAGAAATCAGCTCGGATTTGTAAGACTGAGAGCTAGTTTGTGCTGCCAGAAGGGCCCAAGAAAGGGTTGGCAGCATCTAAGTCTACGATTTCTCATTGGATTCACCAGGTTATTACCCAGGCGTATGATTTAGAAGGGAAGGTTCCACCTTTTCCTGTAAGGACACATTCTACCAGAGGAGAAGGTGCCTCTTGGGCACATCACCATCAAGTCTCTATGGCTCAGATTTGCAAGGCCGTGACTTAGTCATTGGTGCATACGTTCACTCGTTTCTATCGAGTGGATGTTAGGTCCCAGGAGGAATCTGCATTTGGCTGCAGTGTTCTGCAGGCAGCGGTGTAATCCTTTTGGTGGTCAGATGGCGGTATTTATTGGTTTCCCCCCTCCCCTCAGATGCATTGCTCTGGGACATCCCATATGTTATGATTTTTGGCTCTGTGTCCCGTGATGTAGGAAGAGAATAAAGGATTTTTTAATACAGACTTACCTGTAAAATCCATTTCTTGAAGTACATCACGGGACACAAAGGTCCCTCCCCTCTTCTATGGGGTCTTTATTGCTTGCTACAAAACTGATTTACTTCCTGTGTGGGAGGGGTTATATAGGGGGGCATCCTTTCTGATTGGCTGCCAGTGTCCTTCACCTGTAGGTGGCTATATAACTCATATGTTATGATTTATGGCTCTGTGTCCCGTGATGTACTTCAAGAAATGGATTTTACAGGTAAGTCTGTATTAAAAATTCAATTATTTATGCCGTTCTTCCTTGTGTAACTCTGTTTATATTTTTACTTAATAAAATATTTGAACCAGAAAAAAAGTTTGACTTTTGTTTAGAGGATCATGCATGGTGTAGACCTAGTAACACACATTTTTACCTTTGCACCATTTTAGAAAAACATTATTTCAGACACAACATAAACAATAGAATATTGGTAGAAAGCTCTAGAAAGCCATCGTGTAAGGAAACAGGATCCCACAATGGTTTGTATATTTAGATTGTTGCAACATGAAGTGCCTTTTGCTGTCATATATAATAAACAACAGGAAAGATAAACCATATTGAAGGATGTGGTATAGTTCATACTGGAGTTAAACAGTGTATGCTAGCAGTGTAAATCTTATTTCCTATGTTTTGTCAGATTACAGAATTTGGGGAAAAAAGATACTGAAAATTACATGTTAACAGTATAGGAATTTCTTTAAATATACATAATCCACATGTTAGCCGGAAAAAAACATTCCAGTTTTAACTTTTTATGACATATGTTTAAACATGGTGATTATTATGAATAGGGATGTAGCTAGTTGAATTGTTGGACAGTGGTTACGAAAAGGAAAGAAATACTGACTTTACATTTCGTATGTTGCAATCAGATTTTTCTGGCAGATTTCTTTCTGCTTCTAGGGAAAGTTAAAGGAAATTTGAACCAAGAGAAATGAGAAGGCTGCCATTGCTAACCTTCTTACATAAATACTAACTGCCTAGCTGCCATGCTAATCCACTTGTTTCAGTATTTTCTGAGCGATTGTTGACCTGCAATATTGTTTTGGGTCAGTGACTAAGGCCTTATTCACACTGGACAATTATATCAGACAGTGCCCCATGCAGGGCAAGGTTTACCGGCACGTGGATGCACAGGTGTTCCCCCTTTGGGCAGTCCCATTCATGTCTATTGGGACGTAATATGGCTGCATGGACACAGCTGCTGTGTCCCAATATGACATTCGTGTGGGTGTGGGTGTGGGTGTAGGCTTGGGCGAGTGTCCTTGAATGCACCCTGGGTGTGTTTGAGGCCATGCATGGATGTCACATTTGGAGCAGCGGCTGTGTCGGTGCAGCTGCTGTGTCCCAAACAACAGCTATGGGATTGCTGGCACGGGGATGCAGGCAACACCTGTGCATGCTTATGCTAGTAACAAAACGGCCTTGCATGGGGCACGGATGTAATTACCCCACTTGAACGGGGTATAAGAAAGTTACTGAACAACATATTGCATGTTAATGTGTGTCAACACATCACAACAGGCTGGCTTGAATAGGCCCCGACAAGCCACACTTTTATTCATCTAATCCAATGAGAAAAATGTGAAATAATATATATAGTTTAAAGTCGAGTTACACCCTAAAATGCAACTTTTTGCCATATTCTTCCTCTCTGTCACTTGAAAAATAAATGGATAATCACTCATTTTTTTTTTTCTATTCTTACCTTGTTTTAGAAGAAAATATACTCACCTTACTTCCTCTTCCTCTCTCTTCGGCCGTGGCCCGCGCCGTCACTTCCTGCTTGCATTGATTCCTGGGAGCTGAGCGTCATTACTCCCAGGAATCAATGCACCTGCACCGGCCCCGCTCGTCAGTTCCGGTGCAGGCACGTCATTCACCGCTAAACAGCTTCTGGGCATGCCCAGAAGCTGTGCAGGAATGACGTGCCTGCACCGGACATGACGAGCGGGGCCGGTGCAGGGCATTCTGGGATGAAGAGGACACAGAAGAGGACCCCGAAGAGGACGCGCTGGCTTCAGCTGCCCACACCTGAGATGGCAGCACTGGACAAGACATTTTCAAGGTAAGTATTTCTTCTAAAAGCTAAGTGCGACCTGGGACAGTTCAGAGGCTATCCATTGTAGAATGCACTAGCCCTGACTGTCCCAGGGGTATTTTTATTAAAAAACACTTTACGAGGGTGAAACTCCGCTTTAACACGCTTTCTTGTTGTAAACACATTTTTTCATAGGTAGCTCAAACACACACGCGTGTGTGTGTATGTATATGTATACACACGCACAGACACACACACACACTCATAAATAAATGTAAGCATATGTAGCACCCTTTGGCCCAAACAGGGCTGCTAAAAAATTTCGCTGTGCTAGATGGTAGCTAGCCTGGCTAATTTATGAGGCCTAGCCATGTGCTCAAGGCTTTGCAAGGGAGAGCCTGCTCACTACCTGGAGGCAATACTGAGAAGGATGGAGTTCTGAGGAAGTACCAGAGGTGACTCTTCATGAGTCGGGGACTATGAAGTGGCTGGGAAAACTTCAAGAGAGAACTTATCCAAAAGAATTTCATACAATACTGTAAGTTGAATCTTGTTGCTATAGGGGACAGCTTATGCTACAAAGTACAGATTGCTGGTTTCAGCTTAAAGGCTCTTTTTCTGTACTGCCTTTCCTTTTCTATATTTTCTGTCTAAAGAGTCTGCAGATCTGCAAGTCTGCTGCTGTTTTTGACTAAGGGTGTCCTGTGCCCTACCCCTCTCTCTCACATTTTTCCTGCTGTGAGAAGTAAACTTCTTTGTTTAAGCATAAAAGTGACTGGCGCCAATCTTTCTACCTTGTACACCACCCACCATGCCTAGTAACCTGCACCTTGAGGAGGAATGTCGGCCCTCCCTGTCTCTGGGGGTCACCACCAGGCCTCTGGAGGTTGGGGTGGGGAGGTCTACACATATGTTTTAAAATGTATTAAGACATTTTTTTTAAAAATAAACATTTAATGTACATGCACGAATAGAATTTTCGTTGCAAGTGCCCCCCCCCCCCCCCCCACACACACACACCCTTACCAAGGCAATGCTAAACACTGCAGAACCTGGTGCCACTTTACTGATAATGATTACTGAGTGAACAGTGTCAGTAGGACAGAGATTGGTGTCAGTATTGCAGTGGATGGTGTTAGTAGTTTTCTTTTTATTTTGTTATTATTATTCTTTTTTTTTAATAGTTTTTTACAATATTATTTTTTTAATATTTCTTTTAAATTTTTAAGGATCCTCATCGGGGGGCTTTGGTGAAATATCAGTGAAAGCATTGAGGGATGACCTGAAGATGGGCCATGCCTGAAACGTGTCGTCATGATGACAGCCTTCTGAGAGATTGCTCCACAGAATATTGTTGCTATCCCCTGGTGCCTCAACATGCACTGCATCTAATGACCACAGTGGCCATGATGTTGCATCTGGCACGCCGCCTGGAAGCTTTGGCTACCCATCCTCTGCTTGAGTCTCCCTGGATTGTCCTGGCATTGATCGGTGAGCCCGCGTCCTGGCTTTTTGCATCTTTGCCTGCAAAATACATCCCTGTCTTTTCCACATTGTGCCAGCAGTACACATCATATCCTTCACCATATCCTTCACACAGCATCTGCTTTTATTACTGCAACATGTGATTCACAATTACACAGTCCAGTCTGTTTATACAGAAGCCTATTTTTTTTATCCTTTTTAAGTTTGTTGTTGGACCAATAAACATTTTTATACAGTATGTTTATATTAACTGTGGTTTTGGTCTTTCACCTATGTGGAACTACAATTACCAGCCACCAGCTTTCACAACACTGGCTTGTGGCTGTACAGACCTATAGAATCCCTCAGAGCTTTCATTGAGGATCTTTGTGGTTAAATTGTCATGCTTGGGCATCATAGTTGGTGCTCACGGTTTACCTCCCAGTTGCGAGGCATTTAAGTTCCACCAATTTATGAACTGAGTATCATTGCACAGTGCCTGAATAGTCTATTTCATACTTCAGTTGTGAATGAACAGAGTAAGTGATCAGTTTCAATCACTTGTTTTGTTCATTCAGAAAAGGAAGGGAATGGTAGATTACATTACATTTTACTGGTCCCGTTCCTGCTCTCCATCCTGAAGTGATCCCCCACAGCAGCGGGGGAGGGACCAAGGCAACACACAGAGGGGCCCGAGCAGCAGAAAGAAGAGGAACAGGGACAGGAGGGGTGGCGGGGAAGTCATATACTGGTACCGATCTCCTGTATTTTTTTCCTGTGGCAGCTCAATTAAAGTGAGAGGGAAAGCAGGAGAAGTCTACTTTTAGCTGCTGCATGAGAAAAATACAGATCAGTTCCAGTAAATGCCACGCCCCACCGCCCCTCCTGTCCAGGTTCCAGGGGTTGGTAAGGAAGAATCCCAGTCTACCCATAACCTGCCCAAGATCGACGAGTAGATCACGATCGGCGTGTTGCTGACCCCTGAAATAGGGTTTGCCCAGGCACACCCGGTGCACCCCCTGTGAACGCCTATGTATTTTATCATGCAACAGATTAACTTAACCACTTGTCGCCCATCCTATAGCGGATTGACGGCGGCAAAGTGGTTGTAATATCCTGACTGGCCGTCATATGACATCCAGCAGGATACAGCGCTCTGCGCGCCTCCCATTCTGACGTAGGCTCTTTACCATGTGACCAGCTGTGTCCAATCACAGCTGGTCACATAGTAAACAGGAAGAGCCGTAGATCAGCTTTTCTCCTGACAGGCACGAGTAGAGGAGAGCCGATCTGTGGCTCTCCTGACAGGGGGGGGGGTCTGTGCTGGTAATCAGAGCATTGATTACCAGTGCAGACCCTTGGGGGGTGCCACTAGAGCCACCAGGGATTGCCCACCCATGGCCACCAAGGATGCCCACCCATGACCACCAGGGATGGCAATCAGGGCCCCTTTCAGTGCCCTCCCCATCAGAGCTGCCCATGAATGCCATCTATCAGTGCTGCCTACCAGTGCCCATCATTGCAATCTATCAGTGCGGCCCAACAGTACCCATTAGTATTGAACAGACAAGGAGTCACTGCTCAAGGTGGTGTGATTGCCTGATGACTCACATAGGTGCATGCCCCGGCTCGCCTCCGTGAAAACTTGATAAAAGAAAAGGAATTGGCAGCACTCCAGGTTGAGTCAAAATCCAGGTTTATTGACTGGACATCCAAATATGATAATCGTGACAAGGTAGACGCGTTTCACACACTGACTGTGTGCTTAATCATTAGTAGGTAATGATTAAGCACACAGTCAGTGTGTGAAACGCGTCTACCTTGTCACGATTGTCATATTTGGATGTCCAGTCAATAAACCTGGATTTTGACTCAACCTGGAGTGCTGCCAATTCCTTTTCTTTTATCAAGTACCCATTATTGCCCACCAGTGCCGCCTATCAGTGCCCATCAGTGCCGCCTATCAGTGTGCTAAGGATGCCACCTATCAGTGCCCATCAGTGCCAACTATTAGTGCCCATCAGTGCCTGTCAGTGCGGCCTCATCAGTGTTTATGAGTGCAGGAAAAAACGTATCTATTTACAAAATTTTATAACGTAAACAAAAAACATTTTTTTTTCAAACTTTTCGGTCTTTTTTTATTTGTGTAGAAAAAAAGAAAAAAACTTGTGGGGATCATATACAACCAAAGGAAAGCTCTATTTGTGGGTAAATAATTACATAAATTTGGTTTAGGTACAGTCTTGCATGACGGCGCAATTGTCATTCAAAATGCAACAGCGCTAAATGCTGAAAATTGGCCTGGGCGGGAAGGGGGTGAAAGTGCCCTGTATTGAAGTGGTTAAACACATCCAGATCCAAATGTATAGTTAATAGGTGTTACTGTGTGAGACTAGTTTACTAAGTAGTAAGGTGTAGTGAGCCTGCATTCACATCAAACCTCTAATTATATGCACGTTGTATTTTTGAAATGAACAAAGTTTACTACTTCCCATCCCACCTCATACTTTAGTAAGTCGGTTTCATGAGGTAAATGTATGTTCATGAAATTCAATAGAACACCTTCAATTTGCTTCCACCTGGCAGTAAATTCAGATTAAAAGGGACATACTGCAGTATATACAGACATAAAGAAGAATTCCAGGTATGGTTATTTTATACATAGTAACATTTGTCCAGCGTGGACTTTTGCATATACCAGTGGCCTCTAAATTGTGATGGACCCCTTTGCTTGCCTTTATTTAGCCCTTGAGCATGATTTCCCTCACTGATATGAGACACTATTCTGTCAACTGAAACCAACAATTGTCAGTGGGAGAAACGGTGCCCAACAACAATAGGTTACTATTCCTCCAGATGATACCAACGATGAGGCACTTTTCCTCCCTCTTAATACAAAATGTGACGATGTTTACTCTCACTGATGTGAGGAAAAGTTTCACAGCCCAGCTGTCCTAAAGTCTGAAGGACAATAAAATGGCCCTTTAGAAAGAACCCTGGCATATACCATACCTAGCTTCCTGGAAGCTGGAAATCACTGAAGTAGACACCACACTACTCCAGTGATCTCCATTTGCTTCTGGTTCCCATGCAGAGCCGCTAGTCTGCTGCATTCTGAACACATGAGGTCAGGTGCTCGGTACAGGTGCCATTCAGAGAATGCTTTGCATCTTCTGAATGTACTGTATGTGAAGCATTCTGTGATTGAACGTGGTGGAGATTGTGATGTCAAGTGATTATGAAAGTGCATTATAGAAACAGATTGCATACCAAATTAGCCCATGAGGCATAAAAAGGATGAAGTTTGTGTTTCAAGTAGATGTAATCCCAGTCAAAAAAACTTCAAATAATATTTTATATATCTACAGCTTTCATTAAAATATTGCCTAGTGGTGATCCTGCCCTAAACTGCATACTGCATATTATGCAGGCATGGTCAAGTGTTGTCACTATCAGGAGGTGGCTCAGAGAAATGATTTGCAGCCCATAAAATGCATGGAAGACAGGAAAGTGGATGAAAAAGGCTAGAAGAGATCAGCAGCACTGAGATGCAAGTAAGGATGAGAGAAGATTAAAACAGTTTTTTACTGTGAGAAAAAAGGCAGTTTGATATGATGCACGGAGCTTTCGCAAAAATTAACCACTTGCCTACAGTGCACTTTCACCCCCTTCCTGCCCAGACTGATTTTCAGCTTTCAGCGCTCTCACACTTTGAATGACAATTACTCAGTCATGCAACACTGTACCCATAAAAAATTTGCGTCCTTTTTTTCACACAAATAGAGCTTTCTTTTGATGGTATTTAATCACTACTGGGTTTTTTATTTTTTGTGCTATAAATAAAAAAAGACTGAAAATATTGTGAAAAAACGCATTTTTCTTTGTTTCTGTCATAAAATTTAGCAAATGAGTAATTTTTCTTCACAAATTATGGCCAGAATTTATACTGCTACTTATCTTTGGTAAAAATAACCCAAATAAATGTATATTATTTGGTCTTTGTGAAAGTTAGAGAGTCCACAAGTTATGGTGCTATTCATTGAAAATTGATCACACTTGACCACTCCTGATGTACTGAAGGCCTATCTCATTTCTTGAGACACTAAAAAGTCAGGAAAGTACAAATACCCCCCAAACGACCCCTTTTTGGAAAGTAGACATTCCAAGGTATTTAATAAGGGGCATGGTGAGTTTTTTGAAGTTGTCATTTTTTCCCACAACTCTTTGCAAAATGAAGATTTTTTTTTTTTTTTTACAAATTGACGTATTAACAGGTTATTTCTCTCACACAGCATATGTATACTTGCAACTACACCCCAAAACACATTCTACTACTCCTCCTGAGTATGGCGATACCACATGTGTGAGACTTTTTCCCAGCCTGGCCACATACAGAGGCCTAACATCCAAGTAGTACCGTCCAGCATTCTAGGAGCACAAATTACACATATAATTTCCTGACAACCTATCGTACTTTTGAAGGCCCTGGAGCACCAGGACAATGGAAACCCCCATAAAATGACCCCATTTTGGAAAGCAAACAGCCCAACGTATAATTTTTGAGGCATAATGAGTCTTTTGAATATGTTATTTTTTTTCACAAGTTTTTGGAAAATGTGGAAAGAAAATGAAAACACATTTTTTTTACACAAAGCTGTCCATTTATGCAATATTTCTAACACATAGCATGTACATAGTAAAAATTGCACCCCAAAATACATTCTGCTATTCCTCCTGAGTATGGCAATACCACATGTGTAACAGTTTTTCACAGCCTGGCCACATACATAGGCCTAACATCCAAGTAGCGCTTTACACAAAGTTGTCCATTTATCCACTTTAAGACTGGGCCTATTTTTGACACTTGGTGTTTACAAGCTAAAATCATTTTTTTTTTGCTAGAAAACTACTTGGAACCCCCAAACATTATATATTTTTTTTTAGCAGAGACTCTAGAGAATAAAATGGAGATCGTTGCAATATTTTTTTATCACACCATATTTGCGCAGCAGTCTTCCAGATGCGATTTTTTTGAAAAAAATTAACTTTTTTTTTAACTAAAAAATAAGAAAACAGTAAATTTAGCCCAATTTTTTTCCATAATGTGAAAGATAATGTTACGCCGAGTAATTAGATACCCAACATGTCATGCTTCAAAATTGCGCATGCTCACAGAATGGCGCCAAACATTGGTACTTAAAAATCCCCATAGGCAACATTTTAAAAATTTCTGCAGGTTACTAACTTAGAGTTACAGAGGAGGTCTAGGGCTCAAATTATTGCTCTCGCTCTAACGATCGCGGCAATACCTCACATGTATGGTTTGAACACCGTTTACATATGTGGGCGGGACTTGCGTATGCGTTTGCTTCTGTGCGCGAGCTAACGGGGACAGGGCGCTTTAATTTTTTTTTTTTTCCTATTTATTTTATTTATTATTTTTTTATTTTTACACAGTTTAAAAAAAATAAATAAACAAGCAAAAAATTGGGGGAGCAAACCCTGAACATGTATATCTAAAGCCGGTGCAGCTATGGACCAAGCAACATGTATATTAAAAAAGAATAGCGCAACCATGCAAAAGAAATGACTATTAAATATGGAGACAATCCATAAATAAAAATGGGGATTTAGTCCCACCATATGGCCATATAGTGCTCAAGCCCACCACTGCGTCAAAGTACCCCATTATCAGTGGGTCCTACACTATCCATAAAAAGGGGTGAATCCATCCTCTTCAACCCTTGGAGACAACACTCCTTGCTGGGATGGATGTGCTAATGCACTACAAAGGACTCCTCCTATATCTACTTGATGGTGGACTCTGATAGAGTACAGGTGTGTGTGGGGGGATGCTCAACCTCAGAAGTCTGGTCAGACCGAATACATAATAAACAAGCAAAAAATTGGGGGAGCAAACCCTGAACATGTATATCTAAAGCCGGTGCAGCTATGGACCAAGCAACATGTATATTAAAAAAGAATAGCGCAACCATGCAAAAGAAATGACTATTAAATATGGAGACAATCCATATGGGGATTTAGTCCCACCATATGGCCATATCGTGCTCAAGCCCACCCCTGCGTCAAAGTACCCCATTATCAGTGGGTCCTACACTATCCATAAAAAGGGGTGAATCCAGCCTCTCCAACCCTTGGAGACAACACTCCTTGCTGGGATGGATGTGCTAATGCACTACAAAGGACTCCTCCTATATCTACTTGATGGTGGACTCTGATAGAGTACAGGTGTGTGTGGGGGGATGCTCAACCTCAGAAGTCTGGTCAGACCGAATACATAATAAACAAGCAAAAAATTGGGGGAGCAAACCCTGAACATGTATATCTAAAGCCGGTGCAGCTATGGACCAAGCAACATGTATATTAAAAAAGAATAGCGCAACCATGCAAAAGAAATGACTATTAAATATGGAGACAATCCATAAATAAAAATGGGGATTTAGTCCCACCATATGGCCATATCGTGCTCAAGCCCACCACTGCGTCAAAGTACCCCATTATCAGTGGGTCCTACACTATCCATAAAAAGGGGTGAATCCAGCCTCTCCAACCCTTGGAGACAACACTCCTTGCTGGGATGGATGTGCTAATGCACTACAAAGGACTCCTCCTATATCTACTTGATGGTGGACTCTGATAGAGTACCGGTGTGTGTGGGGGGATGCTCAACCTCAGAAGTCTGGTCAGACCGAATACATAATAAACAAGCAAAAAATTGGGGGAGCAAACCCTGAACATGTATATCTAAAGCCGGTGCAGCTATGGACCAAGCAACATGTATATTAAAAAAGAATAGCGCAACCATGCAAAAGAAATGACTATTAAATATGGAGACAATCCATAAATAAAAATGGGGAGTTAGTCCCACCATATGGCCATATCGTGCTCAAGCCCACCACTGCGTCAAAGTACCCCATTATCAGTGGGTCCTACACTATCCATAAAAAGGGGTGAATCCAGCCTCTCCAACCCTTGGAGACAACACTCCTTGCTGGGATGGATGTGCTAATGCACTACAAAGGACTCCTCCTATATCTACTTGATGGTGGACTCTGATAGAGTACAGGTGTGTGTGGGGGGATGCTCAACCTCAGAAGTCTGGTCAGACCGAATACATAATAAACAAGCAAAAAATTGGGGGAGCAAACCCTGAACATGTATATCTAAAGCCCCATTTTTATTTATGGATTGTCTCCATATTAGTAGATATAGGAGTCCTTTGTAGTGCATTAGCACATCCATCCCAGCAAGGAGTGTTGTCTCCAAGGGTTGGAGAGGCTGGATTCACCCCTTTTTATGGATAGTGTAGGACCCACTGATAATGGGGTACTTTGACGCAGTGGTGGGCTTGAGCACGATATGGCCATATGGTGGGACTAACTCCCCATTTTTATTTATGGATTGTCTCCATATTTAATAGTCATTTCTTTTGCATGGTTGCGCTATTCTTTTTTAATATACATGTTGCTTGGTCCATAGCTGCACCGGCTTTAGATATACATGTTCAGGGTTTGCTCCCCCAATTTTTTGCTTGTTTATTATGTATTCGGTCTGACCAGACTTCTGAGGTTGAGCATCCCCCCACACACACCTGTACTCTATCAGAGTCCACCATCAAGTAGATATAGGAGGAGTCCTTTGTAGTGCATTAGCACATCCATCCCAGCAAGGAGTGTTGTCTCCAAGGGTTGGAGAGGCTGGATTCACCCCTTTTTATGGATAGTGTAGGACCCACTGATAATGGGGTACTTTGACGCAGTGGTGGGCTTGAGCACGATATGGCCATATGGTGGGACTAAATCCCCATTTTTATTTATGGATTGTCTCCATATTTAATAGTCATTTCTTTTGCATGGTTGCGCTATTCTTTTTTAATAAAAAAAAAAATGTTTTGATCATTTTTTATTCCTATTACAAGGAATGTAAACATCCCTTGTAATAGAAATAGGCATGACAGGTCCTCTTTATTGTGAGATCTGGGGTCAAAAAGACCTCCCACCTCACAACTACACTAAAAAAGAAAAAAAAAAAAAATTGTTGAAAGAGGAAAAAAAAAAAAAAAGAAAAAAAAAAAGCGGCCCTTTAAACCGGTTGCTAGGCAACGTCTTTTGACGTAGCTCCGGTCCTACAAGACCATAGAGTCCAGTGAGGGCCATCTTGCCCTCACTCGACTTCCTGTCTCTGAGGATCCGAGACCGGATAGTTTTCCCCGCTGCCGGCGGGTCCGGTAAGCTGGGAAAACGTCTGGGACGCGGCAGGAGGGGGGCACCTCTTCCCCTGCACCGTAAGGGTAATTCCGCGGCGAATCCGCCACTGGGACCACCCTTATCTGAAAGCCGACCGCCTGCCGTTTCAAAAAATACCGGGGTTATGGGGGCTATCTGCTGTCATAACCCCAGTATTTAGCTTTTAATGGCCGACACATATAGTCGTTAGGCGGTCAGTAAGTGATTGCATGTATATGGCAAACAGGTGACGATGACTGATGGGGTGACAGGTGACGATGACTGATGGGGTGACAGGTGACAATGACTGATGGGGTGACAGGTGACAATGACTGATGGGGTGACAGGTGACGATGATTGATGAGGTGACAGGTGATGATGATTGATGAGGTGACAAGTGACGATGATTGATGGGGTGACAGATGACAATCACTGACGGGGTGACATGTGATGATGATTGATGGGGTGACAAGTGACGATCACTGATGGGGTGACAAGTGACGATGATTGATAGGGTGACAGATGACGATGACTGATGGGGTGACAGGTGATGGTGATTGATGGGGTGACAGGTGACGGGCGATGGTCACTGATGGGTGACAGGTGACGGGCGATGGTGCACGGCGGTACTGATGGCAGTCTCTGGTGACCGGTGAACTTTAGGCTACGTTCACATGTGAGCGTAGCGATCATGGGCAGAATCACTGCGATTCCGCCCGCGATCCGGAAATCATTGCAAATTGCGGGACGCCTGTGCGTTGCCCGTTTTTTGCAATAGCACCCCAAACGCTGTGCGATGTTGCCGCGATTTCCGCCTGCCGAAACGCGGTAACATCACGCAAACAACGCATGACACCCCAAAGAAGCTCTTGTACCTTTTTTGGGCGTCATGCGTTGTTTGCGCGATGTTACCGCGATTCGGCAGGCAGAATGGCGGCAACATCGCACAGCGTTTGGGGTGCTATTGCAAAAAACGGGCAACGCACAGGCGTCCCGCAATTTGCAATGATTTCCGGATCGCGGCAGAATCGCTGTGATTCTGCCCGCGATCGCTGCGCTCACATGTGAACGTTATGGGTGTCAATTTCTGGGCACTGATGAGGTGACTGTTGGGTGACAGGTGACATTGGGGGGGGGGGCTGAGGACTGTGTGGGGACCTTTATTAGTGTGATTTTTACTTTTTACAGGTGTACAGAGCAGTAACTCACTGTTTCTAGCTCTGCTCTCCTCACACTGGAAACTGTATGAGGGGAGAAGAGCTAGTAACGGTGAGTTACTGCTCTTTGTTTACATTTTGTGATCGGCTGTGAATGGATTCACAGCCGATCACATAGTAAACAGTCACTGTCAGTGACTGTTTACTACTGCCGGTGACAGCTGTGTTCCTACGGAACACAGTGCCACCGACATGACCGAGCTGCGCGCTCCCGATCGCGCATGCGCGGTCTTCTGCCGGCATCTACTGTTGTGATCGGCTATGTCATTGCAACATAGCCGATCACGTGGGAAACAGCCATGCCTATTGGCTGTTTCCCCCCTGCCGGTGACCGGCTGTGTCCCGGGGACACGCCGACACCGGCAGTGCACGGCGGCGCGTCCGCGATCGCGCGCCTGACCTGCATTTCCTGGGTCACGTCATATGACGTCCGCCCAGGATAATAGCCGCACCGTCCCGCCGTCATATGACGGCGGGCGGGCGGTAAGTGGTTAATGTTACCCAGATAGGCTTTATACAGTATCTATTGTAATATTTTATTAGGAATACAGATCTCAAAAAATGCATGGCCAAGATTCATGAACATCACACTCCTCTGCAAACTACGGCCATACTTTCATCTATGAAAATACCAAAGAATCAAAAAAAAAAGCAGTGACAAGCGGAGTGCCTCATAAGCCATTGTCATTAAAAAAGATCTATCTGTCTATGGCTACACTAACAAAAACTGATGAAAAAAAAAAAAATATATATATATATATATATATATATATATATATATATTAGATTGTGGGGAAAAGGGGGATAGCAGTTTCAAGGCCCCCCTTTTCCTCATGGTACCACCGCAGCTAGTAGGGGGTTTCAAGTTCCCCCTGCAGGTAAGGGTATGGTCTCTCGGGGGCTTGACATCTGATAGGTGCAGGTGAATAGAAGGTGCTGGATACTGCTAGAACCTAGGGGGATAGTGATAAATAGGGGGTCCTGACTGAAATTTGTGCCAGTCCTCACGGGAAGACTCAAGCAGCGGAGCTCACCCAACCCTCCCTCCCTTGTTGCAGCCTTGTTAATGAGGTGGGTCACCTTTTAGTGTGAAAAAGGGGACAGTTTATTTAATATTAAAATGTGGTTATTCGACTCGAGCTGTAATAGCTGAGTTGGAAATGGTATGGAAGTAAAGTTAAAAGTGGTTTGTGATGCATATAAAGTTGATATTTGAAAATGATATTTAAAACCAATTAATTAAGGCCGCGGCCATAAGTTTTGCCAATAAGAAGTGGTAGTGTTATTTATTGAGCATGTTTGGAGGTTGTTTGAGTATGAATGCTGCGTGTGGTACCATGTGAATATGATGATTGAAAGGTATAGAAATGTATTTGTACCGCTGTATTTCGCTTTAGGAAGATTTATTAGCTAATATAAATTTACAGCATTGACATGCAATGGAAGCAATTTCAGTGGTAACAAAGTGTAGATCCATAGGAAATACAGATGTATAAAAATAATTTGTCTGGTTACTCACAAAGGGTATTTAAATGTGGAAAAAAAAACATAAACGATTGACAGGGTAGTGTATGAACACAATCATGAATGCTGAAGATTAGTGATTATTCGAAATGTAAATAAAAAAAAACTGGGTTGCAAGTGAAAATACATAATTGTGAGCTGTAAGTAAAGATGAAGAACCATCAAAAAAACAAAAACAAATAAGAAAAGGAAAAACAGGAGGCGGTATTGAGGAGGTCAGAAGAAAAGAGAAAGGGGTTCTCAAAGAATAGGAAGGAGGAGAGTGAAATGAGGGGGTGGGGGGGCCCCAGGGGGTTGTTGTGTCTACTTTATCAAATTTTAAGTGGTGGATTCTCAAATCTGGATGGATGGGTATATGGTATCCAGGACTTCCACATGCGTAGGAATTTTTTGTAGGTATTGATCAAGATAGCCGTTAACTTCTCATTAAGCATGATATCGTTTAATCTATTTTTTACTGCCTCAAAGCTTAGATAGGTGTTTTCAAGTCTCTTGCTATTGTAAGTTTGGTGACTGTAAAAATATGAGCAATTAATATCTGTTTTGTGCAAAATATTTC
The DNA here is from genome assembly GCF_965119305.1 of Pelophylax lessonae. Taxonomy (NCBI): domain Eukaryota; kingdom Metazoa; phylum Chordata; class Amphibia; order Anura; family Ranidae; genus Pelophylax; species Pelophylax lessonae. Next base: position 575,129,037 of record NC_138768.1, on the reverse strand, counting down.
AGCAATGGGTTTGTGAAGCAGAGCTTTATAGGAGTTTCTAGGTTAGTATGAAGTAAAGTGCAAATAAGGTTTTAGACCTGGATTCAAAGCTTGCTTATTATTGGGCATGTCCATCCATTATGGACCATTGCACCTTCCTGAGGGCATACTTTAAAACAGGTGAATGGGTAATTTGGTATGCAGCAGGCAAGATGTGTTGGAGCATAGTACCATCAATATAAAATTTTATATACGTTTTCAAGGATTAGTACATTTTTAGGACATTTGGCTAAATCTTGACTCATGATTAGTGTTGAGCGAACACGGACTGTATTATTCGGGTTCGTACCGAATAATTGGATTTTTGTTACCCGAACACGGACCCGAAAACTTTACTGTATGTTCGGGTTTAAAATCCGTGTTCGGTAATTGTATTTCCTGTTTTGTATGTAATGGCGCGCTTTTAATGGCGGGCTTTCAACAGCCAATCAACAAGCGTTTAACTGGTGTGCGCCATCACAGCCATGCCTACTAATGTATTAGTAGCTGTGGTTGGCCATCTGAAGCATGTGACCCATGTCTTTATAGGTTCGAGAGCCACAGCGCGGCGCATCATTCTGCTGTAGTTTAGGGAGAGAGCACACATCATACGTGCTGGCTGCTGCTGATTAGGGACAGACAGTGAAAAATTGTGCCCGAAAAGAATGCAGGGACAGGTCGGAGTGTAGGCAGGGACAGTTATTAGACCATTTTAGGGACAGGCTGGAGAGATTAGGCAGGGACAGTCTACATCGATTTTGCTGTGTGGGGGGTGGTGCAGTGAACGATCTTTTTGAGCATTTTAGGGACAGGCTGGAGAGATTAGGCAGGGACAGTCTACATCGATTTTGCTGTGTGGGGGGTGGTGCAGTGAACGATCTTTTTGCCCTCACTTGAGCCCACTGAGGAGGAGGAGGAAGAGGGAGAAAAAAATCTATTTTTATCAGTCTGTTGTGTGCAGCGTTCAGCTATATTTTACTACAGATTGCTGTTCTAATCTGCTATTTAAAAATTACAAATTTAAAGGGGATTTTTTTAAGAGCACTTGCCATGCTCTTAACTACATTTTGCTGCCATTTGCAGCACTCTAGCCCTTTCCATTGGTGTTTTAGAGCCATTTTAGTGCCTGAAAGTTCGAGTCCCCATTGACTTCAATGGGGTTCGGTGTCCGGGTAAAGTTCGGAAAAAGTCCGGGACACGGACCCGGACTTTTTTTTTAAGTTCGGCCGAACCTGCTGAACACGGACATCCAGGTCTCTGCTCAACTCTACTCATGATTTGCCAATATTCAGGGTCTAGCATCACACCAAGTTCCGTTTCCTGGATTAGATTTGTTCGGGATGTACTGGTGGTCTCCTAAAGTAGACATTAGAGAAGTAAATCACAGAAATGTGGGCAGCAGTATGTGAATTGGATCTTCAAATGTTTTCAAAACGTGTAAGGATATATGGAGAGGAATGGGGGGAAGAGGATTGAGTCTATGTGTCTTAACTGTAGATAGCAAAAATGTTGTCTAAGCGTGATTTTGTGAGAAGAATGGAGTTGGTCAAAGGATATTATTCTGGTAGTTGTAACAAGAGAGTATTTGTCCTCAAAGCCATGGTCCCATGGCCCATCCACCAGTGATACTGTCAAGGGCTTTCAGTTATTGCTGTATTATTTTTATGTGTGACGTTACCGTCAGCTATATGGTTTTCCCAAGATATTCAGATCTATTTATAAAAAGTTACTGGCAAGATTAGTTAGTGACATCAGAGCCTCAGCCACATAAAATAACACGTCTGTCTCCAGCAGTCTGCATTATTGTCAATAGGAAATGATGAGCACTATGTCTCATCAGATGTACAATTAACACGCCATCTTCATAAATGCAACATCCTGTTTGCTCCTCAAATATTGTCATTTCTTTCAGTGTCTTTGGTTTAAAATAAATACTTGGAATTCTGCTGCTGAGGGTGAATTATGGATGATCTAGTGACTTCAAACTACGCCCTACTTTTTAATTTCCTAGAAGAGTAGTGCATATGGAAAAAATAGTGTGCACAAAAATAGCAACATAAGGAATCAATCTTTCTTTTAGTAGAATGTCTGTTGTTTCCTGAGCCGTAAGTCAAAGTGATTTCTGGAATTCAGTTTTCTTTCTTCATTCACACTTTTTTCTTGCTGTTTAGAAATTCTTCACTTTGAATAAAGGGTGTAATCACACCTGTGGCTTCTTTGAGCCTCAACTATAACACTCATTATAACAGTTCGAGAGATATCAGCCCATCATGTACTCAGGACATTGTAACATAATTTTGAAGGTTTTAGGGCTCTTTCACACGGACGCTCCGTATGTCTGTAAATCCCCCCACCCGTTTGCGGGTGATATACGGACATAATGAATGTCTATGGGATTGCGGATGTCAGCTTGAAAAATTGATCACACCCTTTCAGGTCCGCCTAAAAAATGGACAGGCGGACCTGATTGGTCTAATTGTGTGAAAGGGGCCTTAACTGCTTTAAGACCGCCTGCTGCACATTTACTGCGGCAGGCTGCCTCTCCTGCGCAAACCGACATAGCCCTACTTCGGTCGCGCGTCTGGTGCTGGGGAGGCGAGCCCGCGGCGCTAGCAGCATGCTCACGTCCCCACTAGGCAGTGGGGATGCATCATCATCCTCACTAGGCAGTGAGGATGCTGATGCACGGGGCCAGCGGGCGCAATTGCCGCTGGGCACCTGTTATTGTTCCTCGCTGAGAGAGAAGAACGGTCAGCTGTTGTAAACACAGCTGACCATTCTTTCCTCTGAAATTATCACAGAGTGCCTGTGATCCTCCTATATAGGCTCATAGGTCTCTATGATCATTTCACAAATCCCTCCCACCTACAGTTAGAAAACACTCCTCTAGGCTCACACTTAACCCTTTGATCACCCCTAGGTTAACTCCTTCCCTGACAATGTCATTATTACAGTAACAGTGCATATTTTTAGCACTAATTACTGTAGTATTGTCACTGGTCCCCCCAAAAGTATCAAAAATATCAGTTAGGGGTCCAATCTGCCCGCCTCAATCTGCTAAATATTGCAGATCGCCGCCATTACTAACAAAAAAAATAAAATAAATAAAAATGACATATACTGTATCTTTCTAGTTTGTAGACTCGATAACTTTTGCGCAAACCAATCAAAATACGCTTATTGTGATTTTTTTTTTTTTAACCAAAAATTTGTATCAGAATACAAATTGGCCTAAAAGGATTACAAAATTTGATTTTTACATTATTTTGGGGGGAATGTTATATAGCAGAATGTTTTTTTTTTTGTTTATAGCGCAAAAAAAAAAAAAAAATAGCACAGGTGATCAAATATCACCAAAAGAAAGCTGTATTTGTGGGAAAAAAAGGACATCAATTTTATTTAGGTACAGCGTCGCACAACTGCGCAATTGTCCAGTAAAGTAATGCAGAGCCGAATCGCAAAAAATGGCCTGGTCATTTCGGGGGCAAATCCTTCCAGTTCAGAAGGGGTTAAAAAGTTTTTCATATATGAAATTAAACCATACCCATAGCAGGTAAAATTGGGGCTATATACCATTACCCAACATTTTATAGAATTTGATATATATATATATATATATATATATATATATATATATATATATATATATATATCTTGTGTTTTTCTTAGATTATTTGGTTATAATACATATTGAGTAGAGCACAGACAGCGCTGGGACCTCACACTTCTGATTTTCAAAGGACACCACACCTTTCACCTGGCAGCAGTCTAATTACAAATTTAACTCTTAAGGCCCGTACACACGTGCAGATTGTCAGCCGAAAAGATTTTGCAGACGACCGATCGGCCGATTTTCGGCTTGTTAGTATGATGCTTCCGACAGCCGACAGCGCACTTTCGGCCGAACAGAATCTGTCGTGCAAGCATTAAAATTTTTGTATGCCGACACCAGAACGGCCGATTGTTCGCCAGTCAGTACAGATTTCGGCCGACAGACAGCAGATTTGCAAGACTGGGCATGCTCAGAAAAGAAAAAACACAGGGAAAGTTAACCATCACATGACATCACTTCTGCAGTCAGCTGTTGTTGGCGGACGAAATTCGTGTGCAGTCTTTTGCACTTTTCAGCGGACACGACAGCCCGGGGACAAAAGACGGCCGATCGTTTGGCCGACGATCGGTACGTGTGTACGGGGCTTTACTTAGCACAGAACATGCACATTACTATGTTTTCCTTTAGTCTCACTTCACACTAGCGCGGCTTTAAAGTCGCCTGATTTTGAAGCCGCGCCGCACGGCGCAACTTCATCGTGGCTTGCAAACAATTTCTTTAACAGAAGTCAAGGCAAGTCCCTCTGAAGTTGCCCCTAAGAAGTGCAGAAACCTTTTGTCAGGGTACTAAGTAGCATGACAGGTTACCCCAGTGTGAAACAAAGCTTACCTGGCTACAGTGACTTGCTGTCAATATATATAAACATTTATGCCCACCATCATCTGCAACCTCCTTCCCACCTATTATCAATTATTTCACAAGCCACTCCAGGTGAGACCAGACTTCATACTCCACAATAACATCTTAGATGCTGAAGCAATTAATTGCACTAGAACCAGGAATGCCGCACACCGAAATGCAGATTATCATTTTCTTTTATTAAAATAGCCAGCAGGAACAGGTTTCATTCTGACATGTTTCGCGCTAGGTACAGTGCTTTCTCAAAGAATCCAACCTAAGCGCCAGGGAATATATGTAACATAGGAAACAAAAGAACAATCAATAATTGTTCACATTTTTTTTGGTTTTCATTTTTAATTATCTGTTAGAAAGATTTCCCCTTATTTACTCTTTAGCTAACAACTGTTTCACCAGACACTAAAGCTGGCCATAGTTAGATTGAAATTTGGCATCTTCACACAGGGATCGCACAAAATTCAATCTGTGTGTGGCTGTCCCTGTTTGACAGAAATTGATTGTAAAGTGGAATACACACTACACAATTTTCTTTTGATTTTTTCCTTTATGTCAGGCTTATTTGGGGAGATTAAAAAATAAAAGAAATATGGAAATGTCATATTTTGTTCTATATAGAAATATTGAGCAGTGACATCCATTTTTGTAAGGTTACTGAAAGGTTAAATTTCCTTTAACAAAAAGTGCCTATTCAGGAAATTCTTAAACAGGTTTACACAGACGTGCTGTGTTGACCTAAGGTAATAAATAAATAGCCTGTTGATTGTCTTTAGATAAAGTCTAAGACACTATACCAAGATAATCTTATCTGTGTGGTAATCATAAACCCTAGTCTATATTTTCTGTGTTTTAGACCCATTAAAAAAATAAGATTTACAGATACGTTATAAATCCGTTATATATTATAATTGTTTCATCCTTGCTAAAAGAAAGTTAATCTGATTTTGATGACTCATCACTGCATTTCAAGAAAGACTTCATGTTAAACCTTTGTAAATTGTAGAAGCATCATAAAACTTTTCTGGCCTTGCCAGGTGTCTAGTCTAGGAGGTCTGGATTGTAAGCTCTTTGTCAATATAAGGTTCAAAGTTTATTTGTAGGTAAATCATTCTGTGTACTGAAGCTCAGAGCAATACAATACTGCCATCTCTGGTGACTGACTACTACTAATTGAAGTCTTAGGTTTAGACAGTCATTTCCAATATATATAGATATATACAGTATATTAAATAAGATATATTAATTATATTATGGTGTTACCAGATTCCATCCTTACCTAGATACATATGGAGTTATTAAATGGACATGTAATAGATGAGAGTATGTATAGAATTTATGTTGTTTTATGATATTCTTAAATGGAGAAATCATATAGTTTTAATATCCATATAATGGTTGACCAAGAGGTGTCACCCAATGACATCACCAGTTAATGGATAAGTCATCCCAACCAATGGGGATGAAGTTACTCCCTCTGGGTTTAACTTATGGTAATTTTAATAGTCCTTTGTTCTATACCATATAAATAGGAAAACCCAGATGAGAGAGAGACACAGGACACATCACTACTGACAACATACATTACACATACAACATACACACTACTACATCCCTCGATATATTCATCCAGACATACTCCATCTTGCTCCATCATTTATCTGAAACTTGGAGGGAAGCCGCTATCTTAAGAAAGGCATCCATTTTAAGGACTCTGGTAACGACCATTTGAAGTTAGCAGCCATCTTAAGTGTGGTAAATATTACTTGCTATGTTATTTTATATTGTTCAATTGTTTATTTCCTTCCTTATATGTTTTATATTGCATATTTAAGGGTAATAAGATTACAATCCCAGCCGTATAAACCATAGTAGATTTTTCTCTAAAAAGCTGATTTTTTTTCTATACATTTTTATTAATATCAGAGTTAGCGCATATTAGCGTATTAGTCTCTCGTTTCGCATAGCCTATTCTCACTTTATCTGCAGCGAAGTGACTGTCGGCTGTGCGATTCGCAGACAATTGTGGTCTGTTTATATAGAACACTTACCTATGGTTTATGCTATACCTGGGGAAGAGGTAATCTTGCTTTCACTTTCACTTTCATCATTAAGCTAAATATCACATTGCATTTATTGTTTGAAGTTCATATTTTATGTAAATTTATCTTTTTGTGTCATCTCAAGTCTGATCATTTATTGTGATTACATGTCTGGTGAATAAATATTCTTATATATTCCATACTGTAGACTGTTTTCACTAAGATTGGTATATGCTTTTAAAAAGAAATTAATCAATAAAAAGAATTTGCTACATATTGATTTGTGGAAATAAGTGGAGATTCTCCTACCGCACAGATCTTTGCTTATTGACATAAATAGACACTGTTATATTCAGAGCAGTATAACCATTCTGACATTTAGATTTACCAAAACCATATAATATGAGGTCAAACCTAAACACTTTCAATTTGAATGCAGTCAGGCAGGCCCTTGCACTACATAGTTGAAGGTAAATCTAAAGGAAATCGAACAACAAAAGTTGTATAGTGTGTATCTAGCCTAAAGCCCCGTACACACGAGTAGAAATTCGGCCGGGAAATTTCGTCCGACGACCAATCTGCCGATTTTCGGCTTGTTAGTATGGTGCTTCCGACAACCGACTCCGACTTTTCGGCCAAAAAAAATCCTGGTGTGCAGGCTATATAATTTTTGTGGACCGTCAAAACATGTCCGATTTTCGTCTCATTAGTACAGATTTCGATGGGGAAAAATCTTATGAGCAAGACTGGGCATGCTCAGAGATGAAAGAACACATAGAAAGCAATCCAACACATGACATCACTTCTGAAGTAGAATTCTGTCCTGCGGGAAAATTCTTGTGCAGTCTAGAGCACATTCCAACCAACAGACACCACTTTGGACAAAAGACGGACGACCGGTCGGCGGAAATTCGTTGCGTGTGTACAGGGCTTTAGATTCACTTATGTGGAACGAACAAGCTGGAAAACTTTTGATGATCAGCTGCTGATCAGTGAGTTATGACAGCTCAGGGCCTCAGCGGGGGGGAGGCAATTCATCCATCCACCCTGTATGAATGGAGGAATCAGTTTTGTTTTCATTCAACTTGCTGGCTGCAAAAAAAAAAAAAAAATTAGTTCAGGGCTCCAGCCCAGTTTACTTCACCCAGAAGCCAGGAGGTCTCAGGCTAGCAGACATGGGAATGCAGGCAGCACCTTTTTCCTTTCTAAAATACCTTATTACCTAAATGACAGAATAAACACACACACAAATTTGATGGCATAATATTGCCCGCAGCACGTTTATTGGTGTATATAAATAAATAATTAATAACAGTCAATTAACTACTCGCCGACTGCCCTATAGCAATTTTACTGCTACAGGGCGGTAGCTGTGCGCAGGATCACATATTTCTAAGTGACCCCACACTTCAGTGTAGGGGGTGCGAATGCAGGTTAGCGGCAAGCTCACTCCCCCTGTTTTTACACACAGCGGAAGTCAATTAGTGGGTTCTTGATGTCTACCGCCACACGCCAATCTTCAGGCAGGGACACAGAACAGCAATCTGCCTATGTAAATAAGGCAGATCTCCTTTCTGACAGGAGGGAAGGGATGGAGTTTGTGTTCCTGCAAAGCAGAGAATAACTTCCATCTCTTCCCCTTGTAAAAGCACTTCACACAGTTCACATAAACACTGGTTAGGCAAACAGTGAAACCCTTTGATCGGCCCTGATGTTAACCCCTTCCCAACCAGTGTCATTAGTACAGTAACAGTGCATATTTTTAGCACTGATCATTGTATTAGTGTTACTGGTTCCCAAAAAGTGTCAGAATGTTCACTGCAATTTCACAGTCCCGCTATAAGTCGTTGATCGCCGCAATTACTAGTAAAAAAAGATAAGATAAATAAAAATATCCCATAGTTTGTATACCTTGTAACCTTTGCCCAAACCAAATAATATACGCCTATTGGGATTTTTTTTTTACCAATATGTAGCAGAATACATATTAACCTAAATTGATGAAGAAATTCAATTTTTTTATTTTTTTATTGGATGTGTTTTATAGCAGAAAGTAAAAAAAAATGTTTTTTTTTTTTTCAAAATTGTTGGTCTTTTTTCTGTTTATAGTGCAAAAAAAACAAAACAAAACACCAAGGTGATCAAATACCCCCAAGGAAAACTCTATTTGTGGGGGAAAAAAATTACATACATTTTATTTGGGTACAGTGTCACATGATCATGCAATTGTCAGTTAAAATAACGCAGTGCAATATCGCAAAAAATGGCCTGGTCATGAAGGGGGGATAAATCTTCCAGGGGTCAAGTAGTTAAAAATCTTTAATTAGTAATTAAACTTACACTTTTCTTATCAAATAAAATTCTAATAGCTCAGTCATTAAGGACTCGAGCTCCACTGAAAAGTATAACAACAAGTCCCCCCTTTAAATATAAAGGGTGACAATACCACATAATGTGCCTTGCGACAAGGGAGTGAGGGTGGGGAGCTTGTTGCTCCGACATTGACCAACTGGCAAAAAACCCTTAGTGGAGCCCCCCCCCACTGATCTGTGATCTGGAACCTTCTAACTGATCAGGTAACATTCTAGAAATTTCCCAAATTACGTGATACATGTTTTCTCACCCATTCCTATTTAAATTCTCTATTTATTATTATTTTTCTTTTTTTTTAACCAAAGGGAGGGGCGGCCGCATATCCATGCTGTCAGGCTCAAAGGGTTGTGCCCTTCTATGCCATGAGAATGCAGGCTGCACCTCTGTCCCTCTCCTGAATACCTTATTAACTTAATGTTTGAATAAAGACACACACAAATTTGATGGAATAAAATTGGCCACGGCACTTTTATTGGTGTATTTAAATAAATAATAACGGCATATTAATAAACCTATAACTAATAATTAAACGTACACTTTTTTCTCAGCAAATTAAATTCCAATATCTCAGTCATTAAGGACTTGAGCCTCACTAAACAAATATAACAACAAGTCTCCACCTGCCGGACCTAAAAACCTCAAGTCCAGCCTACCCCAAAACCATGTCCAAGATGTGGGTTATTCGACCATATATGATGAGGCAGTATCGTATCATAGCACTATCATACTAAGGCAATCGTAGTATTTGCGGAAGATAATTTAAAGCGATGTAAGTCATGCTTCATCATAAACATCATAAACATAAGATCAAGTGTTTTTACATTACCGACATCATTTCCCCCAAGATGAACAATTAACATGTCTGGTGCAGGCCATACTTCAATCTGTCCACACTTCAATCTGGAATCTGGATATCTGAGATTGAGATAAAGCATCCGCAATTTGATTCTCTTTCCCAAGTACATACTTGGCCTTTAACCAAATGTTGAAACATAAGCTTTAAAATACCAGATATCTGAACAATTTTACTATAAAAATGGATTTGGATGATAAGCAGTTTACTGCATATATAATTCTCTTATTTTCGGAGTGTATTACTATCCTTTTTCTTTTTTAGAAAACTGCTCTCCCCCCAAATTTCTAAAGCTATGACCAAAGGGAAAAACTCCAACAAAACTATGCTCTTTGTAGATTTCATGCCGATCCATCTGTCCGGCCACTCACCACAGCACCAATGCTTCCTCCAAATTGCAGAAAAATCACACCATCCAGCTGCATTTGTAAATAATTCTAAATCTGATGCAAAAATAAATTTGTCTAGAAAAAATGAATGACCATTGTAGATATCAAAATGTTGCATCCAGACTAACTAATCTTTTAAGTCAGTAGTTATTCTAATTTAAAATTCTGATTTAAAACCTGACATAGCTAGATAAAAGCAACGCGAGAATATCCTGCCAATGGGTATAATTCTAGTCACAAATGCTAATAATCCTAATAAAAACTGAAGTTCTCTTAATAACACTTTCTTCTGTCTGAAAAACCAAGAAAAGTTTAATAGCTGTTTCGGAAGGAGAATCAAACTGTATCAAAACATGGATTTTATTTTTTCTATTTTTGCCAAAGGTAATCAAAATTCTAAACTTTCCTTATCTTTACATATACCTATATACATATATTGTAATATTCCATCAATGCCTGCTTTAAAAGAAACTACTCACTGTAGTAAAGTATCACATTTTTCAAAATAGGCACAAGATATGGAACAGCCCATAGGAAGGCACATATCATAATAAAATTCACCTTCAAATGTACACAAGGAGTTATAAGAAGAAGGAGCAATCAGTAACAAGCAGAGTTTTTCCAAATTTCAGTATGTGTGATGTATGGCTTTCTCAAAAGTGCACTAAGAAATGCAATCCTTCTTCAATGTCAACATTTAATTAGGAACCTTTTGGGAATGATAGATGATGAAAAATGTATTCAGATTTTTAGATCTTTCTTTGCATTATAGTCTTTAAGATGCGGACAGCGTTCAGCGAAATGCGTCATGTGCCAAGCTGTTTAATTATTATACCTATACCAATCATGTATTTGTTCTTTATCTATATATTATAATGTAATTGCATCATGTGTTTACTGTACCTATCATGAATAGTCATAGGTTAATTCTTCAATACATACTTTTTTTATTTAATTCGCAAACTGTCATTTTGTATTATTTTTTTCTGCATTGTTCTATTTCTCCAACTAATTTGACATTATTTGTACGTTATATACCTATTTTGGTAAAGTGGTTGGCCTCACTCAAAGTCCCATGACCTTTTCAATATTTTTTGTATACATATATAGGGATGGAGGCCCCCCCCCACTGTGGTTGCCCCGGGTCACTAAACTGTTTCTAGTTTAGAGATATACTGTCAACCCGGATTCAGCCAAATGCAGCAAAGTTGATTGGACAGCACTTCACAGCACAGATGGACAATGATCTTAAACACGCTGCAAAAGCAACCCAGGAACTTTTGAAGGAAATTAAGTGGAATATTCTGCAATGGCCAAGTCAGTCACCTGATCTCAACCCAATTGAGCACGTATTTCACTTGCTGAAGGCAAAACTAAAGACAGAAAGACCCACAAAGAACAACTGAAGACAGCCTTCAGTTAGAGAATGGCAAAGCATCAGAAAGGAGAAAACCCAGTCTTTTATATTGTTTATGGTCGGGTTCCAGACTTCAGGCAGTCATTGCCAGTAAAGGATTCCCAACAAAATATTAAAAACAAACATTTTATTTATGATTATATTCATTTGTCCAATTACATTTGTGCTCCTGAAAATGGGGGGAGTGTGTATAAAAAATTGTTGCAGTTCCTAAAATTTGTTCTTCAATATCTATGTTCAACTCCTTGAATTAAAGCTGAAAGTCTGCACTTCAAAGTCATTTGGATTGTTTCGTATTCATTTTATTCTGGTGGCATACAGGGCAGAAAGTATGAAAATTGTGCATGTCCTGGTGGCTTCCAGCATCGGTAACCTTGTCCGCATCTGATGTCATTTGGCCGCGCCTTCAGGCGCAATGTCACCACCCACGTGGCTTTGTCGCAAAGTAAATTTTGAAGTGAAGTGGGAAGTATAAAATCTGCAGGACAATGCAGGAGTTTCAGTAGCCCAGGGTGCCGCACGAAAGCAGAGGAAGTGGCCCAGCATAGAGAAACAAAGTCGACTCACACAAGACCCCACAGGAACAGTTGGGTAGTAAAATAAGCTTAGGCATAGTCTATGTGTCTTCAGGGGGAAAGGTAGATTAGGCCATCCACCCAGGGTAAACAAATAAAACCGCAAACAAAAAAGGAGGGAAGCTTAGCAGGCTACTTGTGTAAGCTTTCCAGCCAGGACATAGCATCTTCAGGTAAGGTGAAGAACTTGACCGATTCTCCTTCTTTTACCTGGAGGCAAGCCGGGAAGAGCAACACCCAGGAGTCACCTGCTGGTTTGTTTATACTATCGCCGCTCCACCATGGCGTATGGTGTCAGTCTGCCCCCCTCAGTATAATCCTTTCCCCTAGATTAATCTGTCCTCCAGTGTAACCCCCCCGGTTAGTCTGTCCCCCAGCATAACCCCCCCCCCAGTCGATCTGTCCCTAGTATGTTTCCCCCCCAGGTCAGTCTGTCCCCAGTTCAATCCATTCAGGTCAGTCAAACTTACCTAGGAAGATTGTACTGGGCAACAACCAATCCACCAGTGTCATTAACACATCTAAGTCGGTGTGGGTGCACAGCTCTGAATGTAGACAGTGTTAGTTCAGGGTTGTAGGCTAGAGAGAGGGGCTATACCGGTGCTGTTTCTACCGCCCCGAGAAACAAAACTTTGTTTCTCGGGGTGGTAGAAACAGTACCGGTATAGCCCCTCTCTCTAGCCTACAACCCTTTTTCAATTACATTATTTTGGGGTGATGGTGCATTTGTTGACTGGTGGAACGCTAATTTTCGCTTCAGTGTTAGTTCAGGGACATGCACCTGCACCTACATGGATGTCAAATCGAGCAGCAACTTTGCCAATGCAGCTGCTGTAATGGGATGCTGAGAATGAGAAAGCACCAGGTTGTTGTGTTGGCTACTTCCAGCTAGGAGGATGTCCCTTTAAAGATTGCAACCTCTCAAGCCTCAGCGAATGAGCCCCTCTACATCCCTAATATTGGAAAAAACCCCAAGAAGATCTTGATTATGACATTGGGGTGCCTTGTTATGACTGATATGTTAAAGTAAGTGCTTGAACTCTTAAATGTATAGCCATTATATACCTGGGTATTTCCTGCTCGAGCTGACAAGCTCAGACAAACTTGTACTGTAAAGTACCACTAGGTGGAACAATATATTATAGGCTGTACTGGACAAAGATGGTTAAAATTGCAGTTGTTTGATACAATGCTTATTAATGATCTGGAAATTTGTCTCACAGTTCCCTGCTGGTTTGCTTCCTGGTACTTTTGTTAAAGGAAGATACTCCAGGGAACTGGGAAAAAGTCAAAGGTGTCAAAGATGTCGGAGGTCTCTCTGCATAACAGCCTGACGGAAAACATTTCTGCTGCTGCTGACCAGTTGTTGAAAGGTGTGCATACTGCATTAGTCACCAAATCTTGTGACACGAAAGGCAGGAAACTGAAGAAAGCAATGGCAGAAATCTTGTCCATAACCCACAGAGGTACTGGTTAAGGTACCAGGAGACACTGAGATGGTTAAAAATATTGGGGTCACCAATTTAAAATAAATTGCTGTGGTAAAGTTCAAATGTTAGGACAACTGCCTGCAAGTCAGTGACTGGCAAGGTTCCTGTGGGAGATGATCACTCGCCTAAATATGTGCCCTATGCAGACACTGCCAAACCAGACACTAAGAAGGGATGGGCTGACAATACTGTTAACAGTGAGCATAAAGTATGTGATACATGGCTGACTATTACTATGAATGATGATTTGATAGCCAAGGGTAACCACAAAAGGGCTTGTGAACTGAAAGACAGATTATGATGGTTGAAGCCGATACAAGGAGGAATGATTCCTTATCAGGTGCAGGCTGAAGTTGGCTCTCTCCAAACCTCAGGACAGTAGTTTTGGGAGGTGTTGGGAAAGCCAAAATATACCCGAAATGTACACTAAGACTAAGCCCAGGAAACCAAAGAAAAGAGGGAGAAGGCTTGGTAAAAAGGCCAGTGGGACCCCATTTAGATTTGGGAAGGGGCGCTTGTGGAAACATACTGGGAAAAGGGATTGGGAATCAAACCCCCTTGTATCAGCTTCAACATCATAATCTGTCTTTCAGTTCGCCTACTTGGCTGACAGGTAGCACAGAGGTGTCCTAAATGAGAATACAGTCTCGCATGCTCTGTCTTCTGATTTGATTGATTGATTGATTGAAACAAATAGGGAGGGCAGCTATATAACAGTGTAAGGCCTTGCCTTTGTGTATATGTAGGTATAAAGGACACATGGTTCACACAAATGCAGAGTGTGGGGCTATGAAATAATGATTTTGAGAAGAGAAAACTTTAGAAGGAAATAAGCCTCCAACCCTGTGCCCAGGTCTTACTAGAGGACCAGTAGCCTATGAGTGCATGTGTACATAGGCTTGGGCATAGATTAGGTCTTCAGTCAGGAGGCAGGTGTGCTCTGTTGAGGGGACAGCTGTGCTCCACCCAAAAGCCAGGAGGTCTCAGGCTAGTAAACAGGAGAGCTTCATATGGGTGCTAGGAGATTTTCCTGTCAAGAGGCCAGGGTGTGGGCCTGTGCAGCAGGCAGCTGTGGAGTGATATGTAGAGGACGCATTTCAGTGATGCATGGACTGCATTTAAGCACAGAAGGTACTGTGTACTGGTCCGAGGGACCAACTCATAGGTCTGAGGTTGAGGTCTGAGCAGCAGTACTGCAACAGAGCCAAGAGGCTGATCATTATTTATTTTCATGTTTGTAATGATGCTGAAAACCCCTGCACAGGCAATTGTTTAGCTTTGTTTTTGTTTTTAATAAATGTGGGCTGCTAAGCCCCAAAACATAGTTCTTGACTGTCATAGACTCACTAGAAAGCACTACACACTTGAGCAATACTACCTGCAATATCACAGCATGCAAATGCCATACCTGGCCAGTCCATTGGAAGTTGGAAATCGTTGTAGTTACTACGGTGATTGCCACAGACTTCTGGGTCCCAGTCCGAGTGACTACCCTGCAGCTCAGTGGACACAGGAGTTCGCTCGCTTGGCATGGGCGCCATTTAGAGGACACTTTGCATTTTCTCAATCAATGCAATGTGTTCTCTGATTGGACCTTTCCCATTTTGTTCTAGACCTGGAAGGACTGGGAGGTAATCTGATATAAATGGATGCATGTCCATAGACTTACACTGGAGATCGAAAGTTTGGGCACCCCAGGTAAAAATTTGTATTAATGTGCATAAAGAAGCCAAGGAAAGATGGAAACATCTCCAAAAGGCATCAAATTACAGATTAGACATTCTTATAATATGTCAACAAAAGTTAGATTTTATTTCCATCATTGACACTTTCAAAATAACAGAAAACAAAAAAAAGGCGTCTGCAAAAGTTTGGGCACCCTGCAGAGTTAATATCTTGTACTGCCCCCTTTGGCAAGTATCACAGCTTGTAAACGCTTTTTGTAGCCAGCCAAGAGTCTTTCAATTCTTGTTTAAGGTATCTTTGCCCATTCTTCCTTACAAAAGTCTTCCAGTTCTTTGAGATTTCTGAGCTGTCTTTCAC
The DNA here is from genome assembly GCF_965119305.1 of Pelophylax lessonae. Lineage (NCBI taxonomy): Eukaryota > Metazoa > Chordata > Amphibia > Anura > Ranidae > Pelophylax > Pelophylax lessonae. Next base: position 575,113,372 of record NC_138768.1, on the reverse strand, counting down.
GCTCTGCTCTTTTAAGGTCTATCCATAGATTTTCAATTATGTTGAGGTCAGGAGATTGTGAAGGCCATGGCAAAACCTTCAGTTTATGCCTCTTGATGTAATCCCCCGTGGATTTTGAGGTGTGTTTAGGATCATTATCCATTTGTAGAAGCCATCCTCTCTTTAACTTCAGCTTTTTCACAGATGGCATCAAGTTACCATCCAAAATTTGCTGAGATTTTATTGATTCCATTTTTCCTTCTACTCGTGAGATGTCCCCTGTGCCACTGGCTGCAATACAACCCCAAAGCATGATTGATCCACCCCCATGCTTAACAGTTGGACAGAGGTTCTTTTCATTAAATTCTGTGCCCCTTCTTCTCCAAACGTACCTTTGCTCATTCCGGCCAAAAAGTTAAATTTTAACCTCATCGGTCCACAGAAATTGTTTCCAAAATGCATCAGGCTTGTCTATATGTTCATTTGAAAAGTTCAAACGCTGATTTTTGTGGTGAGGACGTAGAAGAGGTTTTCTTCTGATGACTCTTCCATGAAGACCATATTTGTACAAGCATCTCTTTATAGTGGAATAGTGTACCACAACTCCAGTGTCTGCCAGATCTTTCTGGAGGGATCGTGCAGTCAAACGTGGGTTTTGAATTGTTTTTCTCACAATCCTGCGAGCTGTTATGTCTGATATTTTTCTTGGTCTTCCAGATCTTGCTTTAACTTCCACTGTTCCTGATGACTGCCATTTCTTAATTACATTCCGAACAGAGGATATTGACATCTGAAAATGCTTTGCTATCTTCTTATAGCCTTCTCCAGCTTTGTGAGCGTCAACTATTTTCAGTTTCAGTTTTCTAGACAACTGCTTAGAAGATCCCATTGTACTGATTGTTGGGGCAAGGTCAGATGAGTCTGGGCATTTAAAACCTTTGAGATTGACATCACCTGGTCTTCCCAGACGATGATTGAGAACAATCCATGACACTGGCAGGTCTCAGCCTTGCAAAGGGGGCAGTGCATGCTATAAATTCTCCAGGGTGCCCAAACTTTTGCAGATGCCATTTTTTTGTTTTCTGTAATTTTGAAAGTGTCAATGTCCATCATTCTATAAAATCTAACTTTTGTTGACATATTATAAGAATGTCTAATCTGTAATTTGATGCCTTTTGGAGATTTTTCCATCTTTCCTTGGCTTCTTTATTCACATTATTACAAATTTTACCTGGGGTGCCCAAACTTTCAATCGCCACTGTATGTTGAGCTTACAATCAGGTCTGACAGGCTGACCTAATTGTACCACCCATTTGAAAGGGGCCTAAGGCATTCAGAAAGAGTGAAACATGCCACATACAAATGAGGTTTTAAATGCTGTCAGTGTCTCATTAAGGAGATTTTTCTCACTTCCTGTACTCTCTGGTTAGGTGAAATCTCCCAAATGGAGTCACAGACTTCAATACAAATGGTTCTATTGCTTTTCCAATATACAATTGTCTTCTTATTTTTTGTCTCTGGTAGATTTTTCCTTGTTTACTGTCTTTTTGACAGGTGTCAGACTGAACAGGAAGGGAGTGTGAATCTCCCTAACAGGAACTCAGACACTAATGAAAAGTTGAGAGATTCTAACCCTTCACCAAACTCTATCCAAAACTAAAAGAAAAATGCTTTGGCTGAAGGCGGCTCTGATCAGCATCTTAAATTATTTAATTCTCCTTTACTTTCATATACAACTTTGTCATTATTTGACTGATACATTACGCAGTCTCTAAATAAAAAATTCAAGTTTGTCACAAGCTTGTTTAATTGATTCTTACTTTGCACTCTGTTGGATGATCTGGCACAGACTATATTTGCTTTTAGGATCACACATCCGTTGTGTTAATATAAGTACGGAGCTGGCTACGCTCCTTTGTAAGCATGTTTCCCCTTGCGTTGTCTGCCCACTATCCTCTCCAATCCATAAAAATAAATATGGGTTTGTTTTTTTTTAATGTTGCTTTAATAGGCTATTTTTTTTATTTGTGGAGAGAGTTATACATTGATTTTCATTGCTTATATGGTTTTACTAATATGTAAACAATCACCCAGTATTGCAAATATAAAATGTCATAGAAGTGATCACATTTAAATAATAATCTGGAGGTTGGGACATCCAGGCATGGCTTCTAGAGCAAGTGCTTTAAGAACAGTTAAAGCACTGTTCTGGAGTTCTGGAAAAGTCTGGTGTCTTCTCTGAAATGTTTTGTAATTCCTTGTGCAAGTCTTCACTATGCCTAGTGTTCAGGTGGTAAGTTATAATGTCCTGTGGTATTGTTAAACTCTGGAATCCCTATTCAACCATAATTACAATTAAACCGCGGCTTAAATATTACCATATTGATAGGGGAGATCTGGGTTGTGAGTCCCCTAGAGAGAAGTCTTAAGGTGCGGTCAGCAGGAGTCAGAAAACCTGGATTTTGCTTCTACAGTTTCTGGAGAAGAGACATGTTATATACTAATATCCCCTGCAGGGAAAGGAATTTTGTTATGTTCTGCTTGTGGCTGGTAGTAGCAGCAGGTTCAGGAGGTCTTACTGGTTCATGCTCCCTATTACAGTACAGTTAATGGGAATTTTGCCAATCCATTTATCGTACGGTCAAACAAGGACAGTTCTGAGTAAATAGTCCTAAAATATATGGGGACATTTACTGTACTGTATGTACACCAGTGTATATTTTCAAATACAGTTAAACATAGAACTAGATTATTTTGGAAAAGAAATACAAAATAAAACTTAGCAATTACGTTTAACAGATCTGTATATTAAGGGAAAAAATAATTGTTAATAAAAATATATATTTAAAAAACAAAATCCCTAACATCTTGATATATTAAAATATTAGGTTTCTTATACCCAGTTCTTTCTTCCTTTCTCATATTTTATGTCAGGGTTATGTAACATTTACCAATACATTTTATTAAACTATAGGTGCTTTTAATCTTTATTTCTTTATATAATAGATGGCTACGTTAAAGTAGAGCTAAAGGCCAGACATTTTTTTTTTCATTTTGGATAGAGTAAGGGAGGGTTATAATTATAACCTCTGTCATTTCTTTTTTTTTTTTGCCATCTGTGTACCATTTGGGAGATTTCCTTTCACTTCATGTCCAATAGCCAAAACGGAAAGTGAGAGGAAATTCCTGCAAAGTGAGGGAATCACTGGTTGTCACCAGGGTCACCAGAACTAGTTTCTCCATTGGGAGACTTCCCCACATTCCTGTTTTGGTGAAAACCCAAAATGTGGAATATGGGATTGTAGACAGCATTGGAGCACTGAAATAAAGGACCCAGGCAAAACCATGGTGGAGTTCAAATGACCATGGCCTTTTATTATTGGTATAAAGTTAATGCATAACGTAAACTGTTACAATAACTTAGTAGAATGGTACTCAAAACACATCCAATAAAAAACACAATAGTCACTACCACTCATGTTGCCATACTATTAATACATTACTTTTTATTTAACTGTCCCCCTTTCTAAACAGTAAGGTGACCAAAACCACATAATATGTAGGCCACGACGGGGGGGGGGGGGGGGGGTTCGCTCACAGGCAGGAGGTCATTTGAGACAGGTGAAAGGGAGCCGTTGTGAGCTGTCTTTTATAGGGGCTCAGACCCCTTCCAGAATTTTCCAAAGGTCATGTGACATGTCCTTCTGGAAAATTCCTAACCTATCAACTGACTTATTAAAAGTCAGTTGATCCTGACGACTTTACCCTTATACTTTACACCTGCTTACACCTAAACCCCACCTACTTGCCTAACTGCCTAACAAAGTGGGAACAAGGAGCCTAGAAACTGCTCCGCTATCACTATCCCATGAGTTCGGGCCTTAAAACAGGCCCCCCTTACTGTCATTCTTTCACTCTTTCTCTGGGGACAAACGTAAACAGGACAAATAGCGAGGGTGAATCTCTCTAATGGGGACACAGACAGCAATAAAAAACATTTTTATCCCGAAGAGGGGCTTGAAATCAATCTACACTATATCCAGAACCAGTTTGCAGAATCAGAGAATGGTTATGATCTCTGAAAAAATTCAACGCTAGACAAAACAATTGGAAGAAAAAAATTGGGATGATATGGGAACCATGGAGTGAACTTTACTTACCACCCACTTTCATCCCTGATTCACTGACTTTATAAACTAGAAGAGGAGGGGAAGCAAAAGGAAAATTAAAATATAAAGGAAGTAAATACACAATTCTCTTTTTCTTTCCCTCCAAATCCACTTCAAATCCTCTTCTTACCCCCCCCCCCTTTTTTTTATTTCCTGCCATACTTAGACCCTACTTTGAGCATGAGGCAGATCCAGAATTGGTGCCAAAAGATTACCTTATTCATTTCCCTTTTTCCTCAAGCCTTAACCCATGCCTTCTCTTATAGCCAGTGGTGCAAACCACTCAGTTTGATTATTTTCTGCCTAAGCTCATTTCCTATTTACCATTGTTAATGTACAAGACTACTGCGTATGTGATATGATTTTCCTGTAAAATAAAATTTCATTGAATAAATAAATACAGGGACAGGTTCCCCCATGCTATGAAAAGCATTGTCACAGGTTTCTCTGCTGTAAAAAGCAGGGACTCAGAATCTCCCCCTCCCCCTACTGTAAAAAGTAGGGTTTCAGGTTCCCCCATACAATTTAAGCAGGGTCTCAGGTTCTGCACACACACATCCGAAGAAAACAGCGCCTGCCTCTGAATTTTGGTGGTTGTACAACAACATACTACAGCTTGTCTAATTGTATATAGAGCTTTGTATTCAAATACAAACTAAAAAGGTGACAGCGCTGTATACAGGTGTGCAGACAATATTTCATAATATAAAACCTTTGGAATCATTAAAGTGCTAATATTGTAAACCAAAACGTATTTGTATCATAAAAAAAGTGCTTGACAAATTTTGTATCACTAAAGGTATTCAACAAACATATTATATAGCAAAAAAATGTAACAAAAAAGTGCTGCAGTGCTCCAAACCTTCCCAAATGTACTTTGATGTAAATACAAACAAATAATTCGTGTTCACATCCATAATATCATAAACGTTCATATAAATCCAAACTTGATATGAGATTCAAAAAACTATGTGCAAAATTAGCGTGGAAGAAAATATATGTTTCTCTTGTCTTCATGTGCTATCACTACACCAAGTGTGTTGTCCGCCACCACTTATGTTCAAAATCGCTAACCAGATCAAATGGCTGGTAATGTTATAAACCAGCAAATGGGCGTTTTCCCTTAGGGGAGTAATAATCTGTGAGCTTCTTGGTATCTTGGTAGACCATCTAAAACAATCTTCGCTTACTCTCAATCGATATTTCAGGCGAGGAAAAATCCAACAAAGGAGAGAAAACTCGGCATAGCATGAAACCTTTTTAAAAATGTTCCCACTTGAATATATAGATAATACACACATATTTAAAAGTGTTTCCACTGACACAAGTATAACCGGCATGTAATCGAGCTGACCCGACACAGTGTGATGGCAACACTTCTAGCTCCCACCCTACATACGTTTTGTCATTGGACGTCTTCACGGGGCAGTCCACGTGTCAGTCCACAGCTCTTTGTTGTGAAGGCCAGTTATAGGTGGGGGTAGGGGACATTTTGTTTGCTTGTTTAACATAAATTATCACCTAGGCTTGGTCACTTTTTTGCATTCTTTGCATTCTTGCATTCCACGTAGGGTTGGATAGTAAAAAATTATATATATACTGGAGGCACTTGTTAGCACACAGAAAATTTCCAACTGGGAACATGTGCACGTGAGAGTAGCTGATTCTTTCCTGTGTTGTGGAAAAAAGGGAAGGTTTAAAGTATTGTGTATTGTGTAGGTGCCACTGTTGTGATAAAGTTCAGGCTGTTACCAATGCTCAAAGAGGACAGAAAGATATTGTATCAAATTCAACACTGTAAGGAAACTTTGAGCATGCTAGTATAGAAAAGAAGTGGCCACTTCTCCCCCCCCCCCCCCCCCACATACACACACACTTGCCGCTTTACATCTAAATCCTGACGTTTATGTATAATGCTGCATTTTAATTTGCTGTTTTATCCACATAAAAAGAAAAAAGTTAGTTTCTTCAAAGAGCTTTGGAGTATAATAACTGTGATGTGTTATATAATAAATTGGAAGGGATTGTAATTCTGATAAAGGTTTACCCTACCAATCACAAACAACTAAGTGTATCCAAACCCCAAACCAAAAAAAATATATTGCAGTTTATCAAGCTTATCCGACCTTGAATGTGGTGGCTGTTTTCTTTTTAAGGCACTTTTACGTCTATCTTCGCCTGGAAATACTGTGACTAACATACTTATTCCCTGGGTGACTACGCTGACTCCTTCATTGTATACTGTATATAGAGGGAACCATGGTTGTCACCCAGGCTGGATCCCATCTATGTCTGCCATTGTTAGGGTTTATTACTGGAAGTGGGGGGAATTAGTAGAAAGATAACATTTGTTTTGCTTCCAGTTCAACAGTGCCAGGCCAGCTTTTTGGTTCGGCTTAACTGGCATACCTGAAAAGTGAGAGGTTTCAACACATGTTAGTAAGTAAATGTTACTTGTATTGTAAAAATTCAATGATCACAGAAATAGGGGAGTTTACAGAAATGGCACTACTTATGTTGCAGGTTATAGAGGTAATGTCTGTCAACAAGGCACTTTTTCAATAGCAATAAAATATGAGAGTCAAGACCACAGAATGCCCAAAAGAGCACTTCCCCTGAAGGAGATATATATTACTGGGTCCCCTTGAGATCCCCAAAGTCCTTGCACTTTATATGACTGATGGTGGAAGACAATACCAAGAAGCTGCAAAAAATAACCACTAAAAGGGAATTCTTCTCTTTTCTTCCTTGTCAAGTATCTCTCCCTAGCACTGCCCTTACTCGCCAACAAGTGGAGCCCTATCCTTGACCTACACTCACACTGCAGATCAAGACTGCTGTTAAAAATCACGGGACCCTGTACGGCCTACCTGACATCCTCCCCCCCTCCCAGAAAATACCTGATGATATTTGGCTTCAAATTCATTAAAATCATTATCCGTGGACATAAACACAACAAAATTCCTGCTAAAGCTCTGTGTTAGTTAGGAACTGCAAGAAGAAGTTGTAAAAGACCTATGAAAATGAGGATGCACTTATATGGAAGCTGGTGCCCATCCAAACCAGGTCTATTATTGGTGTTAAACCTGGAGCTGATGTGATCGTGTCTGTTTGTGATTTACAGACTGAGAAAGGTTATGTACTATGTATAACTGGAAAAAAAAAGAAAGCTTAAACAAATTTTCTAAACCTGCCAATGTGTACAATTTAGAGATGAGAGGCCAAAAAGATACACTATATTGTCAAAAGTATTGGGACACCTGCCTTTTCATGCTCATGAACCAATTTTTCTGACGATGACTCCTCTGATTTCTCTCCTCTCAGAGCCACCCCTGCACCAAGATGTTTCCCACCTCCCCAACTATACAAGCCTAAATCCAGAGCCTTACCATTGTTGCAAGCCAATCCAAAAATTTGGGCATTTACTCAGCAAGTTACCAAATAAATTGCCCAAACTAATTGGGATCATGAACCTATGTCCAATTTAACTTCTGCCCAAAAATTGTCTTTATCTGAATTAAAAAACAATGATGATATTAAATTAGGCCGGCTGACAAAGGCAGCAATCTAGGAGTAATGGATGAAATGCAATTTAAGGCTATGGTTATGAACATCCTGAATAACCATCATTGGTACAGATGTATCTCCAGTGGCTATCTGGATTGAGTAGTAATTAAATACAAAAGTCTCATCGGAAATGCATTTAATGAGGGTGTGATAAGTCGAAAACTCTAAAAACAGCAACATTATACACTTTACCCAAAATACACAAATGTATAGACAGCCCTCTGGGGCGGCACATTGTTTCAGGAAATGGGTGGCTAACTGAACCAGCGAGTCAATTGGTGGATGACTATTTATGCCCCCATGTGAGGTCCTTGAGTTCATATATTCAGGATACCAGGGATTTGTTACTGGCTCATGATGGTATTTGTATCCTAAAGGGAGCTTGGTTAGTGGCCATAGATGTAGACGCTCTCTACAACATGATCTCCCACCACTTGGGGTTATAGCGGATCCTGTCTCAAAAAGGTCTATCATAGAACTTGTAATCAAGACAGAGACAGGTTATTGCACACTACTAGATCTAAAATTTCTGAACAAATGTAAGATTAATTACTAGATACTCTGGTCATCACAAACACGTACATGAAAGGGGGGTTTTGGGACTTTATATGAGACATATAGATGTGTCTCCATCCCTGGTTATATAGAAAAGAGAAGAGGTTGGGACTTTGAATGAGGAGCATAGCAAATGTCGGGCCGGGTGTAACAATACATGATTAACAAAAGAACATATTGTAAAAATCACAGGATTTATTGCGGCTACCACAGCATGTAAACACATTAAATACATAATGGTAGGGCGTGGCTTGGATGTAGAGCGGAACGGACGTCTGCCCTGAGAGCTCCTGCCATCCTGATTCAATCTATGCCATCCTGGGGAATCCGCTGACTGTACCTGCCTAGGTTTCATTTCTAACTGCTGAGGATCGATATCCTGCTCTAATATGCCGTCCAAGGGGAAGAAATCGGCAACTCCGTGCAAGCCTGCCACGCGTCAGGCCCTGCCTGCGGCCTGCCCGGACGCCATCTTGACGGAGCGGCTTCGGGCCTTGCTGGCAGAGATGGAGGATGCGCGAGTCGCCAGCCCTGATCCGGCTGTTCCGGGCAAGGACGTGGGAGCCAATACGGCGGTCATCCTGCAAGCCATCGAGCACAGCAAGACCTCGCTTCTGGTCCGCATTGATCATCTTGCGGAAGAGTGCAACTTGATCCGCAACGATCTCGACAAGATCCGAGGCCGCCTCACGGAGGTTGAGGACAGGGTATCCACGACGGAAGATTCGACGGCCCGCCACTCTGGCCTGCTGGATGCCCTGCAACAAAAGGTGGACACGCTTATGGCTAAGGCGGATGATGCGGAGAACCGCATGAGGCGCAACAATGTCCGGGTCCTCGGCCTGCCTGAGGGAGCGGAGGGTGAGACCCCGGCGGAGTTTGCGGAGGGGTTCTTCAGGCAGCTTCTGGACCTTCGGGAGGTATCGCCCACGTATGTGGTGGAGCGGGCACACCGGGTCCCTACCGGCAAAAAGATTCCTGGAGCCCCTCCTAGGCCCTTCCTGGTCCGCTTCCTTAATTACCGGGACCGGGACCGCATCCTGGGTGAGGCCCGGAAGCATCCCGAACTGCGATTCGAGAATGCCTCTATCCAGCTCTATGCGGACTTCTCGGCTGACCTCCAGAGGAAGAGAAAGTCCTTTACTGATGTCCGGCGCCGACTACGCGAAAAGGGGGTCCAGTACGGCATGTTATACCCGAGTCGGCTTCGGGTCACTCATGGGGGCACGGTGCGGTTCTTCAATACCCCGGACGACGCGGATGCCTGGCTGCTGACCATTCGTTGAGAGGTGTGAGTAATGGCTCCTATCTGCACTGCTGTTCTTCCTCATCCTGCCTGGATCCGTGCAGCTGCACCCCTTTCTCTCCCTTGCTTCCCTGGATGACTCTTTGCCCCGGTTTTCTTCACTCTGGATCCCTGGGTTATCCTCTCCCTGTTTTTGCCTTGACCCCCATTTTTTATTTTCTAGATGAGACCTTGGTCTCCCCTTGCCTCATTGCTCCTTGTTGGGATGGTTTGTCTTTTCCTATGATGAGGAGCTCTCGGGCTCTACTACTCTGGTGTCCTACACGGAAAATTATTATTTTTTATTTTTGACACTGCGATTGACTGTTTATTTTTCCTTTATCGCCCTTTTCCCTTGCCACTGACTGTGCAGTGGGGTGCCACCCGCCTCCCCTGTTTTTCGCGGGTGGCTCTCTCACGGCACCCCATGCTTGCGGCCTGAAGTAACTGTTTCCCTCTTGTGGCCGCAAGAGGTACCACATGTTTTTGGGATGAAGCCGTGCCAGGGTGTTGTTGTTTTCCTGGTCGGCAGGGACAATTTTTTTGGGACTGTTTTAATTTTTCTTTTTTATTGTTGTTTTGTGCTACTGGGTTTTTCTTTTTTTTTCATGGCTGCTAGCTCACTGTCTTATATTTTGTGCTCAGACGTTCTCTCTATTATGTATCTTTACCGAGTACTGTTTGATCCTTGGTCCGGCCAGTGTATAACTGGTGGGGAGGAGTGTGTGGTGTGGGGACCTCCCCTCCTGGAGCCGCTGGGTCGCTCCCTCCCTGGGATCCTGCAGCCGTTTTGCTTTGGATGCCATGGCGGGAGGTATTAAGCTGCTTTCGTGGAATGTGCGGGGATTGAATAATAAAATTAAACGTTCCCTAATGTTCAAATATCTCCAATCTCATAAGCCGCATATTCTGTTTCTCCAGGAAACGCATCTGACTGGGAGCTCGGTACTGGCACTGCGCCGGCGCTGGGTGGGGCATTCCTTTCACGCCACGCACTCCTCCTATGCAAGAGGGGTATCTATCCTTGTCAACAAGTCGTTCCCATGCCATATAGAGCAGGTTGTTACTGATCCGCAGGGCCGATATATTATTCTTGCATTGCGGTTTGAGGCCAAATTGTATGTGTTTGTAAATGTATATGTGCCCCCGCCTTTCTCTAGTGCTGTGTTGTATCTAATTTACGAGCGCCTGGCTGCATTCTCCACCCCGGGAATCTTCCTAGCTGGTGACTTCAATGCCATCTTGGATGGGACGCTTGACACATCCAACCCGAGCAGGCAAGGGTGCCCTGACTTTGTTCACTGGGCTTTTGCCTTACAGCTAACTGATATTTGGAGGTGGAAAAATCCTGACCTCCGCCATTTCACACATGTGTCGGCGCCCCATAGGTCTGGATCGCGTATTGACCTCGCCTTCTGCCCTCCTTCGGCTCTCCGGCTTGTGGACTCTGCCGTGTACCTACCTTCGGGTTTGTCGGATCATTCCCCGCTGGAGCTCACGTTGGAGCTGGGGGGCCGGAGGGGGAACGAGTGTTGGAGGCTGGGCACAAGATGGCTGCGGGACTCTGGGGTGGGAGAGGCGATGCAGGGCAAGATCTCTCAGTATTGGGACCGTAATGAGGATACATCTACACCTATGATTTGCTGGGACGCTTTTAAAGCCACTATTCGTGGGGAGTACATTAGTGCTATTAAGGCGGCCAGGGTGGAGGGCGCTGCGGAGCTGCTGGCGTTAGAAGAAGGGGTATCCTTGGCTGAATCTGATTTTGCCTTGGATCAGACTCCTGAGGCGCACTCCTCCCTGGTCCAGGCCCAGAGGGCATTACATTTGCATGTCTCCTCGGCCGCCTTGGCGGAGGTTGGCTCACTCAAGGCTAGAGTGTTTGAGGGTGGTGACAAGAACGGGAGGCTCCTGGCTAACCTGGTGGCGGATTCTAAATCTCAAACAGTTGTCCCCCTTATCCGAACGGAGGAGGGGGACACCACTGCGGACCCTGCTGCTATTCTTGATGAGTTCCGAAATTACTATCAACGTCTGTATTCTGTGCCCTCCCCTCCGCGGGACGTGGTGGACCTGGGGGCTCTTGGGGATCTCTCCTTGCCGCACTTGGATGAGGATGAGGCCGCTTCCTTGGAGGCGGACTTGACCTTGGAGGAGGTGGAGGCGGCCATCCGCTCTCTTCCCCCCGAGAAGACCCCGGGTCCGGACGGCCTGCCGGGGGATTGGTATAAAATGTATATTGCAGACCTGGCCCCCAGATTGTGCAGTCTATACCGAGCCAGTCTGGAGGCTGGCGCGCTTCCGGACTCATTAGCTCAGGCCCACATTGTGCTGATCTTGAAACCTGGCAAAGACCCTACCCTCTGCTCGGCCTATCGGCCGATCTCCCTTCTTAATTGTGATTTGAAGATTCTCACAAAAATCCTTGCCACTAGGTTGATGAAGGTCCTCCCGCTCTTAGTCGACATTGACCAAACGGGCTTCATGCCGGGGAAATCTACGGATATCAATATCCGCCGGGTGTATACACACCTGCAAGTCCCGGCGGAGGATCGAAGTCAACGAGTCTTGGTGTCATTGGATCTAGAGAAAGCCTTTGACTCTGTGGCCTGGCCCTACCTTAGTGAGGTGCTCCGCTCGTTTGGTTTTGGTCCTACCTTCCGCAAATGGATTGACATACTTTACAGTAAGCCTCAGGCACAGATCAAGTTGGGGGGTAGGGTGTCGCCTGTATTTGATATCCGACGTGGCACCCGTCAGGGGTGTCCACTGTCGCCGGCGTTGTTTTCGCTGGCGGTGGAGCCCCTGGCGAGGGCTGTTCGGGGTTCCGGAGAGATTGGGGGGATTCGGGTGGGGTCCCTGGAGGAAAAGCTGGCGTTGTACGCGGATGATATCATTCTGTTCCTCCGGGACCCGGGCCCCTCCCTCCGGGCTGTCCTGGCCCTGCTGTCGCGTTTTACGGAGCTGTCGGGCCTCCGAGTAAACTGGGAGAAATCTCTCTTGCTCCCGGTGGACGCGGAGTCCCGGACACGGGCGGACCCCTCTTTGCCCTTGTGCTGGGCGGACAGTGTCAGATACCTGGGGGTCACGATCTCCCCGAGGGTGCAGGATTTCTGTGCTCTGAATCTTTACCCTCTCCTCCAGTCCTTCAAGGACAGGCTCCGGGCGTGGGCGAATCTCCCGCTGACTTTGATTGGGCGCATAAACCTTGTTAAAATGAAGTTGTTGCCTCCCCTACTATATGTTTTGCGGCAGTCGCCGGTGTGGATCCCGAAACGGATCTTTAGAGCCATTCATTCTCAAATGACCGCCTTCATATGGGGGGCTCGCCCCCCGAGACTGCGGCTAGCTGTCCTACAGCGGCCCTGGACGCATGGGGGTCTGGCTTGCCCGGATTTCTTCATGTATTTCATTGCAGGTCTGTTGACTCATTCCCACAACTGGCTTGTATCGGATGACGCGAACTCTGCGGTGGTGCTTGAGGCGGCGCTTCTGGGGTCCTATGAGGCACTGCGCAACGCCCTGTTCCGTGGCGCCCGTGCCCCATATCCCCTCACCAACTCTATGAAGGCGGTCATCAGGGCTTGGGTGCTGGTCTCTCCTTATACTAAATCTGATCCCCACGGGCTCTCGCCTAATACCCCCTTATGGCGCAATCCGGAGTTGTCTGAGTTCTTACTCATTCCTGACCCGTCTCTGTGGGCCTCTAGGGGTATAAAGTGTCTCTCACACATTTGTCAAGGGGAGGGTTTGCTGAGCTTTGATAGGCTTAAGGCCAATTTTGATCTACCCAATTCATACTTTTTCAGGTTCCTGCAACTTCGCCACGCCTTTCGGACTCAGTTTGGGGGTTCTCCCCCTGATATGACTCCGGCGGATTTGGAGCTCCTCCTTAGGGACGAACATCTTCGGAAACCGCTGTCCTCCATCTACAGATCCTTGCTGCCAGGCGTGCATGTGGGTCTTGAGAGATTGCAGGAATTCTGGGCGGCGGAGGTGCGGGACCTGGACACGGAGGACTGGGAGGATGTCTGGGACTACCCGTTTAAATATTTGGTCTCCTCGAGGGACCGGCTGGTCCAATTTAAAATTGTACATAGGTTCCACCTTACGCCCTCCAGATTACACAGGGTGTCTTCTGACATCCCGGATGCCTGTTGGCGCTGTAATGGGGATTCCCCGTCCTATACCCATATGATCTGGCACTGTCCGTCCCTGCTGGGGTTTTGGTCTGAGGTCCGGGGTTTCATTACCAAACTGACTACTATTCCTATCCCGGCTGAGATTGAGATTTGTATTTTGGGGCTGGTGAACGGGCTGGCCCATTCTGTTGCTACACGTACCCTCCTGGGGCTTCTGCTCTTCTATGCCAGGAAACTGGTGGTGATGCGTTGGAGAGCCCCTGGGATCCCGACGTTGTCACAATGGAAAACGCTGGTGAACTCCATGATACCTCTATATAAAGCGGTGTACAAATATAGGGGATGTTCCAAAAAATTCCACAAAGTGTGGGATCTGTGGTTGGATGCTGCAGATACCGCTGATGATTCCTCGGCTCCGGCCGTTGATGTAACTCGACCAGCTACTTAGGTTTATGTGTATATATGCTTTGTGCTATGTGAAGCTTGTGATTTACGGTGTGCACTGGACCGCGATTAGGACCACCAATGCTTAGAGGACTCGGTACATACCTGTGATACTCTTGACTATCTTTGAGCTGCAGCCACTGTTGGGGGGTTAGTGGGGGGGTTCCCCCCCCCCTATTGTTTGTTCTGCTCTCTATGTTCTTTTTGTTTCTCTTTTTTTTTTTTTTTTGTTGTTTTATTTTTTGAGCCGGGGTATGCCCAAATGGCTCTGTTTTGTATGTTGCTATAAAACTTAATAAACATAATTTTCAAAAAAAAAAATACATAATGGTAATAAAATGACATGATGGAAAAAAGTACATCACAAATGAAGAGGTCATGAAACATTGACATGAGACAAGATTGTTACAAATAAAATGCATAGGGAAACTGATAATTATAAAAGTAAGGTAAATAATGGATAATAAGTACTGTATAAGTCAACTGGGTATGTTCAACATAAAAATGGCATCATGAATTTCTCGACGCGAAATGGAAAACACGATTTTCAACATGTCATTTTATTACCATTATGTATTTAATGTGTTTACATGCTGTGGTAGCCGCAATAAATCCTGTGATTTTTACAATATGTTCTTTTGTTACTGATATATTGGTATAACTAATTGTTACACCCGACCCAACATTTGCTATGCTCCTCATTCAAAGTCCCAAACTCTTCTTTTTTCTATATCACAAACTCGTACGGCACATTTTTGAAAAATACTGGCACCTTTCAGTGTCTGGTGAAACAGTTTCTAAATTTTTTAATACACAACCTCAAATCACTTTCAGGAGATCTTCCTCCTTGAAGGACTAACTGGTTCAGAGCCACTATTTAAATAAACCTCGATTCTCACTGCCAAAGTTCACTGGAACTTAACCATGTAGAAAATGCAACTTTTGCAGTCTTGTGATGAACGCTCGAGAGGTGACCTTTCCCAATGGTCCCTTATACAGGGCCAAATTTTGGGCTGATTGCCAGACCTTCGGCGTTGTTTATTAAGAGACACGTGAACATTGGGAAAACGAAAAGACCTTTTTTTCACATAATTAGAGATGATGTGTCTCTAATCTTCAAAAAGAAAATGGAAACAACTATTAGCAGACACATTGGTCTCTTTTAAAACTTTGATTCAGCTAAAATTCGATTTTTTTGCCTTTGAACATATACCCAAGCTTGAAAGTGGGGGAGATATTCACAAACTCCTGCTGTAGTGCAAATCCAAATGGATTTATTCCTTAGCCGCCACAAGATTTCCAGGACTCAATGAGTCCATGAGTTTTAAATCGTTCTTGTATTAAATATCTTTCTACTACTATTCATTAGTAGGGATGATCGAACTTTTCAAAAGTTCGGTTCGACCAGAACACCCGAACGGCCCAGATTTCAGAACCCCATTGAAATCAATGGGACCCGAACTTCGGTAATCAAAAAACACCATTTTGAAGCCCTAAAACCCAATAAATGCTCCTAAAAAGTGCCTAGGGTTCTGGGTCATGCCCCAGGGACTATTAATCACACAACAAAAAAAAGTTCTTAAAAATTGTCATTTTTGATAGAGAGCCAATTATTGAAAAAAAAAAATTAGATTTCTTTGGATTTAGTGTCTGGGGGGGGGGGGGGGGTCTAAAAAGTGTACCTGTGAAGTTTCAGCTCTGTAGCATGTCCAGAACCAGAAAAAAAGTTTGTTTGTATTAGAATTAATATAGAACAGGTTAGTAGTTCGCTACTTTTACACCCGGCTTTTTGTTGCAGGCGTTTTATTGGGCTTTTTTGAGGACATGTTTGGAGTCAGGGATGACATCAGAACTTCTGTGTAGGGGTATATATACACACACACATGTGTGTATATATACACATACACATATATAGGTGTGAAAGTAGCAGAAACCTATGCTTGCGCTAATAAAATAATTAACAGGCATATGGCTTCTCTGCTATAACACCTATATATGTGTATGTGTATAAATACATATAAGTGTGTGTGTATATATACCCCTATACAGAAGTTCAGATGTTATGCCTGCCTTCAAAGACCCCCAAAAAATGCCAAAAAAAACCGCCTGCAACAACACACCTGGGCGTTTTTTTTGGCGCAGGTGTTTTTTTGGGCATTTTTTGGGCTTCTTTGGAGGCAGGCATAACATCAGAACTTCTGTGTAGGGGTATATATACACACACACATGTATGTATATATACACATACACATATATAGGTGTGAAAGTAGCAGAAACCTATGCTTGCGCTAATGAAATAATTAACAGGCATATGTCTCCGCTCCTATCACACCTATATGTGTGTATGTGTATAAATACATATAAGTGTGTGTGTATATATACCCCTATACAGAAGTTCAGAGGTTATGCCTGCCTCCAAAGACGCCCAAAAAATGCCCAAAAAAACGCCTGCGCCAAAAAAAAACGCCCAGGTGTGTTGTTGTGGGCGTTTTTTTGGGCATTTTTTGGGGGTCTTTGGAGGCAGGCATAACATCTGAACTTCTGTATAGGGGTATATATACACACACACTTATATGTATTTATACACATACACATATATAGGTGTTATAGCAGAGAAGCCATATGCCTGTTAATTATTTCATTAGCGCAAGCATAGGTTTCTGCTACGTTCACACCTATATATGTGTATGTGTATATATACATACATGTGTGTGTGTATATATACCCCTACACAGAAGTTCTGATGTTATGCCTGCCTCCAAAGACGCCCAAAAAATGCCCAAAATAACGCCAGCTACAAAAACGCCCAGGTGTGTTTTTGCAGCAGGCGGTTTTTTTGGGCATTTTTTGGGGGTCTTTGGAGGCAGGTAAAACATCTTAAATTCTGTATAGGGGTATATATACACACACACTTATATGTATTTATACACATATATAGGTTTTATAGCAGAGAAGCCAAATGCCTGTTAATTATTTCATTAGCGCAAGCATAGGTTTCTGCTATTTTCACACCTATATATGTGTATGTGTATATATACATACATGTGTGTGTGTATATATACCCCTACACAGAAGTTCAGATGGAAGTTCTCAGGCCTTTAAAAAGCAGGGGACACCGCACTGCGCTTCACCGGCGTTCCAAAAAGCGGAAGCGGTGTGTCACATCTTAGTTCCACCCTACGCGTTTCATCAGCATGTGTCCGACGTCATCAGGGGTCACATGTTCGTACCCCACATTACATTATTTTTACACAGAACCGCTTAACAATGATCTAATCTATTTCGATCCATCTGTACTGATTGACATTTTCATGTATTGACTAGCTACATACTGTAGACTTCCCACATATGGCTTTAATTAGTGTACCTCATTTTAGACTAAAAATATTAGTTATAAAAACTTAGAAGATGTATATAAAATATAACAAAAAAATGAGGTTGAAACTATCTTAAGGACCTTTAGTGGTTGGAATGTGGTGCTACACTCAAATCATTGCCATCTAGTTGTATAGATGCATGTACTCACAAAAAATCCCATAGAGACGGATAGCAATCCAACATAAAGTCCCTAGTGGATTATATGCTAAAGCCAGATCAATGCCATCTCGTGGTTAGGTTATATGACCACAAGTACAAAAACCATCCCATTGGGATAAATCTAATTGGACCATTTTACACTCTGGGAAAATATATTGTATATTTAAAATGCATACTAAAATGTACAGTATCTCATAAACGTAAGTACACCCCTCACATTTTTGTAAATATTTTATTTTATTTTTGAATGTGGCAACACTGAAGAAATGACACTTTGCTACAATGTAATGTACAATGTACAATGTACAATGTAATCTACAATGTACAATGTACAATGTCAGCTGACATCACCAGGGTCCTTCTACTGGGCAGAAACTAGTCGCTACCAATCTGAAAAACATTTTAAAAAATTCAAACACTGATAAGATTTTAAACCTGCAGATAAGGATTTCACATTCAGTGGACACATGGAGTTCTGTGGCAGCTCTGAATAGGATGAGATAATACTGAACTTTCCATCCAGCCATTGCTGCTTGATTACACGCTTGTTGTAGTTGCGTTTCAGAGTTTCCTGTAGAGAAAGAGGGTGTCAAGAAACCATGCTGTACTAGAGGAGGTGGATGACAAGCTCCGCATTAAACCGGATGAGGCCGGCTGCTTATGTTGTTTGGTGGATATCGTGGGTTTCTGCATACTGTGTGGACCATCCTGAGAGAAGCACTACATTCGCCTAATCCATTGATGTCCTTATGTTGAGTTGGATGCTGATGTTTTTACATATTCTGGTAAGCGCATAGCGTATCTACAGCATGTCACATTAACGGCGGAGGAAGTCACTATTTATGGTGGTGGATTCATTTCTTGTACACAGCACCCTGACCTGGACCTCTTCTGTTGCTGTTTGAACTTTTCTTTTGGTTGCAATTGGGCACAATTGTGTCAATCATTGGGACATTTATTTGTTTCATATGTTTATTTGTTGTATGGATATGATGCTGAAAACCTGAAACCTTGCAACACTAACGAGTCACATGACATCGGGGGGGGGGGGGTGGGTTGTTTAATTGGGCCCAAATTGGACATTTTCACTTAGGGTTGTACTTATTTTGTTGCCAGTCGTTTAGACATTAATGGCTGTGTGTTGAGTTATTTTGAGGGGACAGCAAATTTACACTGTTATACAAGCTGTACACTCACTACTTTAAATTGTAGCAAAGTGTCATTTCATCAGTGTTGTCACATGCAAAGATATAATAAAATATTTACAAAAATGTGAGGGGTGTACTCACTTTTGTGAGATACTGTATGTTTGGTTAAAGAAAAACTGTCAGATTATATGTATGTAATATATGCTTACTATATTCAACAGAATAGGATTCCCTCTCACATGTGGTCTTGAGGAAGCTACGCTTTGTAGTGAAATGCGTTGACCTGTGACCAGTGGAGGTGTCCTAGTACAATACATGCACCCCCGGCATTTGTGTAATACTTCATCCTGTATATGGGAGTAAGGGATATGTTGTACTGACCTCATCCTATGTCTTACTGTTTTCACAGTGATTTTAATAGATGTGTGTTGCTGTACTGTGTTGATGTGATACCAACTATGTGTTTATCACTATGTGTATAAATTAAAATTTTGATAGTAAAAAATATCAGTGTGTTTGGTCTCATGCTTATGCCAGTAACGTCTGCCTTTGGCAGAACAGGGGTTCTGCATACTTTGTTTGTTTTTCTGCATTTTGGGATGTGGCATAGATAAAGGTCCTCTTTTTAAGTAATCACAGGAATGGTCCTTCAAAGTTTTTACAACAAGGCCCGGGGAAGGTCACACATTCTAGTATGTGCTTAAGTATTATAACAATAACTAGCACCAAAGTTATCTTAAGGTGTCTAGAAACTTACCCAAATCACTGCTGAATTTCCAATCATTCACAACACCTCCCAATCTACTTCTAATTTTAACTGAAATATTTTACAGTTGGGGACATGGGAATTGCTAACTGGGAGGTTTTTGGACAGGCTCCTAGGTGGGGGTAATTTTACAAAGCTGCAACATTTTCTTAATATCTTCTGGGCCTCCTCAAGTGCACATCTGAACACAGAAAGATTTGAATTAAATTGCTGGCTAATTCTTGTATATCATTCTTGACTTATCTTTACAGTTATTGCTAAGAACGCCATACCTTCCCGGACTCTGCGAGACTGCTCCAGGATAACAATTAGTTATCCAGGCAAAGCCCAGCACCAGTGTCATGGTTGCCAGTCAGCACCAGTGCCAGTTAAATGAATGATGTTTTGTGTGCAATTTATGCTCTTTGAAAGCCTAAAGCTGCTCCTTGGATTTTGGGCCCCTCCATGTGGCTAGGCTGTGAAATAGTCTCACACATGTGGTATACTCAGGAGGAGTAGCAAAATGTATTTTGGGGTGTAATTCTAAGTATGCTCATGTGTGTGAGAAATATGTTAAAGTGACACTTAATCCTAGTTTAAAAAAAAAATAATCAAGTATCTATTCTTAGCTCAAACAATTATCTCCTATTGCTCTCAGCCTCCTCCAAATCTCCAAATTTCTTTTTTTTTTTTGCTTTATCCAGATGCCCTGTTAGAGGATGGCTACATTCATTCTCTATGGTCCCACTGTATGTAGGAACGTAGCTACCCCTACTCTTGCTCACTCCCAAGATGGACTATGGACTGTGGACTATGGGATTTGTAGTGTGCATAGAACAGTGCACATGACCACAACTAACATGCACTGCTCATTTAAAAACAGATGAAACTGAAAACGATATGTTCTTGAGATCATGGAGGATATTACAAAGAGGTAGAAAAACACAGCAGGAAACAATTTCATGAAAAATAGATTTCAGGGTCATTACTGTCCTGGCACTTCAGTGCCTCTTAAAAATGTAACAGGTCGTTAGGAAATCAGATGCATAATTTTTTCCCCCTTTAAAGTTTCTGGGTGCTCCTTAAGTTTTTCAGGCCCCTCTAAATGGCTAGGCTGTGATGAATTCATGCACAAAAAAAATTAATACAGCAAAACAAATATGGAAAAATGGTAACATTTTATTGAAAAAATATAGTGAAAACTGTAACTTACATAAAATACAAGTATTCAAATGCACAGACCATTCTTAAAGCGTAACTCCACTTTTGTTGAGAAAAAATTCCCCATCTGGGTGATCTATGTACATTGCTAAAATTATAACAACCTTTGGTGCAGATTTTGGTATTCTGAAGAAATCCCTCTGTGTTTGTCTGTATCCATGTGGGAAAGTGAGTCTAATGGGAGTGGTTTCATAATTATCAATCAGCTGTGGCACCTGCAGAGCTCTAATGAGGAAATCTGCTGTGCCTGCATCCCTTTAGACGTGTTCCAATTGGAAGCATCTCACCAAAAATGAAATTTTTGTTCCAGGGAATGCCTGAAATCTGATTCGTATCTTAGTGCAGACTTCTGGGAAAATCGGTGAGCCAATCACACAAGCAGGAAATTATGCTTTTGGGGGTGTGTTCAGTACACATTCTGTGTACAGAACACCTCCAGGTAGCCATATTGCATTGTACTGCTGGTGGCCGGCAAGTGGTTAAACAAGTAACAATCAAATACACCCACAAAATAGTACAAATACAAAGAATACTAAATAAAGCAAAGAAAAAAAATAAAGCAGCTCAAAGAATGAAAAAGTGAGAATTAAACCCATGGTGAGATCAATTATTTTGCTGTGAAATCATTACTGTTAAAATCACTCCCTAGTCATCACACCACACTGCTACTGTCATTGTTACCATCATGAACAGGGATATCTTCAGCTGCTGTAATATGCAGATTCCATATTTTAAAAAAAAGTGATATTTTTCCCTCCTTTAATCAGTGTTCATATACATGTCCAGTATTTACCCTGTTTGGTCATATCTTAAATATTTTTTTTGTTTGTTTAGTCAATGTTACCTAATTTTTATTAAGTATACCAGACTCCAGAGCTGCTGTCCTAAGTCATGTCTCACTGCCTACTGACACGTAGAAGTCAACACTATTATTGGGCAGCATGCTTGTTCCATGTCAAACACAAGTAGTAAAGCCAGGGTCAAATGAACAGCCCAGAAGCTTTCACTTTAAAATCAAGTTTGCTATGGAAACTTTTATATTTCCATCCCTACAGGTCTCAATGAAAAAGTATCTGTGTCTTAAACATCAGTGTCATTTTAGTACTTATTTAAGGGGTGTTAAAATCAAGTATTTTTTACTTTTCCTTCTACCCCAACCTAAGCACTTCATAGATATATGAGGATGTTCAGAGTATAAGACCAAGAATCCTGCTTTAAAATTTAGTACATTAACCACTTTACCGCTGCTCACTGGAGCTCTACTGCGGCAAAGTGGCTCGATAACGTCTGGCGACGCCGCCAGACATTCCCCTCTCTCGGCGGCGCGTGCGTGCCGCCGGAGGCTCGCTCCCGCTGTATTCAGTCACAGCGGGAGTCGGGCCAGGGGAGGAGCGTCGGTGATCACCACCGCTCTTCCCCGATCATCGGGGAATCGAGTGTGGAGATCCGCCCACTTGTGTAAACAAAGCGGGCGGATCTCCTAAGTGACAGGCTGGGTCAGATTGCAGGGTTCAGCATAGCTGAACCTGCGATCTGTCCCTGTGTCACTCAGGCCCCTCCCCCCACACACGTCAGTAAACACCAGGCATACATTAACCCGTTGATCACCAATAAAAATTAACCCCTTCCCTGCCAGTGTCATTTTTACAGTAACAGTGCATATTTATAGCACTAATTACTGTAGTAATGTCACTGGTACCCCCAAAAGTGTCAAAAATGTCAGTCAAGGGTCCGATCTGTCCACCGCAATGTAGAAGTCCCGCAAAAAAATCGCAGATCACCGCCATTACTCGTTAAAAAAAAAAACACCAAAAACGACAGAAATCCTTCCCGTTGCATGACCGCGCAATTGTCAGTTAAAGTCGCACAGTGCCGAATCGCAAAAAGTGGCCCAGACATAAGACAGCAAAATCCTCCTGTGGTAAAGTGGTTAATGGTTCATGTAGTAAGCTTGTTTTACTACATGTCCATTTTAAGGCCAATGCAAATAACCAAGGGTGCGATTTTTGCACCTGGAGAAAAGGGGTCTTAACCTCTACCTATGGAAAAGCTTTTTTCAGTAGGAGCTTTGGCAATGTAAAATAGACTTCTTAAGGAGCTGGCTGTAGCCACCTCTGTAGATTACCAAAAAAAAAGCAGAATATATTTCTAAATGCACAAGATATAATTACCTATTATTATTTGCTTAAAATGACACTGTATGTTGTTGATCCATGGAGTATCTGATTTCTTTGGGGGATCAGAAAGGACTTTCTTCTCCCTGTAGGATAAAACTGGTTCCATTTTTAAACATGGGTCTTTACTTTCCCTCAATTAACTGTTAGCTTGGGGTTCTGTGTATGCAGTTTTTTTCAATTTTGTATTTTAGGTATTTTTAGCTGAACTAGAAGGATGTGTCTTTCTTTCAACCTAACTTACTATGTAACTGATGTGTCGTAGGAAATTGAAATCCAATTTGTTGTTTTGTGTAATCACATTATGCACATCCTCTTCTTTTTATTCAATGTTTTACTGATACAGAAACAGAATTGAGCAGACATAATATGTATTCTTTATGAGTATAACCAAGAACAACACTGAATAACATTAATGAATCATTTGATCTCTTAGTTTATTATATTAGCCGAACTGTTGACTGCTGTCACTTGCACTTTCTGAAGAACTTTGTTTGTGATGATGACGATAACGATTATGACTATCAAAATGTGCATACCTTTGTTGTTGTTTGCTGCTATGTTTGGAATTTCTGTTAGTAATGTACTTTATAAAGGATTGCCTACCATTCATTTTAGGCTGATCAGGTTGCTTGTTAACTTTATCTTTATGTGTCACTGGCTTTCTATATCCCTTATTTGGTTTATTTGTGTGCTTCTTGCAATTATGTGTTACATTTGCATTATGTTCAAAACTCTTTCCAGTGGGGGAATGCACTTCCTTGTCTGTTGTTGGTTGAGTAACTTGTGTACGTTCTGCATATTTGGAAGTGTTCCTGCAAAGGCCATCACTTTCCCTGCAGTCAAGCATGTTACCATTCTCTACATCTTTAGAAGGATAGCTTACATTTGGGTCTGATTTAGTAACATTGGTATCACTATAGCCTGAAATGTCAGTAAGTATAATTCCCTCTGTACTATAAAACCCATCAACATCATTAAGTCTGTCGGTGATTCCAACTTCTGTATGTTTTGCTTCGTCCCCGACTGTGATATCAGTCTTTTTTACCTTTTCATACTGTTCAGTATCATTTTGTGCGACAGTTCTAGGACTATTTTTGGTTTCAGGATCCAGTTTATGTTGTTGAATGTTAGATGGTGAAAGATTCCTAGATGTTTCTTGAAATATCGAATCCTTTTTTTTCGTATCAACTTTGGAAACATTATTAGAATAGCTCACTTGTTTAGGAATAGCATTAAAACCATGTGGGTAAGCTGGTGTATTTGTTTCAGTAAGTGCAACTGCATGTTGGTTGCCATCTCCAGTATTTAAAAGTGGATTTGTTTTTTTAATCTCTGATGTAGTATTTGAGTGTTCCACATTTTCATCTTTCACCTGGATCATAAAAAAGAAATCAAGCATCAAGGTTTAAATCAATATAGAAGTGTAGGTATGCTTTTCATGCAACATTATTATGCAATCAGTGTTAATTCCATTTAACTAAAATACAACAAAAACTAAAACAATTCAGATGACTAAAATACAACTACAACTAAAATGACATTAAGTCAAAAGACTTACTAAAACTAAATCAAAAATTTACATCAAAATGAGCACTCCTCGGCTGGCCATTTCTAAATCGGCAACACAATTCCATCCAAAGCCTGAAATAATAGCAAATTAAAGTTTAAACATGTTTTGCACTACTGCATAAGGATAAGTAAGGGGCACATACTAATCTGCTGAAAGTGAAAAAAATAAGAAAAAGGCTTTTCTTATATTTTTCCCAATATTTAACCACTTGCCGCCCGCCCGCCCGCCGTCAATTGACGGCGTAGCGGTGCGACCATTATCCTGGGAAGACGTCATATGACGTGATCCCAGGATACAGGGAAGGCGCGCGATCGCGTGTGCGCTGCCCTGCACTGCCGGTGTCGGGGTGTCCCCGGGACACCTCCCGTCACCGGCAGGGGGGAAACAGCCAATGGGCGTGGCTGTTTCCCACGTGATCGGCTGTATTCCAATGACACAGCCGATCACAATGGAGGCGCCCACAAGATGACCGCGCATGCGCGATCGGGAGCGCGCAGCGCGGTCATGTTGGTGGCACTGTGTTCCGTAGGAACACAGCTGTCACCGGCGGTAGTAAACAGTCACTGACAGTGACTGTTTACTATGTAATCGGCTGTGAATCCATTCATAGCCGATCACAAAATGTAAACAAAGAGCAGTAACTCACTGTTAACTCACAGCTTCCAGTATGAGGGGAGCAGAGCTAGAAACAGTGAGTTACTGCTCTGTACACCTGTAAAAAGTAAAATCACAAAAATAAATGTCCCCACACAGTCCTCAGCCCCCCCCCAATGTCACCTGTCACCCAACAGTCACCTCATCAGTGCCCAGAAATTGACACCCATAAGGCTACGTTCACATGTGAGCGTAGCGATCGCGGGCAGAATCACCGCGATTCTGCCCGCGATCCGGAAATCATTGCAAATTGCGGGACGCCTGTGCGTTGCCCGTTTTTTGCAATAGCACCCCAAACGCTGTGCAATGTTGCGATTTCCACCTGCCGAATCGCGGTAACATCGCGCAAACATCGCATGACGCCCAAAAAAGGTACAAGAGCTTCTTTGGGGCGTCATGCGTTGTTTGGGTGATGTTACCTCGATTCGGCAGGCAGAAATCGCTGCAACATCGCACAGCGTTTGGGGTGCTATTGCAAATCACGGGCAACGCACAGGCATCCCGCCATTTGCAATGATTTCTGGATCGTGGGCGGAATCGCAGTGATTCTGCCCGCGATCGCTACGCTCACATGTGGACATAGCCTAAAGTTCACCGGTCACCAGAGACTGCCAT
This sequence comes from Pelophylax lessonae, assembly GCF_965119305.1. NCBI lineage: Eukaryota > Metazoa > Chordata > Amphibia > Anura > Ranidae > Pelophylax > Pelophylax lessonae. The sequence continues at coordinate 575,087,564 of NC_138768.1, read as the reverse complement.
CAGTACCGCCGTGCACCATCGCCCGTCACCTGTCACCCATCGGTGACCATCGCCCGTCACCTGTCACCCTATCAATCATCGTCACTTGTCACCCCATCAGTGATCGTCACTTGTCACCCCATCAATCATCGTCACATGTCACCCCGTCAGTGATTGTCATCTGTCACCCCATCAATCATCGTCACTTTTCACCTCATCAATCATCGTCACCTGTCACCTCATCAATCATCGTCACCTGTCACCTCATCAATCATCGTCACCTGTCACCCCATCAGTCATCGTCACCTGTCACCCCATCAGTAATCGTCACCTGTCACCCCATCAGTCATTGTCACCTGTCACCCCATCAGTCATCGTCACCTGTCACCCCATCAATCATCGTCACCTGTTTGCCATATACATGCAATCACTTACTGACCGCCTAACGACTATATGCGTCGGCCATTAAAAGCTAAATACTTGGGTTATGGCAGCAGATAGCCCCCATAACCCCGGTATTTTTTGAAACAGCGGGCGGTCGGCTTTCAGATAAGGGTGGTCCCAGTGGCGGATTCGCCGCGGAATTACCCTTACGGTGCAGGGGAAGAGGTCCCCCCCTTCTGCCGCGTCCCAGACGTTTTCCCAGCTTACCGGACCCGCCGGCAGCGGGGAAAACTATCCGGTCCCGGATCCTCAGAGACAGGAAGTCAAGTGAGGGCAAGATGGCCCTCACTCGACTCTATGGTCTTGGAGGACTGGAGCTACGTCAAAAGACGTTGCCTAGCATCTGGTTTAAAGGGTCGCTTTTTTTTTTCTTTTGTTTTTTCCTCTTTCAACAATTTTTTTTTTTTTTCTTTTTTAGTGTAGTTTTGAGGTGTGAGGTCTTTTTGACCCCAGATCTCACAATAAAGAGGACCTGTCATGCCTATTTCTATTACAAGGAATGTTTGCATTCCCTGTAATAGGAATAAAAATGATCAAAACATTTTTTTTTTTTAAACTGTGTAAAAATAAAAAAATAATAAATAACATAAATAGGAAAATAAATAAATAATTAAAGCGCCCTGTCCCCGTTAGCTTGCGCGCAGAAGCAAACGCATACGCAAGTCCCGCCCACATATGTAAACGGTGTTCAAACCATACATGTGAGGTATTGCCGCGATCGTTAGAGCGAGAGCAATAATTTGAGTCCTAGAACTCCTCTGTAACTCTAAGCTAGTAACCTGCAGAAATTTTTAAAATGTTGCCTATGGGGATTTTTAAGTACCAATGTTTTGGCGCTATTCTGTGAGCATGCGCAATTTTGAAGCATGACATGTTGGGTATCTAATTACTCGGCGTAACATTATCTTATATTTAGTTAAAAAAAGTGAATTTTTTTCAAAAAAATCGCATTTGGAAGACTGCTGCGCAAATATGGTATGATAAAAAATATTGCAACGATCTCCATTTTATTCTCTAGGGTCTCTGCTAAAAAAAAATATATAATGTTTCTAGCAAAAAAAATTATTTTAGCTTGTAAACACCAAGTGTCAAAAATAGGCCCAGTCTTAAAGTGGATAAATGGACAACTTTGTGAAAAGTGCTACTTGGATGTTAGGCATATGTATGTGGCCAGGCTGTGAAAAAGTGTTACATATGTGGTATCGCCATACAGGAGGAATAGCAGAATGTATTTTGGGGTGCAATTTTTGCTATGTACATGCTATGTGTTAGAAATATTGCATAAATGGACAGCTTTGTGTAAAAAAAATGTGTTTTCATTTTCTTTCCACATTTTCCAAAAACTTGTGGAAAAAAATGACATATTCAAAAGACTCATTATGCCTCAAAAATTATACGTTGGGCTGTTTGCTTTCCAAAATGGGGTCATTTTATGGGGGTTTCCATTGTCCTGGTGCTCCAGGGCCTTCAAAAGTACGATAGGTTGTCAGGAAATTATATGTGTAATTTGTTTTTCTAGAATGCCGGACGGTACTAATTGGATGTTAGGCCTCTGTATGTGGCCAGGCTGTGAAAAAGTCTCACACATGTGGTATCGCCATACTCAGGAGGAGTAGTAGAATGTGCTTTGGGGTGTAGTTGCAAGTATACATGTGCTGTGTGAGAGAAATAACCTGTTAATACGTCAATTTGTAAAAAAAAAAAAAAAAAATCTTCATTTTGCAAAGAGTTGTGGGAAAAAATGACAACTTCAAAAAACTCACCATGCCCCTTATTAAATACCTTGGAATGTCTACTTTCCAAAAAGGGGTAATTTGGGGGGTATTTGTACTTTCCTGACCTTTTAGTGTCTCAAGAAATGAGATAGGCCTTCAGTACATCAGGTGTGGTCAAGTGTGATCAATTTTCAATGATTAGCACCATAACTTGTGGACTCTATAACTTTCACAAAGACCAAATAATATACACTTATTTGGGTGATTTTTACCAAAGATAAGTAGCAGTATAAATTTTGGCCAAAATTTGTGAAGAAAAATTACTCATTTGCTAAATTTTATGACAGAAACAAAGAAAAATGCGTTTTTTCACAATATTTTCAGTCTTTTTTTATTTATAGCACAAAAAATAAAAAACCCAGTAGTGATTAAATACCATCAAATACCATCAAAAGAAAGCTCTATTTGTGTGAAAAAAAGGACACAAATTTTTTATGGGTACAGTGTTGCATGAGTAATTGTCATTCAAAGTGTGAGAGCGCTGAAAGCTGAAAATCAGTCTGGGCAGGAAGGGGGTGAAAGTGCACTGTAGGCAAGTGGTTAATGTAGGCAATATATGCAGTGACGTTGCAGCCAATAGATTTAACAGTTTTTTTTTTTGTATTTTAAAGTTGCCCTTCTGTTGGTCAAAAAGCAATATTTTTGTTTGTTTATGAAACTTGGATTCATTTATAAAGACATTATATATCACAATGGCTAAGAGCCCATTCACATTGGCGCGACTTGTCAGGCGACTTGTCACCCTGACAAGTCGCGGTATGTCGCGGTCCATTGAGTGGTACAGGACCCGTTCTAATAGGAGCGACACAAGTGGCTCCGACTTAGAGAAAGGGTCCTGTACTACTTTGGGGTGACCTCGGAGTGACTTGCATAGACTTCCATTATGTGAAGTCTCTGCAAGTCGCGCCAAAGTCGCGGTGCACAGCGGTGCACGCAACTTCACAGGTCGCCCCCCAAAGTCATGTCGCCTCAATGGGAATAGGCTCTAAATCTGTGTTTGCAGTGCATGTTCAAACCTCAATACCATAAATAATAACATGTTATTTGAATTTTATTCCAGGAGTATTTAATTCGTTTGGAAATTCTAGAAATGTTTAACTAATGCATTACAATTTACCTAAACCCATTTGATTTGTAGTTGACTAAAATGTATGAGATTTTAGTCGACTAAATTGTACTGGAGATTTTAGTTGACTAAAATATGACTAAAACTAAAACAATTCAGATGGCTAAAATACGACTAAAACGAAAATATAATTTTAGTCAAAAGACTAAAATACGACTAAAACTAAAATGACATTTCAATATTGTAGTCTTTCCACTTTCATGAAAAGAAGTGAGAGTAGCTAATATGAAGACCTAGGAAACATCCATTCATTCAGTCATTCCTTGCATAAAATACAGTGAGGGAAAAAAGTATTTGATCCCCTGCTGATTTTGTACGTTTGCCCACTAACAAAGAAATGATCAGTCTATAATTGTAATAGTAGGTTTATTTTACAAGTGAGAGACAGAATAACAAAAAAAAAAAAAATTGAGAGAAACACATTTCAAAAAAGTTATAAATTGATTTGCATTTTAATGAGTGAAATAGGTATTTTACCTCTTCACAAAACATGACTTAGTACTTGGTGGCAGAAACCTTGTTAGCAATCACAGAGGTCAGACGTTTTTGTAGATGGCCACCAGGTTTGCACACATCTCAGGAGGGATTTTGTCCCACTCCTCTTTGCAGATCCTCTCCAAGTCATTAAGGTTTCAAGGCTGACGTTTGGTAATTTGAACCTTCAGCTCACTCCACATATTTTCTATTGGATTAAGGTCTGGAGACTGGCTATGCAACTCCAGGACCTTGATGTGCTTCTTCCTGAGCCACTCCTTTATTGCCTTGGCCGTGTGTGTTTTGGATCATTGTCATGCTGGAATACCCATCTACGACCCATTTTCAATGCCCTGGCTGAGGTAAGGAGATTCTCACCCAAGATTTGTTGGTACATGGCCTGTCCATCGTCCCTTTGATGTGGTGAAGTTGTCCTGTCCCCTTAGCAGAAAAACACCCCCAAGGCATAATGTTTCCACCTCCAAGTTTTACGATGGGGATGGTGTTCTTGGGGTCATAGGCAGCATTCCTCCTCCTCCCAACACGGCGAGTTGAGTTGATGCCAAAGAGCTTGATTCTGGTCTCATTTTACAATAACACTTTCACCAAGTTCTCCTCTGAATCATTCAGATGTTCATTAGCAAACTTCAGATATGTCTGTATATGTGCTTTCTTCAGCAGGGGGACCTTGCAGGCACTGCAGGATTTCAGTCCTTCATGGCGTAGTGTGTTACCAATTGTTTACTTGGTGACTATGGCCCCCAGCTGCCTTGAGATCATTGACAATATTCTCCCATGTAGTTCTGGGCTGATTCCTCACCATTCTCATGATCATTGAAACTCCATGAGGTGAGATCTTGCATGGAGCCCCAGACTAAGGAAGATTGACAGTTATTTTGTGTTTCTTCCATTTGTGAAAAATCGCACCAACTGTTGTCACCCTATCACCAAGCTGCTTAGCGATGGTCTTGTAGCCCATTCCAGCCTTCTGTAGGTCTACAATCTTTTCCCTGACATCCTTGGACAGCTCTTTGGTCTTGGCCATGGTAGAGAGATTGGAATCTGATTGATTGCTTGCTTCTGTGGACAGGTGTCTTTTATACAGGTAACAAGCTGAGATTAGGAGCACTCCCTTTAAGAGAGTGTTCCTAATCTCATATTGTTACCTGTATAGAAGACACCTGCGAGCCAGAAATCTTGCTGATTGATAGGGAGATCAAATACTTTTTTCACTCATTAAAATTAAAATCAATTTATATCTTTTTTTCTGAATATTTTTGTTGTTATTTTGTCTCTCGCTGTTAAAATAAAACTACCATTAAAACTATAAACTGATCATTTCTTTGTCATTAGGCAATCGTACAAAATTAGCAGGGGATCAAATACTTTTTTCCCCCAATGTACATATTACAATAAAGAAGGCTGTAACCAGATACCACTACTACTTCTGGGTTTTGTATCAAATAGCATTTTTAATCTTCTGCTACATAGGTTGCAAGGCCCCATGCAAATACCTGGGACAATCTGCTATTGTTTTCAGCTACTAATCCTCAGCAACCCAAGTTGTGAGTAAAGAGATGGTGCTTTATGCAGTAGCAGAGTTTTATAAAGCCCTGAAATACCAGTTCACTTGCAGATATTGCACATTTTTAGAGGTTGTTTATGACAAAAACCCTATGTGCAATGTCAGATATTGACAGATGAGTGCCTGATTGGCAAAATAACATTTTTGGTCTTTCTTTGTTTCCATCTGGATTCACATCAAAAGTATAGTATGCTGTACTTGCAGCATACCTCCCAATATTCTGAAATAATAAAGAGGGACATCTTGTGGCACACAGTATGTAGGCAAATGACACATACTGTACCTGCCACACTCACAGTTACGCAGATCACTAAGGTCTAGCAGAAAAAAAATTGACTAAACCACACAAGTGTTTTTTTTTTTTTTTTTAACCTTCATTTTTATTTATTATTGGCTTTTCAAATAAATGTAGTAGTATAGAGGTTGCATAAAAGTTTAGTAGCGCCAGGGCTTTTTTGGAGCCGGAACGTGGCAAGACTCCGTTCCACCACCTCCGGCTCTGGCCCTCTTGTTCTCCACTCACCACTGTCACTGTGAAAGCTTACCTCTCCCAGCGGCTCTGACAGATCTCTCCCTGCCCTTAGGGGATCATTACCTGTAGTGCACTTCTGAACCCTGTACTCTGTATGTAGAACACTCCTGAACCCTTCACTCTGTACATCCTGAATCCTGCAGTCTATACATAGCACACTCCAGAACCCTGCACTCTATGCGTAGCACACTCCTGAACTATGCACTCTGTACATGGCATACTCCTCAAATTTGCATCCTGTATGAAGCGCACTCCTGAACCCTGTACTCTTAAAGTAGCGTACTCCTGAACCCTGTTTGTAGCGCACTCCTGAACCCTGCACGCTGTACATAGCACACTCCTGAACCCTGCATGCTTTACATAGCACACTCCTGAACCCTGCACTTTGTACATAAAACACTTCTGAACTCTGCACTCTATACGTAATGTAGTCCTGTAAGCTGCACTCTGTATGTAGCACACTTCTGAATTCTGCACTCTGGACATGGCGCACTCCTGAACTCTGCATTCTATATGTACAGTAGTGCATTCCTGAACTCTGTGTAGGCAATGCACTCTCCAATTCTGCACTCTGTGCATAGCGCACTCCTGAACTCTGCACTCTGTGCATAGCATACTCCTGAACTCTGCACTCTGTGCATAGCACACTCCTGAACCCGGCACTCTGTGCATAGCACACTCCTGAACCCGGCACTCTGTATGAAGTGCACTCCTGAATTCTGCATTATATATGTAGGGCACTCCTGAACTCTACATTCTGCACGTAGCCCACTCCTGAACCCTAAACTCTGTACATAGCACGCTCCTGAACCCTACACTCTGCAAGTAGCGGACCCTGTACCCAGCACACTTCTGACTCTGCTCTCTGTACTTCTGAATCCTGCACTCTGTACATAGCGCAGTATATTGTATCTTCCTTTAAACCTTTCCCCCTTGGCCTTTAAAATGCAGTTGGCTCATCTAGAATACGAAGTGCATTAGTGGAAGCCATTATACTTGGGACAGCCGAAGTATAGAACTTCATGCAGTAAAGGACTAGAGAGAATTATATTTTTTGGTTGGTGCCAGCAAACTGGATTACCCACTTGCTTCTTTATCGCTTGGGTTCTCCAGTGGTAAGTTATCCCAAAATTATAGATCCAGACTCTGCTCCTGGATTCTCAAACCTTTTTCCCCATTATATAAAACGCATGAAGAACACAACAAAATAGTGGAACACCATGGCAATTGTCTTCACATTTTGGTTGGTGGGAGCTCAAGCTCACATTTTCACCTTCAAAGTCACAGAAATACAAGAAGCCAATAAGTGTTTAAATTTACCAATATTTTCCATAAATAAAAATTTTACTTCTGGAAGGACCACGGGCTGAAGTTTAGGTATGAATTATATTGCATAGTTACATGGTTCCAGCTTGGACCCATGTAAGTATGTATATCTCATACCTGACCAATCCCTGTGTAAGGTACAAATTACTGTAGTACTTGCCATTACTGCAGTGCCCTTCTACAGGAGTTCACTTGTATGGCACTGCTGCCATTCAGAGAAAACCCTGTATTTTTTTAATTGACTGCCTGATTGGATGAGGTGGAGTGGTGGGGCAGTGATATTATCATTTTCATCTCCTCCGATCAGAGAAAACATTGTATTTAAAACAAGAAACAAACAAGGCTTTCTCTTAATGGTGGCAGCACATAATGAGCGACCTCCTTTAGGCAGTCATTGGGCAGAAGGGCAGGTGCTTAGCACTGGACCCAGAAGACTATTGCTATCACTGTAGTAGTAGTAACTGCTACAATGATTTGCAGCTTACACAGGGATCTGCCAGGTATGAGATATGCATACTTACATTTATCCAAGCTGGAACCAATATAACAATGCAATAAAATCCATACCTAAACTTCAGCTTTAAGTAAAAGTTATTAGACTTAAGCTCACCATATATGTTACAGTCTGGTTGTACAATCTCTGTACAATCTCCTTTAAAATTTCCACAACTGTGTAATATGACAACCTCCCTAAACTTTCCAATCAATTTGTAACAAGATTGTCTATTTATCTACATAGTTGTTGGTATATCTAAAGTAGATTCTACAGTTAGTCTGTAACATGTGTGGGCAGCTTTACCCTGTTCAATGTATAAACAACCAGGGCTTTTTTAAGCTGGAACTTGGTGGAACTCAGTTCCACCACCTCCGGCTCAGGCTCTCTGCTCCCTGCTCACTCCGATCACTTGTAAACACAGACGTCTGGCTTCTGTGTTTATCAGCTTGTCTCCCAACGGCTCCCACAGATCTGATCTCCTGTACGGCTCCTACAGAGTGCAGGATGGGGAAAAGGGATATGCTAATAAAAATCCAGTATCAGTGCATTCCTACAGGAGATGGTCAGAAACAACCTGATACAGAAGAGGGCCAGAGACTGCAGACATACTACAGGAGATGGCCAGAGACTGCAGACATACTACAGGAGATGGTCAGAGACTGCAGACATACTACAGGAGATGGCCAGAGACTGCAGACATACTACAGGAGATGGTCAGAGATTGCAGACATACAGGTCCCTCTCAAAAAATTAGCATATTGTGATAAAGTTCATTATTTTCTGTAATGTACTGATAAACATTAGACTTTCATATATTTTAGATTCATTACACACAACTGAAGTAGTGCAAGCCTTTTATTGTTTTAATATTGATGATTTTGGCATACAGCTCATAAAAACCCAAAATTCCTATTTCAAAAAATTAGCATATCATGAAAAGGTTCTCTAAACGAGCTATTAACCTAATCATCTGAATCAACTAATTAACTCTAAACACCTGCAAAAGATTCCTGAGGCTTTTAAAAACTCCCAGCCTGGTTCATTACTCAAAACCGCAATCATGGGTAAGACTGCCGACCTGACTGCTGTCCAGAAGGCCACCATTGACACCCTCAAGCAAGAGGGTAAGACACAGAAAGAAATTTCTGAATGAATAGGCTGTTTCCAGAGTGCTGTATCAAGGCACCTCAGTGGAAAGTCTGTGGGAAGGAAAAAGTGTGGCAGAAAACGCTGCACAACGAGAAGAGGTGACCGGACCCTGAGGAAGACTGGGGAGAGGGAAATGCCAAAATGCCTGAAGTCCAGTGTCAAGTACCCACAGTCAGTGATGGTCTTGGGTGCCATGTCAGCTGCTGGTGTTGGTCCACCGTGTTTTATCAAGGGCAGGGTCAATGCAGCTAGCTATCAGGAGATTTTGGAGCACTTCATGCTTCCACCTGCTGAAAAGCTTTATGGAGATGAAGATTTCATTTTTCAGCACGACCTGGCACCTGCTCACAGTGCCAAAACCACTGGTAAATGGTTTACTGACCATGGTATTACTGTGCTCAATTGGCCTGCCAACTCTCCTGACCTGAACCCCATAGAGAATCTGTGGGATATTGTGAAGAGAAAGTTGAGAGACACAAGACCCAACACTCTGGATGAGCTCAAGGCCGCTATCGAAGCATCCTGGGCCTCCATAACACCTCAGCAGTGCCACAGGCTGATTGCCTCCATGCCACGCCGCATTGAAGCAGTCATTTCTGCAAAAGGATTCCCGACCAAGTATTGAGTGCATAACTGAACATCATTTTTTGAAGGTTGACTTTTTTTGTATTAAAAACACTTTTCTTTTATTGGTCGGATGAAATATGCTAATTTTTTTAGATAGGAATTTTGGGTTTTCATGAGCTGTATGCCAAAATCATCAATATTAAAACAATAAAAGGCTTGCACTACTTAAGTTGTGTGTAATGAATCTAAAATATATGAAAGTCTAATGTTTATCAGTACATCACAGAAAATAATGAACTTTATCACAATATGCAAATTTTTTGAGAGGGACCTGTACTACGGGAGATGGTCAGAGACTGCAGACATGAAAACAACTACTACTTTCAGCTGCAGTAACACATTTAATACAATCCTAGTTTAGCCTAAAGACAGCTGCTCATCTTACAAAATAACCAAAATGTTTAAAAGTATTTAAAAGCAATAAATACACTTACGTTTGATTTAGAGCCATCCTTCAGTGGTGGGAATTCAAATAAATATACATTGATTCCATGTTTGGAATCATAGCCCTTAAAAAGTAACTAGAAGTAAATATATAAAACTGCATATTAATATTAAAGAACAGTAACAAAATTATCACATATTGAGCTTACATTATTCATTCCAGAAACACAATTGCTTTAAATCCAAGTAATTGATATTAGGCACTGATAATGCTGTCAGTATACAGTATACTGAGCACAAAGAACAAGTGTAATCATTTTCATTTCACCAGTAGTTAGCATGAGACACTGTCAGCATACTTCATCCTGGTACATACAGTACACGGCCTGGCCAAAAAAAAAGTTGCCACCTGGAATTTACTAAGAAACTAACTAAACTAAGCATGCAGTAATTATCCTATTGGATAGTTACTGCATGTGCCCAAAGAATGAGGTCAGCTGACTACCTGAATATACTGAATGACCAGGTTATTCCATTAATGGATTTTTTCTTCCCTGATGGCACGGGCATATTCCAAAATGACAATGCCAGGATTCATCGGGCTCAAATTGTGAAAGAGTGGTTCAGGGAGCATGAGTCATCATTTTCACACATAGATTGGCCACCACAGAGTCCAGAACTTAACCCCATTGAGAATCCTTGGGATGTGCTGGAGAAGGCTTTGTGCAGTGGTCTGACTTTCCCATCATCAATACAAGATCTCGGTGAAAAAGTTTTGCAACACTGGATGGAAATAAATCTTGTGACATTGCAGAACCTTATCGAAACAATGCCACAGCAAATGTGTGCCGTAATCAAAGCTAAAGGTGTTTTCTTTTGTGGCGACTTTTTCTTTGGCCAGGCAATGTATATCTGGCAGCATACTTTATAATCATCTCCAAGGTATGTGTAATATTGTACTGAATTCCAGAGGACAATATATATTACACTGGGATAAATCCAACACGCTAGTTCCCAAAATTGGTTCTGATAACTTTTTTGAAGATTTTCATTGTGTATACAATTTGTTTAACATGGTGCATAAACAATATTTGCTGTGCAAAATGTAGATACATACACGTGGTGGTCCAACACAGCAAGGCTTTTTTTCTTCTGTATTTGGTGGAGCTTCTGTCTTTAATAAAGAAGAGCAGATATTTAAGATTAGCATATTTAAAAATATGGTAAACCTTACTAACAGCACCTTTTCTTCACCTATTTAAGATGCACATTGGACATGTAGTTTATGGTGTCATTTCTTGCCCTGCACAGACAGTCTATAGTAGAGTAAATCTTCACCTTCCTGTGTCAGCAATTTTTGTTTGTGTTGAAACATGAGGCATTTGTCATTGCTCTGCACAAGGTATGGCATAATCTCTGTAGTCTGAGATCTAATACTTGTCCAGTACCTGTAAAGAAACTACATATACCACACACCTTGGGTCTCTTGGTCTAGTGCTTGTGCAGGTGAAAGCTACACAGTAATTAGATCTGTCACAGTCACAAGCAGACAGAGCATTGACAGACACAGAGAGCTTACCATGCCTGGTGACACAGGCCCTGATGTGGCGATGATCAGGAACACTGCTCCTGGCTGCACTAGTGAGGTGACACTGGGACTAGTGTGGCAGTGATCAGGAACACTGTTACTGGCTTACACTGATCTGGTAACACTGGGACTGGTGTTGCAGCAATCAGGAACACTGTTGCTGGCTTACACTGGTCTGGTGACACTGGGACTGGTGGGTGACTAGTCTGCGTCAATGGCACTGGTGTGGTGGTGATCAGGAACACTGTTACTTGCTTACACTGGTCTGGTGACACTGGGACTGGTATTGCAGTGATCAGGAAAACTGTGGCTGACTGCACTGGCCTGGTGACACTTCCCTTTCTGTGGTAGCGATCAGGAAGACTGTGGCTGGCTGCACTGGTCTGGTGACACATCCTTTTCTGTGGTAGCGATCAGGAAGACTGTGGCTGGCTGCACTGGTCTGGTGAAACTTCCCTTTCTGTAATAGCGATCAGGAAGACTGTGGCTGGCTGCACTGGTCTGGTGACACTTCCCTTTCTGTGGTATTGATTAGGAAGACTGTGGCTGGCTGCACTGGTCTGGTGACACATCCCTTTCTGTGGTAGTGACCAGGAAGACTGTGGCTGGCTGCACTGGTCTGGTGAAACTTCCCTTTCTGTGGTAGGGATCAGGAACACTGTGGCTGGCTGCATGAAGACTGTGGCTGGCTGCACTGGTCTGGTGATACAGTACTGGTGTGGTGGTGATCAGGAACACTTCTTCTGGCTTACACTTGTCTGGTGAGACTGGGACTGGCAACTAGTCTGGATCAATGGCACTGGTGTAGTGGTGATCAGGAACACTTTTGCTGGCTACATTAGTCTGGCAACACTGGAACTAGTGCGTGTGTGTGTGTGTGGGGGGGGGGGGGGGGGAATCAGGAACACTGTTACTGGCTTACACTGGTCTGGTGACAATAGTACTGGTGTGGTAGTGATCAGGGAGACTGTGACTGGCTGCACTGGTATGGTGACACTGTACTGGTGTGGTAGTGATCAGGAACACTGTTGCTGGCAGCACTGGTCTGGTGACACTTTTTTGGTGTGATGCACTGGTCTACTTAGGTTATATGCTGGTTGCAGTAGTTCTTCTTCCCATATCAACTACTTTGATTAGATTACTGGTTTAATTCCCAAGAAGGGAATCCCCTCTGTCCTAGTGAGATGCATTTGCACTGCAGGCAAAGTAGGGCAAATGCAGCTTTTGGCCACATTTTATGTTTTGTGTGTTTGTGTTTTTGCACTTCCTAACTTGTTACTAAACAAATACATTTGTTGTATTTAGTAGTGCTTTTAACCACTTCCCACCCGCCCTATAGGCAAACGACGGCGGGAAGGTGGTTGCATTATCCTGACCGGACGTCATATGACGGCGATCGGTGATGCGGCATGTCACTCTGACACACCGCATCTCCGATCTCGGTAAAGAGCCTACTGACGTAGGCTCTTTACCATGTGACCAGCTGTGTCCAATCACAGCTGGCCACATAGTACACAGGAAGAGCCGTTGATCGGCTTTCCTTAGTTCGTGCCTGACAGGCACGAGTAGAGGAGAGCCGATCTGCGGCCCTCCTGACAGGGGGGGGGGGGGGTCTGCACTGGTAATAGGAGCATTAATTACCAGGACAGACCCTTGGGGGGGTGCCACTAGAACCACCAGGGATGCCCACCCATGACCCCAGGGATGCCCACCATGGCCACAAGGGATGGCCATTAGGGCTCAGGGAGCCCGCCAGTGTCCTCCCCATCAGTGCTTCCCACCAGTGCCCTCCCCATCAGTGCTGCCCACCAGTGCCCATAATTGCCATCTATCAGTGCTGCCGACCAGTGCCCATTATTGCCCACCAGTGCCGCCTATCAGTGCCCATTAGTGCCCATCAGTGCCGCCTATCAGTGTCCATCAGTGCCACCTATCAGTGCCCATCAATGCCGCCTATCAGTGCCCACCAATGCTGCATATCAGTGCTACCTATCAGTGCCACATATCAGTGCCCATCAGTCCTGCCTATCAGTGCTGCCCATCAGTGCCGCATATTAGTGCCACCCCATCAGTGCAACCCCATCAGTGCCTCCTCATCAGTGCCTGTCAGTGCGGCCTCATCAGTGCTCATCAGCACAGGAAAAAATGTATCTATTTACAAAATTGTATAACATAAACAAAAAAACTTTTTTTTTTTTTTTTTCAAACTTTTTGGTATTTTTTTATTTGTTTAACAAAAAAGAAAAAACCTTGCGGTGATCAAATACCACCAAAAGAAAGCTATATTTGTGGGGAAAAAAGTTACATAAATTTGGTTTAAGTACAGTGTTGCATTACCGCGCAATTGTCATTCAAAATGAAACAGCGCTAAAAGCTGAAAATTGGCCTGGGCAGGAAGGGAGTGGAAGTGCCCTGTATTGAAGTGGTTAAAATGTATTATTTGAAAGCATATAATTCAGCCTACCAGTGTTTAAATATGGTGGATGCATTTGTTTTATTTTTAGGGCTTTAAAGTGATTGTAATGGCAAAAGATTTTTTACCTTAATGCATTCTATGCATTAAGATATAAACCCTTCTGTGTGTAGCAGCTCCCCTCAGCCTCCCCCTAATACTTACCTGAGGGCCATCTAGACCCAGCAATGTTGCAGGAGTGTCTCGGAGGCCCTGGACTCCCCTCCTCATTGGCTGAGACAGCAGCGCGGCGCCACTGACTCCTGCTTCTGTCAATCAAAGTCAGTCAGCCAATGAGGAAAGAAAGTGGGCAGGGCCGGGCCACGGTTTAGTGTCTGAATGCACACACGGAGCTGTGGCTCAGCTCGGGTGCCCCCATAGCAAGCTGTCTGCAGTGGGGGCACTCAACAGGAGGGAGGGGCCAGGAGCACTTAAGTGGGACCCGAGAAGCAGGGCCAGATTAACGTAGGGGCTATTGGAGCTGCAGCTCCAGGCCCCTACCTTTATATAGGCCCCGGGTTGGCCATATTCACTGTTACCGCTCTTCTGTCACTTGTAAACACAGAAGTCTGGCTTCTATGCTCGCTTTCCCCAGGCAGCTCCCTCAAAACCTCCCCACACAGCACGAAGGCCGGACAAGGAGGGACAGTTGCCGATGCATGGATGTGTTTATGGGCTTCAGAGACAGCATCCCATGTTGAATTAGGCATGCATGGCTGCACCCTTCCTCCTCTGGGTGCATGCCAAGGCACGGCCCTTAAGGCCCTTCAAAATCCTCAGCACCAAGCCCATGATGCTCTTAATCCGGCCCTGCCGAGAAGAGGAGGATCCGGGCTGCTCTGTGCAAACATATAAGTATAACATGTTTATTATTTTTAACAAAAAAAAAGAGACTTTACAATAACTTTAATTTCTTTAATTCCACCTGGTGACCCTGTCAGCTACACGCTTCTTGTCCTAGGGTGACCACATTCACTCACCATACTGTATCAATAGAGGAACAGCATTGTTAGCCTAGGGCAGGACTATTAAACACTTTCCCTTACCTCCTGAAAACATAGAGGAAAGGTGTTCTGTAGGTCTTAGAGAGAACTAGTAATAATGTAACTGATAGCAGTGCAGCAGAGTTAGAGAGCACAGGAAGTTATCAGATCTCAAGATTTCTAGGATCATAGTCAGAGTTCACATACACTTTATAATTCAGCAATATCAATTATCACAATATCTATTTGCTGGAATAACACTGTAACTAATTCTATAATATGCGTGCTGCAACGAAATACCAAACACAACAGCAGACCACAGGAACAGACTATCTTTGTCAGAACACAAACATATTCATCCACTCAGCAGTTTGTATTTGGGTACCAACCATAGTTACTGGAAATGCGCTGGCCTTAGTAAGGAGGCAGACCCAGACAAAAACAATCTTCATTTTATGTTTCTGTGGACAAGACACAATAATTACAGGTCATCTAAGTGGTAGCCCAACAATGGTTTTTATATAACTCTATCATTTTTTTTTTTATATAACACTCTCCACCATTCTATTTTTTTATTACAAACTTGAACTATTGAAATAAAAATAATTTGTAATACAAAGAACGTATAGCGGGATACAAAAAATTGACAAGGTTTGGAAAATAGAGTAAAACATTTCAAATAATAGGAAAAACATTATATGTACAATGTAATGTAAAAAAAAAAAAAAGCGATCTTTGGTATGGTCATACTTGTTATATCATTAGGTTATAACGAACATATCATTTTGTTTTAGAAATGCATATCAATTGTATAATATAAAACCGCAATAAGAGAGGGAAAAAAAAGGGGAGGAAGTATTTGTTCTCTTAGACAAAGAGAACAAAACTAGGGAGCAATATAGAACTGTATTGGCATGTAGTCTATACATTTGGTGAATTTTTGTAAATAAACCATGGATTCCATTTAAGATCAAAAAGTTTTTTAGTATTTTTCATTGTGTGAAAGATATTTTCCATGAGTCTAATTTGTTTGATTCTTGATATAATCTGTGAGAATGGTACAGAATGTTTCTTCCAATGGAAAGCAATAGTCCAAAGTGTAGCAACACATATAGTGTGGATCAATTGCATAAGGGGAGCTTGTGTTTCTGGTATATTATAAAATAAAAGGCAGTTGAGATGAGAAAGTGTAATGTCTTTACAAGCTAATTAATAAGAGTGAAGGCCATCTTCCATGTAGAAGAAAGCCTGTCGCAGCTCCAAAATATATGTAAGAGTACTTGGGGATGCACAGCCCCCAAAGGCGTCTGGACAGGCAACTGGAAAGAATGTGTTTAATTGGGCTGGTGTATAATACCATAAAGTTCAGAGACTTTAGTGCACCTTCTCAGGTTGGTCCACAATGTAGACCACTCAGAAATCCTCCACCATTCTAATTGATGCTATTGTAACATGAATGTTTCCCAGTGATATACAGGCATACCCCGCTTTAAGTACACTCACTTTAAGTACACTCGCGAGTAAGGACACAGCTTGTTCAGCTTGGCAGGACACTACTCCCGGTTTTTAACATTGGCGTCTATAGGAAATCTTGGTCAGCTTGACATGGCACTGCTCCCAAACCATAAGTGACAGGGATACCAAACTTAGGGAGCACTGAGAGGGGACCCAGGACTACAAAATATCCTGTTTGTGGCTGGCCAGCTTGCCTAGGTAATCTATTATGTCATAGTCCTGGATCCCCTTAACATGCTCCCCAAGCTTGGTGTCCTTGTCACATGGTTTGGGAGCAATGCCATGTCAAGCAGACCAATATTTCCTGTGGAGCTAGTGTATTTACATGCATTGAGAAATGAAAAAAGGTATTGCTTCACTTTAAGTACATTTTCGTTTTACATACATGCTCTGGTCCCATTGTGTACTTAAAAGTGGGGTATGCCTGTATGTTTTAAAAGGGTGACATCTAGTGGTTCTTATTGTTATTACAGCATATTTATATTTATGAACATGTGCATTTGTAATATGCCCTCCTAAAACAAATGAAAATGATTGGTAGTTTAGTTGCCAATTTATTTATGAATCTCATTTTCTTTTTCTTTGCATCTTCATTTAGGCTTTTGGATGACGTTTGGGTCTTGACAAAAAAAGAAAACTTCTAGACACCTCAATCACTTCTGATTCCAACAGAACTGTCCCCAGCTTACATTTACTGCATATGCTGATATTTTGCTGGCATCAAAGCTTTGACACAAGATTTCTTTTTAGCTAGCATTGTAAAAATCTGACAGGTAAAACAAAACGTCCCTATCCCGAATACATTAGCACTTCAAAAGTAAGCCTAAATGTATAGTTTATACATAGATTTTAATGTTCAATATTTAAAAGTAACTAGT